>NW_026596143.1:13175527-13213505 GCF_907164565.1 Psammomys obesus | reverse complement strand
CCAGGAAGCGGCGGAACCGCTCCCGCGACCGCAAGAAGAAGGTAAGGGGGCGGCGGCGGCCCCGCACCGAGGCGCCCGGAGCGGCTGCGGGAGGGCGCCCGGCCGCGCGGGAGCTGACCGCCCGGGAGCCGCAGGGGGAGGCGGCCCCGGGGCCGGGGCGCGCCGCCCGGACGCTCCTTTCAGCACCCTGGACAGAGGCCGGCAGGCCGGCGCGCTCCGGAGGAACTTTTGCCGCCGCCGTGCGCGGCGCAGCGGGCGAGGGTCTGCACCGCCGGGGTTAGCGATGCCCTCCTGGCTTTCTTGGGGGCCGGGGAGGGGGCGGCGAGCACGGCGGGCGCTCCAGGGGTGGCACTGCCCGCTCCCGCTCAGGTGACCGGTTAGTTGTCCTGCGCCGCACGGAGAGAGCAGCTTCCCCAGATCTCTCAGGACGCTCGCTGCTGGGGCGACTGTCCTTCCTGGGCCTTTCCTGACCCCGTGTGGGTCCCCGAGTAGACCTGGAAGACGCGACTCACCCCCTGGGCGTTTGGCAACGTTTTAGGTTAAGGTCATTCCGGAGGAGTCGTTGGTGCTAGGGAAGAGGGATTCCCTTAGAAGCCTCGCTGTCCAGCCTGACCCAAGGCCTGTTTGGAGAAGAGCTCTGCCCGTAGGTCATCATGGGGCAGTCTTTCGTGGGACAAGGGTCTATGGTGACGCCCCAGGGGTTAGGACCCCTGAAAGCAACTGTTGCTATCTGCAGTCCCTCTTTCAGATCAAGGCATGCTAAGAGCCACCTTAGGGTACGTCCACGGTCTAATTACAAACACCTGGAGGTCCACACCGTCCAAGCAGCTGACTGCCACAGCTCGAGCTGCGGGAACGAACAGGCTCGGAGAGCGTGGATGGAAATTGGAAGTCCAAGGTAGAGCTTCCGAGAGCCATTTTAACCTAAGGAAGTCGGTGTGGGGCCTGAGAACTGTGGGGTGCTTGGAGCTTCCCCACAGAGGCGCGGCCCTTGCTTAGGAAAGACTCCCTCCCGAAATTGTCTCCTTCTGAGACGGAAATATGGAAGCTGCAGCTGATAGCAGTGTAAGGAACAGTTTACTTTGCAGTCGGCAGCAAGGCCGATACCAGCTCTTTTCCTGGAGATGACTCTGGGCAGGTGTAGACGTTCTCTAATTTTTAACCTAAGCAATAAGCATGTTTGCTGTTCCTATATCCCCGAAAAATAATAAGTGTCCCTTCTCCCGCTCCCACCCAGTCCCTTCTTCCCCCTGCCTCAATATTGGCATCTTGTGGTGTGTAAATAGTAATTTCAGCACGACACACTCCTTGAGCAAGAGTGGAAAGAGGTTTTCCCCAAACCAACAGTGAATCAGAGTTTGGGCTGGTGCCACTTGGAGGGAGAATCCCACTGTTAGGGTCTCAGATGCCAATCCCATAGCTCAGGCAGGGAAGCCTCTTAAGAGCGCGCGGCTTCCACCCACTTTCTTGGCAATGGTGCCAGCCCTCTATCTTTCCATTCCTATTCTTGAACTTGGAGGAAAACTCTCTCCACATTTTTCACCCCAGTTCTTGCCTTGAGCCTCCTCTTCATGTTGCTGACACCAGAGATAACATTTTGACTAACAATCAAAGCAAAACGTTCTTTAATTTCGTTTCTTTTGAACTGACTTCCCGTGGGATGCGCAGATATGAAACACAGCAATTCTGATATGCGTTTTATCTCTTTGATCTTTATCTTTATATTCCCTGGTCAACTTTGTTCCACGTTTTAGTCCTGGGTGAGACCAGGTTCCTTCCTCCCTGTATTGCGTTGTTTTGACTTACTAGCTGGTCACAGCATACTGCGTCAGTAGGTGTTCCAAAATCTTCCATACAGATTTGCATGGTTTTCTGCAGTGTCTTGAGGGCTATGATTGGTACGACGACAAGGAAGTTTTAATCCAAACTGATAGGGATGATGTGAACTCCCGGGACTTACTCTTTATTGGGGCAGATGTTATGGGGGCTTTCGGGGATGCTTCATTTGTATTTCCTGGTGATTGTGATTGGGCAGTCGCCTAGGGTAGCATAGCTAAAACCTACAGCAAAATATAAGACTACAAGAAGGTCGAAGACCCTAGAAGTAAAGGCAATACGGAAAGGAGCATTTATTTGCTTGTTTTCCTTTAATTTGTGAGGGGTGTTGTGTATCAGATCCAGAGCCTTGTGTGTGCTAAGCAGATGCTTTACCACTGAGCTATACCCCTAGCCCCAAAGGAGGATTTAGAGACCATTCCGCTGGATCTTGAAGCAGTGGGCAGTACTGACTTGAAGGTTCATATAAGGTGAGGCCTAAATCTAGTGCTTCCTAGAGAAGGAATCTTTCAAGACGTAACATTAAAACCAAGCAGTGGAGGACTCTATCTGATCTCACAGATGACCCAGAGGCTCTGGAGCCATCTTCCTCATCTAGCACAGGCATAAAAAGGACTTCCTACATGCAAGTGAATACATTCCTACAGAGACATGGCAATTTATGGCAATGGGTACCTGAGCCAAGGACACTCTGCATTTACTAGAAGGATAGAAAGCTGTCAGGCTTGGGTAACTGCCTAGCTGGGGCTGACTGAGCAGAACCACATGCCTTCCATTTGTGGCAATAACGTTGGTTGTAACCTGAACAGCGGTTTCGGCTTTTACAGTTATACTGTGTGGGAAGGTGCTTGCTATGGGTGCTATGCATCAGGGAGGGAGGCTGATGTTGTGACGCACTGACTGACACACACAGAAACCTCTGCACAGAGACCGGAGCTCAACTTGGGTGCTCTGCAGGTGCTCCATTCAGTTTTCTGGTTAACTAGCAGCACCCTCCCTTGCTGTTTCTAGCTGCAGCTTTATTGTATTTTATTTTTAAAAAGCAAAACGTAGCCTTTATGACATTTACCGTTAAGTTACCTAGTTTCTGAAGGCCACAGTGGAGAGCAATAAATGGTAAGGCCTGTGTAAAGCACGCATTTGCATTTAAAAGGACAGTTTTCCAGGGCCGAGGAAGCTGTGAGAATGAGAATTTGTGTGCCTATTATGCTTATCCAGAAGCTAGGAGGAGGATAAAAAGGACAGGGTGTCTTTAACTGGGCTCTCTCTGTGGCCTTCATTGTGCCCTCCTACTTCATCTCGGATGTTGATGCAGGAAAAGCTTGTGTCAGGTTCTGTATATGACTGGTTGCTCACCACCTAGCCTGGTGCTTCACACACTAGGGGCATGCGATGGGTGTTTGTGGAATTGATGATCTGAGGCAGGAACTGTTTGTTTCTGCTGGCCTTCGCATTGTCTCGGCTTCAGTATGTGTTTAGGTGAAAACTACACTCTTTGGCTATCTTTGAGGGGGTACTGGGAGGGAGCCTGATGCACCTTTTTCCAGGTCATTTGCACAGCAATAGCAACTGCAGGCAGGCAGGCAGGCAGGCAGGCAGGCAGGCAGAGGGACTGCCTGATCTATGGATACGCACTCTGCTGGCAAGCATGTACTTATTCCTTGTCAGGTGTCTGCTGTGTTGCATGTCAACTGATTTTGGCTGTTTGGAGCAGTTTCTTAACAGGGCCTCAAGGAACCAAAGCCTTTAGAATAGGCAGTGAAAAGGCACAGACAGAAAAAAACAGAAGTCCAGGAGTGGGAAGGGTTCCTACCCTGGCTGCAGGCACAGAAGAGCTCCAGCTCTCCTCCTTTGCTCAACTTTTGGGCAGTGGATATGGTGGGGAGAGCAGTTTCTTAAGTGTGGGGTGGCTGGTGGGGTACGGTGGGGCAGGACTGAAGATAGTAGGCTAGGCTGGAGGCAACTGGCCCAGGACTCCTGCTTGCAAAGAGCTTCAAGTTTAAACTTCTGTTATCTCCAAATGGGTTTCTAAAAGCTAGGTTGTGGGGTTCAGAGAATGCTGTCCCAGGGTCCTGAGGTTACGCTGTTTACTAGCACAAGATATAGAGAGTTGATATTTGTGTGTAAAGCGTCTATTCAGTTCTTGAACTGCATAATATCTGTACTGCCTATGAATTATTAAAAAGCATAGATTTAATAATAATTGCAAGACTTTAAAGCATGTCACCACTTTGGTAATCCCATTTTGACATTTGATTGTTGTCTATGGAGAACCTCAAAAAGCAGGAAGTAGTCCTTTTGCTCTAGCTCTGGAAGGTGCTGGCTGTGGATAAAGATGGGATTTTCCTAGCTTACCTCATGCCCAGCCTACTTCTTCCTTCCCTGATGTAAGGTATTCCTTGGGAGCTCTTTTCACTTCCAGGTCATAAGCTGGAACAGCCTAGCAGACACGATGCCTGTGTGTACACCCAGTGTTCTGTGTTTTGCAGGTCACGCATGCCCCACAGCTATCCCATTAAAGCAGGCAAGGCAGAAGCTGAAATTCAGCCAGATTGTAGACCTCCTTAGGAAGGGACGCAAGGCTGTGGCTCGTCTCCCCCAGCTTTGTCTTCCTCACCCCAGCAAAGGCTGCTTGCTTACTAGTTTTGCTCTGGTCCTCTGGGGATGACAAGATGCTAAATTTAACTTCATTTCTTCTGCTTTAGTCAACGGGTGAGAGCTGTGCACATCAGAGATTAGAGCCACACACAGTTATACAAGATGGCTACTGAACTTTGTGTCAGAAATGATCTTAGGGGCCACATGTTGAAAATGCAATCCCGGGCCAGGTGCTTTGATTAAGTGTTGGGACATTTTTGAGGCGGACCCTCATGGGAAGTTTTCAGGTCCCTGGGGAATGTAGCCTGGAAGTGCATTGTGGGAACCTAGCCTCTTCAGACTCTTCTTCTCTCTTGTGCCTCAGTGGTAAATATGAGTTTGGCCTTGCCAAGCTTTCCTCATTATCACGTGCTGGTCTTGTCAAGGCTCCCTAGCATTCACTCCACAACTGTAAGCCGACAGGCCTTTTTTCCTAATAAACTGATCATCTCAGGCATTTGTTACAGTGATAGATAGTCCTGAGCTAACTAATTGTTTTTGATTAAACCCTCTGCCAACCCTCCTCGTGAACTGTTGGGGTTCATCTGGGAAGGCAGGCACACGGTTATCTCAGCGCTAGCAAATGAGAAAAAGGTACTTTAAATCACATCTTCATTTCCCTTTCAGGAAAGACATGAAGCTGCTATTTGGAATAGATTTAGTAGCACATGCCCACTCAATCATCTGGGCAGGCAGTCTGTATTGTGAGACGAGAGTGAATATTTCAGGCTCTGTTAGGTCCAGCACAGTGTACAGCTGGACGCAGTAACACGAAAGCAGTTCCTGGTTTTTCTGAGAATAGCTATGACCAAGATCATGGCCAGTGATTCCAGGGTGAAAGAGCATACAGAAGATGAGACATGATGGGTTATGGGTCTGCTAGGCTTGTACGTCGGAGGATCTGGATTTTAGGAGTACAAAGCACAATACATTCTCCAGGAAAGGGAACTTGCATTATAGATCACCAAGCCAAAACCAGATAATACTTTGAACTTCTCTTCCCATTAATTTCCAATGTGACTGGATCCTTTGCCTATGAGAAGATGGCTCTTCTGTTGTTATTGTTGATTTTCAAGGAAGGTTGAGGAAAGCCAAAGATTAGTATAGGTAACCCTTCTTCAAAATGAAGGGATTGCAAATTAGAGGCTCAGCACAGAGCCACAGAACTCTGGTTGCAGCTGCCTCATGAGGGTCCAAAGGCTTCCGTGGATGTCTTAGAACAGCCTACTTGGTGGCTGGGAATTCCCAGCTGAGAGTCCAGAGGAAGGAATAGGTAAAGACAGAGTGCCAGGAGCCCTCTGCTTTCCTTTTGGTTAGTCTGTCTTGAAAAAAAAAAAAAAAAGACTATTTCCCCTAATTTTCTCGTTCAGGGAGTCTCTGCCTGCTCACCATCAGCATCTTCATCACACAAGTGTTTAATAGTGTGCTGGGTGTGTAAGGGCACGGCAGCAGCCTTCTGTCATTTCCTTCTCTTCTGTCCTGTTGAAAGCTTTTGCGTTTTACAAGGGATGCATAGAGCACATGCAGACTTCCAAGGTCGATTGGAACTGACTGAAGTAGGTAAAAGCTGACCTTAGCACACCGAGTAGCCTATGGGTGAGCCTCAGGCCAGCCTGGAAACACAAAACTAGTCTTGGAAAGAAGATGTGCGGTGGAGGATCCCTGGGGTCAGGAAAGTGGCTGCTGGGTGGGGTCTCTCTGGGCTGGTAAGGGGTCATCCAGATATGTGGGACAGACCATCCAGTGGTGCAAGTAGCACATGTGGCAGTAACAAAGTGGACTCTGGATGAGGAGGTGGTCAGGAACTGTGGGCCCAGCAAGGGGAGCCTGCACCGAGACTGGAGAAGGAGCTGGGGAGGGCCAGTCAGGAGAGCAGAGGCGGTCCTGAGGCAGAGAAGGTTACGCCAACCTGAGGTAAGCAAGACGTAGAGAAAACACTGATGCCCAGGCTGACCTGAGCTGACACGGCAGGTAAGGACCAAAAGCCGATGAAAAGCTAGAGAATTGTTCGGGTGCTGGGGTTCCCTGTGCGTGCAATGGAGAGTGCTCCAGGACAGCTCCAAATTCCCTTTGACCCCATTAGCATATTTGCATATACAAAAGTGAGTGCTGTTGATGTGTGTGCTCCTGGGATTCGGCAATAACAGGGACTCATTTCTGACCTGGTGTCTGGGTAGGTAGTTGCTGGGACATTTCACTGAGCTAAGAAAGAAGGGGGCCGTAGGGAGGATGGGTGCTTTCTCAGAAATATGCCCTGAAGTAGCCTCCTGACAAAGGGAGAGAGCATATGGGAACAGCTTAAGTATGGGCAGGGATCTGCTCAACCCTGTGCCCTCTAGTCAGGCCTGGAATATAAACATTCTGGGTGCTTTAAATGTGGCACATTCGGCCGAGCCGAAAGAAAACAGGAGCTAAAGAATGTTGCTGGAAGACATCATACCAGCAGTGGGCTGGAGCGGGCAGGGCCTTCTTTCTCTGTGTGTGTGCAAGTGTGTGTGTTATCAGGAGTTGGGTCCAGGGGCCGTGTATGCTATGCAAACTTAACCACTGCGCTGCTTCCCTAGATATTAAAAAAATTATTTATTTAATATGTATACAACATTCTGCCTGCATGTGTGCCTGTACACCAGAAGAGGGCACCAGATCTCACTATAGATGATTATGAGCCACCATGTGGTTGCTGGGAATTGAACTCAGGACTTCTGGAAGAACAGCCAGTGCTCTTAACCTCTGAGCCATGTCTCCCTGGCCATTTTTAAAGGTTCTTTATTTTGAGACTGATTTGGGTCAGGTTGACAACCCAGTGACAAGAGTGCAGGCAGCACAAACATGAGGCTCTCCATCACCCAAATACAAAGTTGAGTGCAGTGTTGTGTGCCTGTACGCCCCAGGCCTGGGAGATGGGTAAGATCCTTGAAGCTTGCTGGCAGCTAGTCGGTGAGCTCCAGCCTCTCTCAAAAGACAAGGTGGACAATGACAGAGGAAGACGTTCAGCAGTAAACTCTGGCCTTGACATGAGCAAGCATGGTCCCCACTACAACTACATCCCTAAAAGGGGGTGGGGGTGGGGGCAGAATCTTGCTAAGTTGCCAAGGCTTACCTCAATTTCTCTTTCGCCCTCTAGCATAGGTGAGATTGGAGGTGTCTGCCACAACACCCCTGCCCAACTTACATTTAAAGTAGGGACTGTCACGCAATCACCCACTTGATAGCATGATATATGTATGTATGTGTACATATACATGTGTGTGTGTGTGTGTTTAAATACCTTCTTTTTTTTTTCCTTTAAGGAGATAGAATCTCTCTGTGTTACCCTGGGTGATCTTGTAAACCTGAGCTCAAGCGATCCGCACGCCTCAGCCTCCCAAGTGCTGGCCTTAGACGTACACACCACCACACTTGGCAATACTGATGATGTGTATTTCCAGGTGACCAAGTTTTCCTCTCAATTCTCCTCTGTATTCACACAATTAAAAAAAAACAACGATGCAGATAATTTATGCACAGACAAAAGAAAAAGACAAAGGGTGCCCTGCTTGTCAATGAGGACATCTGAACCCAGCCTTCTGGGGGAGGAGAGCTGGAGCTGATAGATGACATCACACTCCAATTAAGAATCCCAAGGTGATGTGAGCTAGAGCCAAGCTGGTGACAGTGTCCTAGCTCAAAGTGGAGCCGGGGCACCGTCCCTAAGACATCTGGGCATGGAACGAACCCATTGTAAACGAACATGGGGGCGGGTGTCGGGCTCCACACTGCGCTCCACTTCCAGGATGATCTTCTAAAAATGCCAATCAGTTTTGCTCCCTCCTCAGAACCTTCTTCGTCCTCCTGGTCTCTGTGAGATGAAATCCAGACTCGTTATCCCTGCCTGCTTGGTCTGCCATGTGTCTACCGTGCTGGCATCTCTGAGACGAGCTGTGGGCATCGTCAGGACCTTAAGGATGAAGGCTTTCACTTGCTGTCAGAGCTCCCTGCATCTAAACCCTTGGCTTCATACACTAACAGCAATTCTTCCACCAGAGAGCAATGTCAACACTGCTTCCCAAGTCCTTAATGACCACCTTGATAAGGCTACCTGCCTCTGGGTAAGGTCACTGGAACCTCACAAGGGCTTTCGTGTTGTATGAGGAGGCTTACTGTGCGTTAAAAGCTCGGGGCTCTATTAAGCACTCAATGAGATCAGGTCAGACGCTCGGTTTTCACTCCCCCCCACCCCCTACTCCCACTCTAGGCAATCTAAAACCCCAACACAGGCATGAACAGGCTGTGGGCACGTGAGTGGCAAAGAGGACCTCACGTCTCAGTGGGTAAATAAGATTTCAGGGAACACAGCCATTGGAGTTTTCCTCTTTACCCCTGATAAGACTTCAGACATGAAAGTTTAGTCCCACTTAGATATAATGTAAATATTATGAGTTCTTTTCTAGATATGGCTGTGAAGGTCAGTTGTGGTATTTATTTACCATTGCCAGAGATTTCTGAGATGAAGTAGGGAAGACTGGAGAAATGCGAATCTGACCCAAAGCCATAGTTCAGTGAAGACTCGGAAGCAGACCAAGTGAGAATAGCTTTGGCGCCTGAACTGTCTGCAGGAGTGGCTTTAGATTTGTAGCTGTAGCCTTTTCCCTCGCCGTGGATACTTAGCAGATCTATTTAGAGCCATTCAAAGGGCTATGCTGATTTCTACCATCGACCCCGGAAATGAGAGCTTCTGCTCTGACGTCACATGGTGTTGGAGAATGTGAGACCAGATAGGACAGAAGCGTGGTGAACCCACCATCCGTGTTCTCTGACTGAGGCTTGGTGGAGCCCAGAGCCTACTGCTCACCTCGTCAGTGTCTTGGGAACCCTGATGCTACTGCTGGGAGGGAGGACACCTTTTTCTTCCTCGTTTCACACATGGTGGACTTTTGACTTCAGGATGAACACAGCTGCATTTGGAGGACATGGAAACTACATGCATCGTGGGACAAGTGTATACCTCCACCATCTATCTGTCTTGTCTTGTACAGTGTGATGGATGGAATCCAGGGCTTCCCCCGAGGTAGCCAAGTGCTAGCCACTGAGCGCAAACTAGCCCCTAATTTTAGCGCTTTAAACCCAAACGTCAATATTGCCACCACAGAGCAGATGGGGGATGCTGCTGTGTGCAGGGCATACAAGGGGATCAGCCACGCCATGGGTGAAGAGCTCTGACGGCTATTGGGATGGGGAGATGATAGGTGGGAAAGGCACCGGCTGGGTAAGAATGGTGACCTGAGTTTGATCCCTAGAGACCAAGTAGGAGTGGAAGCAAGAGAACGAAGTTGTCCTCTGACCTTCACGCGCACACGGTGGCGCACACACTTACACACATCACGCACACACAGTAGTAATACAGGGTTTTAAAGGTCTGAGAGGCACCACGGTGCTGGGCCTTCTCTGCCCTCTGATGCCAATTGTTCTGTTTCCAAGAAGCTTCACTGCTCTTGCCTGCCCAACCCGGCATTTCTCTTGTTCCCAGAGTTGCTACAGAGCTCTTATTTTATGTGGATGCTGTTTTGCTGCAAGCATCTCTCTGTGCCTGGTGCCTGTGGGGGTCAGAAGAGGGCGTCAGATACCTTAGAACTGGGCTTACAGATAGGTGTGAGCCACCACGTGGGTGCTGGGTATCGAACCCCGGTCCTCTAGAAGAGTGGCCAGCGCTCTTAACAGCCGAGCCGTCTCTTCAGGGCCTCGAATTACTTTTTAAAAAACACAAAATCGGTGGTTGTCACTTCTCAGAGCCTTTCAGTTGCTCTCTGTGGCCTCTAGGGCAGGGCCAAACACTCTGTCATGGCTTACAGACCACTCACTCGCTGAGGGCCGCCAGGCCTCTGTGGCCCTGAACTGGCACCCCACACTGCTCTTCTGCACTCCATTTCCTTCCCATTGCCCAGAGCTGCAGTCCAGCCGTAGGAGATGGCACGCTCGCAGGTAGATGGTTGCCCACATGCTTAGCGGTGTCTGACCACTCAGGGTCACAACCTGAGGGAGTGTAGGAGAGTCTGATTCTAGGGGGAAAAGGACTGGATATCTGCAGTTATCCCTTCCTCCCTTTTTTTTTTTTTTCCCTAGAAAGCAGATTTGGCATTCTGTGGCACATGAGATGTAGTTTGCCAGGCAGAGCTGGTGTCATAGAGGTTTCATTGTGTTTGCTTCACTGTAACAAAATACCTAGTATAATTACCTTATAGAGAGAAAACGTTTGTTTTGGATCACAATTTTGGAGGCTCAAGACTATGCTCAGGTAGGCATATTGCTTTCAGGCCTCTGGTTGAGGTGCCATATGGCAATGACAGAAAGCACACGGTGGAGACCTGCTCAAATCGTGGAAGGCTGGAGTCCCAGAATGCTTCTTAAAGCCACATTCCCAAAGACCCTCCTACTACCCCCTAGGCCCTACCTCCTAAAAGTACCATACCTTCCCACAGTGCCATCCTGGTGACCAAGCCTTTAACACACACGTTTTGGGGGAAGTGAAACATCTACCCCAGGGTGGAAGTGAATTTATCGATTGGGGGCAAATTCTAGCCTTTTCACTTACTACATTTCTCTGCAATCCTGTCTTTCATTTTGTTTTTGCAATATTGGGGTGGGAACCAAGAACTTCACACATGCTAGGTCAGCACCCTGTCACTGATCTGTGTCTCCAGATCCTGGACATTTGAGACAGGGCCTTGCCGTGTAGCTCAGGTGGGTCTTGAACTCAGGCCTTCCTGGCGCTAGGTTTACAGGTGTGCCCCTGTAATTGCTCTGCCATCAACTTCTTTTTGAACCGGTCTCTGATCCAGGGGCCATCTCCACCATTCTCAAGTGCATTGCTTCCTTGTCTTCATGAAAGCACAGGTGCTAAAAACCTTCCACCGTGGCTGTTCTGCCCGGCTTGAGGAAAAGAGGGTGCTCCAGGAAGGTGATGGTTTGGGGGGGGGGTTGATGCCAAGAGGATCTCCAGGAAGGTGATGGCTTGGTGAGGCTGCCATGGACTAGAAGCTGTCTGTAGTTGTGTTTCTGGGAGATGAGCTCTTGGATGCCCTGCCTCTAGGAGCCCTGAGGAGCAGAGCCTAGTGCACTCCCCCTCCATGCCTTCTGAGCTATCATGTCATCGTCCTCTTTGCATTCCTGCAGAGAGTGGAAGGCATGCTTCTATTCCCCAGAGAGGAGGCTAAATGCATTTCACGCTGAGTTAGTGGCAGAGCTGGGGGCAAAATCTCAGCCCATCTCTCCAAAGCCCCAATGTGTGGCAGACGCTTGGTGGCATGCATAGGCTCTGTAGATCTGGGTTCCTTCCATTTTCTGGTTTCCTCATCAGTCACCTGCCTACCCTGCTTGCTTCCGGCAGGAGCACAGCCCAGAGCGTCCAGCCGTGTCGATGTGTTCTCCACAGGGGAAGCAGAACAGGGAATGCAGGTGGTGGGAACACCAGCTCTCACATTCTCCTGGCTCTCTCAGTCCTGGCTGGTGCACAGGACACCCACTTTACAGCTGAGGTTCAGAGGCACGGGGATCGAGGCACAGCTCCGAGAACTGGATCAGGGTTCCATCCCCATGCCTGGCTGTGAAAGGACAAGATGAGGGGAAAGACCAGGCGTGGGAGAGGCTAAACACACATTAAGTGTGTATGTGTAGTGTGTGAGTTCTGGTGAACTCACCACCAGAGGTCAACCTCAGGTGCCTTCCTCAGCCACGCTCTACCTCAGTTATTGAGATAGCATCTCTTAACCTAAAGCTCAAGGATTCGGCTACATTGCCTAGGGATCTGCCTGTGTCCACTTATCCAGCATCCGCCTTACAAAAACATGCTCTGGTGTGTGCGTGCATGCGTGTGTGCGTGTGTGTGTATGTGTGTGTGTATTTGTACTGGGAAGCAGAATTCAAGTTCTCATGCTTATAAAGGAAACAACATTGACTGAGCTCCAGCCCCTAAACACTGCTTTGGAATTTAGCACAACGCCTAGAGCTCAAGTGAGCTCTGTGTAGCAGTTTCCTTGGCTCATAAATAAAATGCCAGCCCTACCCACATGAGCCTCCACAACACCGAGGGATGTATTCCCTCCAAAAGAACAAACATTAGATATTGGTGCCAAACTAGACACAGGTATGAATGCAGGTGTGTGTGTGTGGTGTGAAGAGACAGGGAGATGGAAAGGAAGAAATGTAAATATGACCTGAAACATATCCAGGTACCTGTGGTATATGAATGGTGGCTAGGAATAAAACTGTTAGGAATCAAATGCTGGTCCTGATTGTCCCTTAACAGTAGTTGCATGGCTTTGGGAATAATTATCTCACTCCATTGGGCCTCTTTTTTTTTTTTTCCTCATCTGCAGAATGAAGGGATTGGACTAGCCTAGATGACAAGCTTGTTTTACCAAAAAAGATACAGCTTTTATTTACTTATATACTACTGATATATTTTATTTATGTATATTCATAGTTTTATTTATCTATTTATTTATCTATTTATCTATTTATTTATTTATTTATTCATTTATTTATTTATTTATTTATTTAAATCTTGCTATATTGTGCAGACTGGCTTTGAACTCCTGGGTCAAGCATCTTCCTGCCTCGGCCTCTGATTCAGTGGGGATCCCAGGTGTGCCATTGTTTTAGACATACAGCATCTTGGAGGGGACCTGAGAGATCCCACATGCCTCTCCTTCAAGGAAAAATGCGTTGGGAAAAAGGAAATGGCTTGTCCAGAGCACACAGCTATTTTTATCAGCCAAACAACTTCTAGAATATGCATCCAAGCCCAACTCCTCTACAGGCTGGTGAGAAATCCCAGCTATTAGGAGCAGAGTGTGAGTCTAAAACAGAGGGAGGGACTTGGAGAAGGGGGGGTCTTGTTCTGTGGGCCAGCATGGAGGCAGGCCCATTGCCAGAGGCAGCCAGCACAGCTGACGCAGGATCAGCCTCAGGCCTGCTGCTGCAGGTGCTAAATTATTCAGGCTCTACTGGTGCCTGCAAAGGAGGAGGCAGCTACCACAGGGCTCAGGTTCAGCTGTAGTCCTCTCATGGCTCTGGCGGGAGGAATGTGCCCTCAACAGAGGAGTCAGAACTGTCCCTTGCTCCTTTGCCCTCATTAGTCTTTTTGGGGTGCCACATTCAGTTTGGCGTGTTGGGGAGTGCTGGAAGCTAGAGCCTTCTGAGAACACATTTGCTCTCTACTTCTAGTCTCGCAGCCTGTGTAGTATCAAAGGACATGCCAGTTCATGGGGACCTGGATCTTTCTCCTGACACGGAACAGTCTCAGGGTGACTTCCTCAAGAGTCAGGGCTGAGCATCAGTCTCAGAGGAGCGGCAGTGTTAGAGGAAACCTTTCCTGACTATACTGGGCAGAGAGATTGTTTCATGAGCACCAATTGTCTATCACAGCCCTCGTTGCTTTGTTTCAATAAGGATCTGACAATCTTCTGCTGTGAGGCAGCAAAGAGTAATATTTCAGCCTTTGTGGCAAATGCTCAGCTGAGTGGCAAAAGCAGGAAAACGGCCATAGAAAGAGAACAGAGACAGAGTATGGCAGTGCATCATTTACTGATATAAACTTTATTAATCAACACTCAGTGCGCCGGCTAGTTTTATGCCAACTTGACACAGTCTAGAATCATCTGAGAGGAGGGAGCCTCAATTGAGAAAATGCCCCTGGAAGATCAGGCTGTAGGCGAGCCTGTAGGGCATTTTCTTAATTAGTGATTGATGGGGGCGGGCCCAGCCATTGTGGGTGATGCCATCCCTGGGCTGGTGCTTCTGGTTCTGTGAGAAAACAGGCGGAGCAAACCATGAGGAACAAGCCAGGAAGCAGCACCCTTCCATGGCCTCTGCATCAGCTCCTGCCTCCAGGTTCCTGCCCTGCTTGAGTTCCTGTCCTGACTCCCTTCAGCAATGAACAGTGATATATGGAAGTGTAAGCCAAGTAAACCCTTTCCTCCCAAGCTGCTTTGGTCATGGCGTTTCACTACATCGATAATAACCTTAACTGAGATGCTCAGATTTTATCGTTCATAAGTATTACTCATTTCCCCCCCAGCCATGTGAAAAATTGAAGATCATTCTTGGTTTGTGAGCTGCACCCAAACTGTCAGTAGGCTGGCCTAGGCCCTTGGGTCTTGTTTGCCGACCACTGTGTTTCCTGCCTACATTGGACATGTCCAGGGGCCTACCTAGGTCATCTTCATAGGTCACAGATCTATTAGTTGAATGGATGGATCTTGCCTTCAGCTCAGACACAGGACAATAAATACAGGAGCATTGGAGTCTCCAGGGGAGCAGGCAGCATAAGCATTATTATTGCGTGTGTTTATGTAATGCTGGGGATAGAACCCAGGCTTTTGCATGTGCCAGGAAAGTGCTCTCCCACTGAGCTATATCCACAGTGGTTGGTGTTTTGAGTCATCCAAGACTGCCTGGAACTTCCTATGCAGGCATCCGGCTTTTAAACATGTGCTCCCCAGCCTTCGCCTCTGGAATTCTAGGATTACAGACATGCACACCCACTAGAGCAGGGATTAGTTTTTGTACTTTGGAGTCAATGGTAGTTCCTTGCAAGAGCTTCTGGGCTTCAGGTTCCACACCAGCAGGGAGGTTGCTGGTGCTTCTCCATGCACAAAGAGGTGTGACAGCAGACTGCTCAGTTGCTGGGGATTAGAAGCCTCCAGGAGTCTGTTCTGGGGGGAACACAGAAGCAATCTGGTGCTGGCCTAGGTGGAAGGCCAGTGGCCGAGCGCTTTGCCTTCCAGCCTTCATCTCCCTGGCATGGCACTCCTGGAATGAGGCAGGGATGTCTGTTCTGTTGAGGCAGAATTGTTACACATAGCTAAAATTAGATGTTTTGTTTGAATTATGTTAATTTGACTTAATTGTTGGAGAATGTCAGTGTTCTTCAGAAATCCCAGAACTCTGCCAAGCTTGAATAGAAGAACTCCCTCTCCTGTGTGCCGCCTCTCCAAGCCCAGCATGCCTCTATTCTCACGTCTGGTGTCTCACAATAGACCTAGAATGTCTGCAGCCAGGGATTTGAAGCTGGGGTAGGCCTGTGATGACCAGTGTATGCTCCTTAGGCCCAACTCTTTTGTGATTTCTCTGTGGCTTCCGTTCTATCTGTGATGTATCTTAAACACGCTGGGTTTGGGGGTTGTTTTGGTTCTTTTGACCTGTAAGTGACTCTGGCTGCAGGATGGGCAGTCACACAGGGTCCCATCCTCGGAAGAGTCTGTGCTTGTTGCTGTGTTGACATTACTCATCCTATTTTGACAAGAGGCTCTGAATTTTCATTTTGCACTGGACACACAGGTTGCATAGCCAGTCCTGGCTACAGCTTGCCTTCATGGGCCGACACTTGTATTTTCCCATCCAAATGACCTTGAGCGTGACTTGCTCTTGACTTGGCGGCTGGAATGGCTAGAGGAAGTTCTTTAGAGAAGCCCAGGCCTTCTCTAAAGTGAGTTCCTGGGTGGCTTCTTGGCTCAGTCATTGCTGCAAATATCAGGTTTCTCTTATATGTCTTTATAATGGTTTGTAAAGGGTATAAGTCTAATACTGCTCTTGGGCTCTGCTGTCTTCTTGAATGTCATGGATGTGCTCTTAGCTGGTTCTTACACCAGGAATAATAGCAGCCACAGTCAGTGACTATTTTGGGGTGGGGTGGGTGCAAACTAGGGGCCAATTTTCCCAGCTAAGCTCCTTATCTCCCCCGTGGCCTTTGTTCTGGCCTCTCACACATACATAACTTATTATCCCTTGATCTAATGCCATTTCTGTTGCCGTGATGAACACTGTGAGCAAAAGCAAATTGGGGAGGAAGGAATTTACTTGACTCGCATTTCCAAGTCGTAGCCTGTTACTGAGGAAAGTCAGAATAGGAACTGGAGCAGGAACTTGAAACGGAAGCGTGGAGAAACGCTGCTTGCTGGCTCATCTGCAGGCCGGTGCTTAGACAGCTTCTTCATACAGCCCAGGAGCATCTGCCTGGAGAATGATGTTGCCCACAGCGCGCTAGGACCTCCCACATGACCTAACAATCAAGACCACTTTCTACTCACACGCCCACAGACCAGTTGAGAAATCCCTCAACTGAAACTCCCTTCTCAAATGACTCTAGACTGTTTCAAGTTGAAAGTCAAAGCTAACTAGGACATTCCCTGTCCATTTGACATAAAAACACATCGCTTTAAGTCATGACTATTCAATTCCCTGTCCTTTAAGGTCTTTCATGTTATTATCATAATATTAAACACAGTCCAACTTTTAAAACCCCAGATGCCTTTATGAATTTAAGTGCTTAAAAAGTCCAATATAGATTTAAAAACAAGTTATATACGCCTTTATTCCAAAAGGGAAGAGCCAAAACATGGGAAGAAAACCAGATCAAAGCAAAACTAAAACCCACTAGTGTAAATGCATGTCGTAAAGTTCAATGTTTGACAGCTGGAACTCACTCACTGTGTAAGTTCTGCCATCAGCAGTACACATAGCTTGTGTAAGGCTTCATTCTTTACCTGCTCTTGTCCTTCGTGGAACTTCAATGGTCCTGGCAGCTCTCAATACTCTGGGATTTGGGGTATCCTTTATTGAGGCTACACCTTCATTAAAGGCCTCTTCAGGCCTTTTCCACACAGACGATGACCTTTCTCACAGTGCCATAACTCAGCTGCTCTCCATGGGGCTTGGGTCAGCCAATTTTATAATGAATGATTGGGTTTGATTTTCTACATCTTGACTTCCATGGCAGCTGAAAAACCAATTCTCTTCCAGGGCACACGCAAGAAACTTTAGACTGAATCTGAGGCTGGTTACGGTTTTCCAGTGAGCTCATAATTTTCATTTGTCAGTTCATCTGGTACTCCTAGAACCAACAGTAGCTGCCATGTAGTCATTTTTTCCCTTGTTTATCCACAAATTAATTGTCAAAAGTTTATTTTTAGTACAGAGACAGATCAAGAGAATCCCTCGCAAGTATGCCCAGCAGTTTGGGTTTTGGTTGATATAGTTGAGCTGATACCAAGATTAGCCATCACAGGCACAAAAATTGTGCTTATGGCCATATTTTTCTAATAAAGATATGACATTCAAGGAGGAGGTATCTGAAGTGTCTAGGACCCCAGGGGCCAGTGTTCCCTGGCTCTGAAGTGAGGAAGACACAAGGTTTTGCTCTGGGGTTGTCTAGTGTGAGAAGACCTGGTCCTGAAACCCAGAAATACCAGTGAACTTCAGCTGGACATTGGTCAGTTTACTGAGTTCCCAGATATATGATTCACATTGATTTAATTGAATTCTCATGTTAGCATGTGATTCTAGCTAGAGTGTTTTGTTTTGTTTTATTTTGAGGCAGACTGTGTCTATATAGTCCTGGCTGTCCAGAAACTCACTCTGTAGGCCAGGGTGGCCTTGAACTCAGAGATCCTTCTGTCTCTGCCTCCTAAGTGCTGGATTAAAGGTGTGTGTCACCACATTTAGTTTTGAAGTAGGGCTAATTTTGATCCTAATTTGGGCTCTGCTACTTATAACCATAGGCCATTTACTAGTCTGTTTTCCAATAACAGAATACTGATAACAATTGAAACAAGCAAGTAATGCCACAAATGGGGTATGTTATAAAGAAAAGGCATTTATTTTGTCTCATAGTTCTGGAGGTCAAGGTGAAGGGGTGTGATAGCTATCTTGCTGGCAGAGTCAAAAGTGGTATTTGCATGGGAAGACAAAAGGGACCTTGATGTCTCCTTGACCATCCCTCTTTTTTAAAAAAACAATATAATTTAATTATGGCCCTCTAACCTGATGATAATCTCTAACTCTAATCAAATCCTATGAGTACCTCTTTTAAAACCCATAGGTTAAGTTTTTAGTTTTAAGCCTTAGTTTTCTTTCTGTTGCTATGATGACACATCCTTACAAAAGTAAGTTGAAAAGAGAAAGGGAAGGATTTATTTCCGATCTTAGTTCTAGGCTACAGCTCATCATTGTGGAAAAGTCAAGACAGGAACTTAAAGGTTCTACAGTAGCGAGCAGAGAGATGAATGCATGACGACTAGATTGCTCTTAGCTAGCTTTGTCCTCTCACACTGTTCAGGACACTCTGCCTAGGGAATGGTGTCACCCACAGTGGGCTGGGATTTCCTGCACCAACTAACAAGCAACAGTCTCCTACAGATGTGCCCACAGGCCAACCCGATCTACATAATTCTTCATTAGTACACTATTCCCAAGAGAGCAGACAGATTGTAAGAACCAGAGCTGGTGGGTGATTATAAGAAA
The DNA here is from genome assembly GCF_907164565.1 of Psammomys obesus. NCBI lineage: Eukaryota > Metazoa > Chordata > Mammalia > Rodentia > Muridae > Psammomys > Psammomys obesus. The sequence goes on along the minus strand of NW_026596143.1, from coordinate 13,194,755 downwards.
ACTAATGCTTTTTTTTTTTTTTCAGACACAACAGTGCAATTGCAAATATGAACTCAATGAAATTGTGACAATGTGCATAAGACCTGTGCAAGCTCAAGCCAGATCAAATCCCAACATGGAGGCAAGGAGGTGGGCAGTCCAGTCAGGTTTTTTTGTTTTTGTCTTTGTTTTTGTGGGTCTGACCCATGGTAGGTAGACCACATTCCAGGACAGAGCCCACACCCCAGAGCATTTGGGTAAATGAATTGAATTCATGGGGCGGAGGTCACAAAGTTGGGGAGGTAGGAGAGTGGGTAGATTTAGGAGGACTGAGGGTAGGCGTATATGATGAAAATATATTGTAAGAAATTCTCAAGTAGTTAACAAAAAAAAATTTTTTTTTTTAAAAAGAGACTCTTCTCAGGTGATTCCAGGTCATATCAAGTTGACAGTTAAAACTAAATGGGGCATGCTTTCAATGACCTCATAATGGGAATGGACCCAAGTGCATGGGCCTTGGAGGACACGCTTAAATCATGTCCAAACCTTGGTGAACTTCTGGCAGCTTTAGCTTCTGATCTACAAAATGGAGGTGGACTGACAACGCCTGTCTTGTAGGGTCGTCATGGGTACTGTGACATCCTAAATATGACCAGCCTGATTAAGAGAAGATGCTCAGAGTACAAATCATTGGCCAGCTCTTAATGAGGAAAGCAGGGCCTGGAGAAAGGCTGTGTCCCAAAGAGAGGGGAGCCCTGTGGGGATGCAGGGCCATTCCTGTGAGGAAGGGCACACTCCATGCTTAGAGAAGGAGCTTTTCAAAAGAAAGCGAGCAATGCGAAAGCAAGGGCAGTTGGGCAACGGGAGGAATAAAGGTTTTCCCATCCCTTCCTCTGCAGCGGCTGCTGGCTGTCTTGCCACAAATGTGCTGCATTTGTCAGTAGGCATGGGCCTCCTGGGCAGCACAGCTGGGAGGCAGCCTGGGGGTTGGGGAGCTCTAGGGGGTGGATGGGATAATGTGCATGGAGCCTTGATCGAGTACACGACAGAGACTAGATGGGTGCACAGAAGGCAGTACAGTGGCACCCCTGAGCTTGCTGGGGCTTTGGCCTTCCACCTATAGGGGTGCTGGGCCTGTTCTCCAGATCTGTTGAAGGAGCCAGACTTCTAGGGGGTCATGTGGGGAATGTATGAGTCCGGGGCATAGCCAAGGACCCCAGAGTTTCAGGCTCAGAGGAATAGCATGCAGATGTTGACACTATGTGCAGAAAAATCCACCGTAGCTTTCTCCTTTCAGATCCGTGTGGCCTGAAGACAGCAGCACTGCAGAGACCTCTCCTACCTACCAACATTTGCTAAGCCTGTCCCCCCCAGTCCAGCATAAATGATAAGCTTGTTCAGCTGTATACAATATATGTATTTGCTAGTTCTGCCTGCCCTACCGCAGGGCCCCAAATGACAGGAGTCATTTGGGAAAGACTGCAGATTTGGAAGGGGTAGAATGGCTCTGCTCTGTATCAGCCCCCCCCCCTACTGTCCCCCTCTCCCACCACACAGGTAAACAGAGAGGAGCTCAGGGTGCAAGGCTGACTTTGTCTCCCTGCAGGATGCTCTGAGAATGCTCTGTGGCCCACCTGAATTCTGTTCCTCTAGGGCACGGCTTCTTCAATGTTTTCTGGCTGAAACCTCTTTGTCTGTGATGCTCAGGCACAGAAAATAGAAATGCAAACCCATCGTTTACTAATAGTAAATCAAGAACTTATTTTCAAACAATTCTTTTGGTATAGGTAACATTTTATCCTTTGTTAGAACACAAAAAGCAAATTTGCATAATGAGATGGATGTGTTTATTTTTATGTAAGTAATTAAATCTTGGTGAAATAGTTGGTGTTACAGGCCTCGGAGCGGCCTCGGAGCAACCTCGGCGCTTTTCAGAGTTGGTCGATTTTTCGATCTTCTAACAGTGCTGAGGACGCTGCAGCAAGCACATAAATATGCTGCAAAATGACAGGAATGCCTTTGGGTCATTTCCGAAATTGCTGGAAACTCAGTCCTAATCCCAGCAAAAGTTCATTTAACGATTATCTATGAAACTCAAGTCAGTAGTATTTCAAACAGCAATTTTTAAAAATCAAACTTTCCAATGCAATACAAAGATAGGCTAATTTGGTGCTTACCTGCTTAGGAATGACAGTAGGAAATATTTTAAAAAACAGCAACAACAACAAAAAACAACCTTTGTCTTCCCTAATTAAACCATTATACTTCCAAAAGAGTAGAAAACCTCAGGATTTGTTTTTACCACTGACAGGAAAGTGCACACGTGTGTTCCGAGCCGAGGTTACAGGAAAGCCACACAGTGCATCACAAGGCTGCCAGAAATAACTCAGATTCATTACACATTAGATTTTTGATTTAGCTCTGGCCATTGTGCATTCAGAAACATTCTGCTGTAGCCAAAGGTTTTGCGACCTCCATTTTCAGTCACTCAACCTTATATAGGGTCTCAACCCACAGTTTAATAAGCTGAGCATGTGTACATATGTGTGTGTGTGCATATACATATATACATGTATGTGGGGGGGAGGTGTAGGCTGTGACTCACCCGGAATCCAGAGGTCAACATCAGGTGTCTTCTTCAATTATTATTATTATTATCATTATGGTTTTTCGAGGGTTTCTCTGTGTATGTATCCCTGGCTGTCCTGGACTTGCTCTGTAGACCAGGCTGGCCTCGAACTCACAGAGATCTGCCTGCCTCTGCCTCCGTGAGTGCTGGGATTATAGGCGTGCTCTACCAGCTTCTCCACATTTAAAAAAATTATTTCTTTTATGTGCACTGGTGTTTTGCCTGCATGTATGTCTGTGTGAGGGTATCAGATCCTCTGGAACTATACGAGGTGGTTGTGAGCTTCCAGGCTGGGTGGGTGGTGGCACATGCCTTTAATCCCAGCGCTCAGGAGGCAGAGGCAGGTGAATCTATGTGAGCTTGAGGAACATTCAGGATAGAAACTAGAGCAACAAAGCAGTTTCAGGGACTTTGCTCCCTGTCCCAAGATTTCATGGTGTTAAAAATAGCATAGACTTTTATTCTATAGATTTTCTCTCTGTTCCCTGAATTTTCTAAGTCTTTTAAAGATGGTATGGAGCAGTTTTGACATAGCCCTTTCTCCAGACTTAAGTGAGCCTTGTAAATGAATTAGACCAAGGTCAATATTTTATGGCAAATCATTTCATATTCTTCCAAAAGTTCTGTTGGAAGAGGAGGTTCCCAGGCAGATTTCTTAATTATTCACGAGATATATCAAGTCATGAATTATGTGCAGGTGATAATAAGTATTGTGGCTATTTCTGATGAGATTTTTGTGCATTGTCTCTAATCTGCATTCAAGCTTTGCCTTTGAGAAGGTCCCTAAGCAGATAAACCCTGCCCAAGTCACCTTGACAGAGTGATGTCCGCCCTTGCCACTGGCAGAGGACACAAGGCAGTACCTAGAAAACGCTTGGGGCATCATAACAGAAGAGTGCCATTAGTATGTAGCTGTTGTGGTCAGCCCCACGTAAGATGTGCTCCAACATCAATGTCAGGAGTGGTGAAGGGAGGGCACAGCCTCATGGGAACACTACTCCTACTGGTGTGCCTTGTTCCCTTCCTTCCTGTGTGCCAACAGTGTAGAGCAAGAGTCAAAACTCCAAATGTAGGCCTCCCTGAGCAAGGTCCCTGTTATATATGCCTGAGGACTTCAATTAGAAACCCCAAGATCCACATCAATCTTGCTTACCATACACATGTGGCTGGGCATGGTGGAGCACACCTGTGATCCCAGCACTCAGGAAGGCAGAGGCAGGTGGATCTCTGTGAGTTCAAGGCCAGCCTGCTCTGCAAAGCAAGTCTAGGACAGCCAACGCTACACAGAGAAACCTTGTCTTGAAAAACAAACAAACAAACAAAAGATATGCATGTATCTGTCCAAAAGTGTTTGCAGCGTACCTGTACTGAAGGTTGGAGAGTCGTAAGACAATCATTTCAGTAGAGGAGAACATGGACAGGAACAGAGCTGAGAATGTGCCCAATGCAGCATTCACAACCATTTGGGGCAGAGGAATTTTGGAAAGCTCCTTGTACCTCCTGGGCAGAGGTGGGTGACTTCACTACTGGGAGGTGCTCCAGGCTGAAGAACAGCATGGGTAGGGTGGGGGAAGTCCAGGCGGTTTAGGCTGTGAGTTTTCAGCTGTGTTCCTAGGTTCTTCCAACACTTTGTTGAGCTTTGTTTCTTGTCATGGAAGAAACGATAGCATTTATAGCATTTGGAGGAATTTTCACTGATGCTGTGATAGCCCCTGGGCACATGAGAAGCAGGGCACAGGTGTCTTCCTCTTGGTCTCAAACACCTTCCCCGATGCTCAGATTTTCTCTCTCATTTGCCAGACTTAACCACATTCTTCCCTCAACATTGTAACATTACCAGAAATGGGACTCTGGCACTCACCCTGTTCTTGGTCCTGGAGGTTCTGTTACCAAACTTTCTCACAACAGTTTGGGGGGGGGGGATTACCATATGGCCTGGCAATTCTAAATAAATTCTAGATCTATAACTCAAATTTCACAGCGGCATAATCCACGGCAGCTAAAAGGCAGAGGCGATTCAAATGCCCATCCATGGATCAACGGGTCAGGAAAATGTGATATATGTACGGTATGGGCCATTACTCAGCCTTGAAAAACAATGTAAATCCTGTCACATGCTATCATGTAGTCTGACCTGGAAGATAACTATGCTTAGCAAAATAAGCCAGTCACAAAAGGACAGATACTAGGTGATGATCTTTGTGTGGCTGCTAAAGTCACGTTCAGACACAGAAGTAGAATGATGGTTATAGGGAGGCCTGTGGAGGAGCAAGGTGACTTGTTTCTAATGAGTGGACTTTCCCTTTGGGAGATGATCAGGGTTTTTTTTTTATTTTGTTTTGTTTCATGACATACAAGGTGACATACAAGGAATGTACACGGAAAAAATTGTTACACTAGGAAATTTTAAGTTATATGTGCTTTACCTTAATTTATTCTAAGGAAAGTTAATTACTTGTGGGGGAAAAAAACACGATAGCATGATACCTCAAATCAAAAGGGCCTGCAGGTCATTGCTCCGTGAAAGGGAACAAGCATGAAAAGGGGCAGACTGCAAAAGGTGGCAGTGGAAGCAGTGCCCTGGCCAAGGAGCAGGGAGATGTGGAGCTCACTGCAAGCAGGCACAGTGGAGACACGGTGGGTGACAGGACAGCCGTGTGGAAAAGCCTGAGGAAGGAGTCTGGGGGAGGAGGGAGATGATGGTGGTTGGGGGACAGGCAGTGATACTATAATCCTTTCAGGAGGGATGGGAAGGAGGAGATAGCTACCCCACCTGCTGTGGAGGAGCCAGGGTACGGGACTCTGCAGCTGCCTCCTTTGTGTTGAGTGAAGGACAGTGAGGCAGGAAGAGCCTGAGCAAGTGTTCAGTTGGGTGCCAAGGGCTGTCTTCTCTGCCTGTGGGTTTATACATTTGGTCTGAAGGGGGCTAGGTGGGAAACATGGATTTGGGAGCTGGTGAGTGCAGAGATGAACTGAAACTCTGAGCATGACGTAGCATCCTCTGGTGTCCATTGAGCACTGAGGTGGGCCCTGTGTTTGCCCCTGTGGGGTACTCAGGCTTTTCTTTAGGCACAGATCAGGCAGGCATCTGACAGTCTCGTGTAGACCTGGCTGGGAAGGGAGCCAAGTTGTGAGGCCTGCTGGGCTCCATGTATACCCAGCCTACAGTTACTTCATGGAGAAGGTCAGCTTAGAGACAGCCACAGTTCATGAAGACCCAACAGAACCTTTGGAGTGTGGAGTTTACAGAACTTATGGCTTCTTCATAAGATGCTCTGTTCCCCTGAGAGTAAAACACTGCAGGGCCCATGGCCAAGGTCTTCATGTGGTGTGTCTTTGAGTCAAATCTGTGCCACTCACAAGCACAGAATTCAGCTGCTCCCTTAATCTTGCTGTTAGGAAAACTCTTAACAGAAAGTTTGCCCCGATTGACTATATCATGCATTTTTATTCTCATGAATCCCAAATCACTAGATGAATTAGGCAGAGGAAACCCATTGGTTGAAGGATCTTTGGGAGGCCAGAAAGACACAGCTAAAATGCTATGCTGGTAAAGGCTCCTAGACGTGGTTGGTGGGCCAGCAGAATGGAAGCATGGTGATAGTCTGTCTCTAAACCAAAAAAAACAAACCAAACAAACCCAACCAAACCCAACCAAAACAAAACAAACCACAAAGTACGTGCAAACAGATTTTAAAAGGGTTGTCATTGTCCCTCCGGACAAATGTAATCTCAGAACTGTGTCCAGGCTCTGTAGATGACATCTGAGTTCCATCCATGGGACCCACATAAAAATAGGAATCTTCAGGCCTTCACATGTGCACTGTGGGCTATGTACACCTGAGCACCACTGACACATGCACCATGATAACACATTTTAAGAAACTAATGACAAAGACATCTATGTCTAACTTGGTAACTGTCCTCTTAGGCATTTTGTACATGTAAATATTGATTTATCACCAAGATGATCTACTACAAAATATAGTGCTAAGTGATGTGGTTTTTTCCCATATTAATAGTTAACTCCATTGACACTGCTTGCCTTAGACCATTTCTAGAATCTTGGCTCCTTTAGCTGGACCGATGGACTGACAGATAACAGTTCAGGCAGCTCTGCCGAGCCTTGGGGCTGAGCAGGCACAAAGGGTGGTTAACATTTGCTCTTCTTCTACAGTAGCAATGCTGTGCAGGTCTGCTTCTTCCTTTTACTCTTTCCTTTTCATTTGTTTGTTTTGAGACAGGGTCTCTCTCTGTAGCCCTGGCTGTCCTGGAACTTGTTATGTAAACCATGTTGGCCTTGAATTCACAGAGATCCTCCTGTCTCTGCCCCCTTAGTGCTATGATTAAAGGTGTACACCACTGTGTCTGGAAATTTCAAATTTCTTTTATAATGTAAACAGATTCTAACAATGCAAATTTAAACATAGTGACATTCATAGTTTGACAATATGGAATGGTAGTTTTCTTTTCTTTTTTTTTTTTTTTTTGGTGGTTGTCTTTTTTTTTTTTTCCCTTCTGCTCCATCTCCAGAACTTTTTTTCCTGTCTATCACTGTTCCCCTTCATAGTCTTAAAAAAATCTTCTCACTTAAAAAAATAAACAAACATGTCCATAGCCTTTTGGCTTTCAGAATAAAGTGTGTGCTGGGGGTAGAACACAAGGCTTTGAGCATGCAAGGCTGGCTTCAGCCAAGTCCCAACCTATTCTGTGTCTCTGCTTTTAAGACTAGAGTTCGCTATTACTTTACCTTCTGTCCCCTCCAGGCTGTTAGAGAAGATGAACCACCAATTCATCTATGATAAGCACAGAGCAAGGGGCACCATGAGCCCTTCTAGTCACTCTCGGCACAGGGACGGGAATTGTCATTGCCTTTAATATCCCACTCACTGTCTGCTCCAGATCTTTCTGTGACATGTGTATCATTGCAGCTGAGCTTCACCACAAAACTGTGACACAGTTTGTTAATAAGGAAACCAGAGTTCAGAGGCTAAAGAACCCTTGCTAGGCTGTCCAGCATATAACACAGAGCCAAGACCCTGTATTTTATTCTGGTCCTTTCCTGTTACGCCTCCATTGTCCCTCCTGTCTGCTGTGATGTGAATTTTGCTGCCATGCCGTCATGGGCAGAAACCACTGAGACCACGATTAAAAAAAGTCTTTCTTTCCACATGTTATTTCTGTCAGGTGTTTTATCACAGTAAAGGAAAGCTTAACAGCCAAGAGAAGGGATTCCCGAGGCCAAAATAACAGAAGTTTTGAAAAGCAGCAATTGCGGTGTGCACTGACTGAGCGTGCTCTGTCTACACTGCAGTTTCCTGTTGGCAGCCTTGCACCATGCCTTTGGAAGTTTGTTTACTTGTTCTCCAGTGATGTTCCTGGTGATAGGCAAGCTCCTGGAAGGCCTATCCAGTTTCACATCATTCCCTCGGGCACCTCAAGATGCTTCTATCTCAGGGAGTGCCTCATGTTCTTGTGGCTTCTTCATGTATGGCTCCAACCCCCCCTCTTTTTGGAGACGATGCTGACTGTGAAGATATTTCTCGTTGGTGCAGCTCACAAACACATTGTCAGTGCTGATGGCTTTGTCCTGATTTGTGCCTTGACTGTGCCGTTTCCTGGGAAGGGCTGACCTGGCACTTCTTGGCAAATTGGGCTGCCAGTGCACCCCTGGGACAGAGCTGGTCAAAACCAGGGCAGGATTGCACAATTTGCTCAGAGGCAGCATCCAGACAGAGGAGGTCTGTCCAACATGGAGCATAAATCTTGAGCTATTCTTGGCCTGCGAAGACAAGATTGTAATGGTCTGGCTCCTCTGGGCTTTGGAAATCTAGCAGAGTTTTAAAGTGTCCATCAAGAACAGAGACTCACACATTCACAGCAGGGCCTCCCTCTCTTTTATATCATAAATCTTTGAGCAGATTTATCTGGTGGCCTTCTTTGCTGGAGGGAGAGTTTGGAAGGATGCCCTTGTTCATTTCTCCCCTCTTTGAGGAGGGCTTCCTCCTCACTTATGAGGGCCAGTGCATGGCAGCAGAGGTCGATGAAGGAGTGTCAATTTTCTGTAAAATTCAGACTGCGGGTACATCAGTCTTTTTAGATGTCTGGGACCAGTGGTTCCTGTCAAACTGCTTCTGTTCTGGTCGCCACAGATTGGACTTCCCAAGCTCCAGTCCCTTGGAAGTGGAAAGACAGGCAGCCTATAGCCCTATGCTGTAGCCATTGTGTAGATAGTTTAATTCCTGGCAACACTAGCCAGGGAAGAAATCAATGAATCAATAAGTATTTATTGAGCGCATAGTCTGCAACCATCAAAAAAAGAAGCCATTAAGGCAATATGGATTTAAGAAACTCGACTCTCGTCAGTGAGCCAAGCTCTGGGAAAGTTCCTGAAGGCGCCATTGGGTCTACTGGCCTCCTACCAGCCATCCCAAGAGGCCTTCCCTTCCCACCATGCTTTTTCCTTCTCTTCTTTTCCTCCTCTCTCTCCCATCCCCGCTTTGTATAGGGCCTCACTCTAGCTTTGTCTTGTGGTCTGTCTTAATGTTTCTGCCCCTGCCTTTCAAATGCTGTCATCTCTAATTTCTAAGTCTTGCTTACCCCCTCATTAAATGCAACTCTTACTTTCCCATTGACATTAGTGTGCGCAGTAGAGTTGTGTCTAGAGAAAAGGCTCATAGCCTTGTTTCTATCAGTGACTATTAACCTAGAATTTCTGTACTCTAGGGACTCTCTGAATAACTCAAGTTCCCTTGAAATTGAAATTTTAAAATGTCCTCATGTACACTTTCCCTGGGAGAGAGAAGAGATCCGTGGCTTTTGTCCCTTTCTCAAAGGTATCTACGACACAAAACTTGAAGGCTTCCCATTTAGAGGGAGAAAAAAACAAAACAAACAAACAAAAACAGATTTCAAAGGAAGTATTACCTGTGGGCCTCTGATGGATAGGCCTTCATCCTGGCTGTGTGACATTGAGAGCTCTCGTGCTAAGGAGTGTGAAGGCAAACGTTCCCTTCGTGCTCTGCAGTTTCCAAGCCCATCCTACACAAGGTGATGAATTGGAGGTGACAGAAGTGGACGGTCCAGGATCCACTTGGCAAGGACAGATTCTGCATGCAGTCCGGTCCTCCCAAGTTAACACATTCTGGTATTTTTGCTGATGCCAGGGGAGAAGGGGGCAGGAAGCAGCCGGCTGTAGAGCCCACACTGAGCATGGTCCTCACTGCCAGCTAATCCAAGGGACTGATGTGACCGCTGTGATGGAAGCAGTTACTTATCCTGAATTGACCGAGGCCTTCTTCCTGACTTCTAGTTCTCCAAGTGATTGCCAGCACGGTTGAAAAACAAATAGACCCAAGTGCCCCTGTGGTCCCCCCACACACTCACACATCAAATGCCCTGCCTTTTGAATTGACCAGGCCTTGTGCGACTCTCTTACTCAGTCATCCGAGTTTAGCCACAGGAGGATGGTGGCTACTGTGCAGCATGGTACAACTCTATGGAGGAGTTTGTGGGCTTTGGAGCCTTTGCTCGCTGTTGGGGATGTTTTGGTTTGTGAGGTGTAAACATGTTTTTTTGTTCTAATCCCAAGTGGGGCATTTTAGTTTGTCCACACCTGTTAATTGTCTTGTGCAGACTGTGATTTTTGCCTGCTGGAATTAGCCGAATCCTGAGGACTTTGAGGGGTGTAAGTATGATAGTTCAGAGGAAGAAGGGGCGGGGGCCTGGAGGAGATGGAGAAAGACTGTTCGCTACACTTGCTGCTTTGCTGGTTACCTGGACTTCTGGATTTCCTGATGACAGTCATTGGTATTGCCCTAAAAAAATCCTGTGACCCTACCCAGAAGGAAGAAGTAAAGAGGCCTATGTCCCCTTTCTCTTACAATTTTTTCCCCTACCTGGGTTGGGGGTTTGGAGGGGAGATATAAGCTTTAAGGAACCCACAAATAAAGTAGCGTTTGAAAAACTAGTGCCTACAATTCACCATTTAAAAAAGGCGTGTGTGGAGGGGGTGGTGGATGAGCCCAGAAATGGCCAGGATTCCTAAGTGTTTGACATCTCTTTGACTTTGGTAGTATAGCATTTTTGTTTCTCGTGTCAGTAGATCTTATCCAGCTACTTAATCAGTCACACATTCATTCACTCATCCTTACATACAGTCAGCCAGACATCTATCTGTCCCTCTGTTAGCTGCCCATGGAATATATGAGCTGAGAGTACAGGAACAGATGTGGCTCCAGGTCTGGACCAGTGCTCCTCAATCTGGATGTGTGCGTGGGTCATCTGGGAATGTTGCTACAAACACATTCTGAGTTGTATGTCTAGAAGAGGGCCAGGTGTTCTGCACTTTTATCACTTAAAACTTATTGTGTGTGTGTGTGTGTGTGTGTGTGTATGTGCGCGCGCGCGCCACATAATTAATGCAGTGGTCAGACGGCAATCTGTGGGAGTTGCCTCTCTCCTTCTAATGTGGCTCCTAGGGATCAAACTCAGGCCATCGGGCTTGGCGGCAAGTGCCTTTACCACCGGGCCATCTCACCTGTGCATTTTTTTTTTTTTTTTTAGAGTACACAGAGGTGACAATGGCAGACATTTCTAGTTTGAATACAACACTTTGAGGAGACAGTGGCTGGGTCACGTTGCTTCACCTTCGCATCACTGAGTGAAGCCTCTGATGTTTCATAGAATCCACGTAAAGGCATTTTCAAGATGCAGGTGGCACTTCTCAAAAAGAATCGTTGTTCTTGAGAACAGTCCCCGTCAGGCCGCAGTTGGAATTTTCTGGCTTAGTGGAACTGGGGCTAAGGTGGAGCTTGGTAAATGCCAGAAGAGTCTAGATAGCCAGCTAGAACAGGTGGCCACACAGTGACGCTCCTCCCAACCTTCCCGTCTCATGCCAGCTTGTATATGAAAGATGTCTTTCTCCTGAGAAGGTCTGGAACCTACCACCACCTACCAGGGTGCAGAGACCCTCTGCTGGGTTGTGTGGCTTTGGTACTTAACTAATCAGTGAGATAGAAAGCCACAGTAAATACTCAAGTATGTAATCCAAGAATACATACTCCATTAGCTTGATAAGGAAAAGCAGTTCTGTTTTTCTTATGGTTTTGTTTTCAGTTTTTCAAGACAGGCATTTCTCTGTGTAGCCTTGGCTGTCTTGAACTCGCTTTGTAGACCATGTTGGCCTCAAACTCACAGAGCTCCGCCTGCCTCTGTCTTCCCGAGTGCTGGGGTTACAGGCCAGTTCTGTGTTTTGTGAGGAAATGACTGTGTTTTATGCTGAGCTATGAGCAGCCCTTTATTAGCTAATAAAATATTAAGCTGAGACGGCATCCAGCCTGCACACACCCGTCTTCCATGAACATGTTATATGGTGGAATTTTGAGAAGAAAGACTACGTAAATTAAAACAGATTTCAGTTTTAAAAAGCAGTTCATCAATAAAGCCTGGAGACAATCAATACTAGCATCTTAAGTTGAAAAATTACCCAGAGGAGGAAGAACATTAGATGTTCAGACCCCAGAATACCTCAAATATCTTTCATTGACCTTGTCAGAGTACTTTTGAGTTTGCAGTCTTCCCTCGATGTTTTGCCTTTGCAATGCAGAAATTTCCAGAGCTTTTTTAGAATGTACTAAAAAGACACTGTAAGCAAAGATGCCAGAACATTTCTGTAGAGTAAATCTTTTTTTTTTTTTTTTCCAGCAAACCCCAACTCTCTTTGGCATGTCAGTATCAGGAGCAAAGCCAAAAAAAAAAAAAAAAAAAAAAAGGCACTATTTTGTTCTCTTCAATTGACAATAGTCATGTTCCTGAAAAGTTGAGCACCAGAGAAAATTTTTGGAAATCGAGTCTCATTCTTAAATGTACTAGGAAAATGCCCTGGCTGTAAAAAGCTAGCTGCCTCTCGCCTGTCTCTTACTTCCTTTGCATTTGAAGCTACTCTGGATTTTCTTATGTTGAATGCACTAAAAGTAGGGACCACCTATGGACAAAGAACCGAAGGACAATATGTCCACACGTCCACAGTACCACGGGCGGCGAGGGTGGGGGAGCATTTCCAAGGATCAAGCCGAGTGTAGGGAAGCATTGCAACATCCATCTTCAGGGAAGCCCTGCAGAAACTGGGAAAGAAAAATCCATGCTCCTGGGTGAAATCATTCAGGGCTGCGGGGACCGGCTGATTCCTGCCTCCACCACCACAGCGGTCTCATTCTGGAGCAGCTGTCAGTTCCCCCGAGCCCAGGCTCTCCACATTTCCCTTAGCAAAGGCCTGCCCTAAAACAAAATTTGCCAGGCAAAAAAGGCTGCGGGGTAAGTGGGGGCCACACGGGGTCACACTTTTGGCCCAGAGGTCTGCACCACATCAACCTGCGGTTCCTCCGGTAACCACCCCCCCTGGCTGCTCTATCCTCCATAGGTCCTGCTGTGATCCCATTCTGAGGATGTGGCTGTCCATGCTGAAGCCTGAGTACAGCCCCTCACTGTCCAGGAAAAACAGTTGAAGAGGCCAGGACATCAGGGATGCCGTCTAGTTGGTGTATTTATTTTTGGGCGATGTATGCACTCCAACCCATATGTGAAAGCCAGAGGACAACCATCAGGAGTCAGTTCTTTCCTTCTGCCATGGGGGCCCATGTTGTCATCTTGATGGTAGGCAGCTTTACCCACTGAGCTATCTTGCAGGTCTGCTGTCTAGTTTTCATATCAAGCTCTGACTCTGTGCTTTCTCCGAGGCAACCGGATGGGCAGTAAGTTGGGGCACCCAACTCTCCTTCTGGCCCATATCTGCTTAGGGTCAGATGGGCAACAGTCTCATCCTCTATGTAATGTCACTCTCTGCCTCTGCCTGACTCTATCCTCCCAGAGCTTGTGGGTTACCCGAGCTGACCCTAAGGCATGGTATGTCTAGGTGTTTCAAGTTTGTGTGATCTAGTCATACTTCCAAAAAGAATGAGGTATTTTTATGCTTACCTTAAAGGGGTCTGTTCAAGGCCACTTCCAGTGTCCTGAGTGGTTTTATGACATGTGGGTCACACTTTAGGGCATGGGGCAGACCTTTCCTGACTAGACAGTGGTCTGAGCGGTAGCTGCTGGAGGAGAAGGGCCAAGACCTCAGCGCAGAATGAATGCTGTAGAGTTAATGTGAACATTTCGTGTTTAGTTCTTTTCTTGGGAGGTATTTGTATTCATAAGCAGTTGCTCTGGGGTAGAAACTTGAAGGTTATGTAGAGAGAAGCACTGAATGCTATAAAAGAATATTTCTTGTAGGTATTTGTTACAAAATAACATATATCATGTGGTTATGTCTTTTTTTTTTCTTTTTTCTTTTTTGAGTCAAAAAAAGATTTCTCTGTGTAGCCTTGGCTGTCCTAGACTCACTTTGTAGACCAGGCTGGCTTTGAACTCACAAAGATCCACCTGCCTCTGCCTCCCTAAGTTCTGGGATCAAAGGTGTGTGCCCCCAAGCCTGGCTGTGGTTCTGTCTTTCAAAGAAAATAACGACTCAGATAAGTATTTGCGGTGAGTACATGCACACAAATTGTAAGCACAGAAAGATGGAGAAGAAGCCAAGTGTCTCAGTTTGCTCTAACCAAAAGCAACGTGGGAAGGAAGGGGTTTATTTCAGCTAATAGTTGTAGTCCATCATAAACGGAGTCAGGGCAGGAGTTCCAAGCAGAAACCTGGAGGCAAGGACTGAAGCATGGGACACGGGGGATGCTGCTTCCTTGGGTCCTGCTTTCTTATAGAACCCACAACGACCTGCCTGGAGCTGGCCCTGTCCATGATGAGCCAGGCCCTCTCACATCAACCATTAATCAAGAAAGTGTTCTACAGACCTGCCGACAGGCAATCTGATAGAACTCTTTCTCAATTTAGTTTTCTCTCCAGAGATGACTCTAGCTTGTAGGAGGCTGACAAAAGACCATGCAACATAGTTGGCCATTGTCAGTTTGACACACAAACTTATCACTATTAAACCATTACCTTTCCTTTCTTGTTTGCTCCCCAGGATGCCATGTTAATGTCACAATATAAAACATAGTGCGACTTTAAAAGTCCCATAGTCTTTAAAAAGTTTTTAACACTTCTAAGAGTCTAAAAACAAAACAATGTTTTTTGTTTTTTTTTAAAGGTGGCGAGTTGTGGTGGTTCACGCCTTTAAATCTCAGCACTCTGGCTGAATCTATGTAAGTTTGAGGCCAGCCTGGTCTACATAGTGAGTTTGAGGACAGCCAGAGCTAAATAATAGACTGACCCTGTCTCAAAAAGAGCAAAACAAACAAACAAGAAGTCTAATACCGCTCAACTATGGGTTTCCTTAAAATAAAAAAGCAAGGAAGAACCAGGGTACAGTGGCGATAAAACCAAGAAAAAGCCCCAGTGGTGTAAATAGCTTAATACACGAATCTAGGACTCAGGATCTCCTGGGCTGCACAGGGCTTGAGCAGTTCTGCTTCTCCAGCTCTACCACCTGCAACACACACACACACACACACACACACACACTTCACTTCATAGGCTCAGACCGTCTCCACTCCACAGCTGGGACTGCCCCTGGCAGTCATCTCATGGTATTTCCAATGTGCCGAGGTCTCCACTGCAGCTGAGTGAGGCCGCACCTTCACCAATAGTCTCTCTTCAGGTACTCCAGCCCTGTTACACAGTGCCAAACCTCAGCTGCTTTCCATCAGCCCTTCACACCTTCAAAAGCCAACACCTCCTAAGTGACTCTTACATACTACCGAGTTCAGCTGCCAGCATGAGACTCAGGCTCAGCTCCCTCTGACCCCAGCTTGTGTGTGCTGACCCCTGAGGAAACGCTTCCCTCTGAGACAAGCCAGGCCTCTACCTGCCCTGCTCCCAGGCTCACCTTCTTACTTTCCACAACAGTTCCTTGGGCTCTCAACACTCAAAGGCTTTTTCTAGCCTGAAGTTTCAAACTTCTCCCATAGTCCTCTGCAAAAACATGGCGAGGTCTGTCACAGCAATAGTCCATTCTCTAGCACCAGTTTCTGCAGGTTTCTGATTTTTTTTTAAACCTACTTTATTCAGTGTTCATTAAGCCTCTACCTCCCTTCCAACCCCTCCAACCCTTGGCGGAAGAGAGAGAAGGTGAGTAGGGACAGGGGATGTAGACCTCTTCAGGCGTAGTCCCTTGGGGGTGCTTCCACTCTTCATCGTCAGGATACACAGCAATCCAGCAAACCAGCAATCATCCAGCAATAACAAAGGCAGCAACAAAGACTAACAGCAGCAGCAACTTTCTGAAACATTTTCCTAAGAGTTTCTTTCTAGGAGCATCTAGAAGTGAACTCCTCCCCTCCTCCCATTTATACCTTCTCAGAGTCCACACCACGATGTCTTTCAGCTGATAAAAACCCCGTGCACGAAGCAGTTTACACCTGACAAGATCACAATGCCCTCTCACGGGGCTGTTACCAGCTGTGGATAGACTAAAAGCATTCCCACACCCCACACTTGGGATTACAACAAGAACACCCACGACAAGTTTCTCTCTTAGTTTGATTTTTATTGCTATAATAACACTACTAACAGAAAGCAAATTGGGAAGAAAAAAAGTTTGCTTCAGCTTACAGTTGTCTTACCTCATAGAGGGAAGTCAGGGCAGGAACTCAAGGCAGGAGCCTAGAGACAGGAGCTGAAGTGAGGACATGGAGGAGTGCTGGCTTTCTTGCCTAAAGCTTACTCAGTTTTCTTTATTACCTAGGACCACCTGCCCACGGGGGGGACTGTCCACAGTGAGCTGTGCCCTCCCATAGCAACCATCAATCAAGAAAATGCCATGCGGATCTGCCTTCATGCAATCCGATAGAGGCATTTTCTCAGCTGAGGTTCTTCCTCCCATACAACTATAACTTGTGTCAACTAGACAAAAGCAAGCAAGCAAACAAACAAACAAACAAAAAAACCAAAACTGACCAACCCAACAGGTACGGGGTGCTTTCCACCTGAGTCTGAGGCAGGAGGACTGCAGGTTCAGATCATCCTGGATGACATAGTGATAACCTATCTCAAAGATAAAGTGGAATAGATCACTGGTGATAACAGAACCTTGGGGAATCTGGGCTAGGGGCCAGGGAGGTTTGAGAAGGTCTTCTTGGCAGTGTTTCTATTTTTCGCAGGAAGAACAGGGGCTGGGTTCTCTGCGTCTGTGGAACTGATGTGGGGATGCTCAGAGAGTCTTAGCCCAGGTTAGCCTCCTGGAACTCGGTCAGCGTCATCCCCTCACTCAAGACACGGAGGAAGACAGTGTTCCCGCCCTCCTTTGCACCCGTTATGTAGCTAGCTCTGTCGGGTGAGCTGTGTGAAGTCGTTGTTGGCATGGGTGCCATTCTTCCCACACTCATCTCTTCAGGCAAACAGTAGAGACAACAGCGTCCACAGGGAGGTGGATACTTGGGAAACTGCTATCTCATATGGAGCTGAGACACGTACAGCAAACAGGTTGTTGTTGTTGGGTTTGTTTGTGTGTGGGGGGAGGTGAGGGTGTCACGGGTTATTAATCTAGATTCATTTAATTACCTACCGCATTTTCTCTCTTGTTTCTGAGTTTGTGGTTCAGTCCTACCATCATCTAAATCTCAGTCTCTTCCGTTTATGGTGGGAAAGTCACATGATTCAGCTTTCTGCAACCTCAGGTGGTTGTGTGTGAAAACCAGAGGGAGATGGATTATGAAGCCACAGTGTGACCGCTAAGGCTCATGGCAGGCAAGGGTCCATAGGTGGCAGTATGGCCTTGGATAAAGAACTATCATGAGGGCGTGGCTTAGGCCTCTCGCAGGGTGGGTGATGGACTTGCCTAGAGTGTCTGCCACCCCTTTTCTTTTTTTATTGCAATAGGACCCACGGTCAGGCAAGGGTGGGTCCCTGGGAGCAGTTCACTGCAGGCTGGTAAGAACTCACAGAGTTTTGCAGATTGGCCAACGTCCACACTGACACAAAAACTTGCATGGTAAGCAGTAATTAAGTGATGCTTTGCCCTTGGCCTCTGTTCCTGGGATGACTGCCAAGAGCTTCCTGCCTGCAAGAGTGGCTTAGGTAAGGACAGGTGCCATGCACCCGCGCGTGTTTGCGCTTGCTCCTGGTCCTGCCACCTATCATACCTTTCTGAGGGCAAACGTTGCTGGAAAGGGCCTCTTAGGGCACAGCTAAGAGTCTGCCCACTGAATCAGTGTGCCAGCAGGATGGGCCAGTGTGACCCTTGGAAGATCACCGAGCTCAGGGGCAGGATGCCCAGACTTTGCAAACCTGGCCGTGCTACTGCCCTGCTCTGGGCCTGCTTTCTCCTCCGTGAAGAGGTCTGTATATGGGGTCTTGTTTGTCCAGTCGCAGACCCTGGGGACACGGAATTACCCAGTGTTGCACTCATGACTCTTCCAGTTACCAGGGGTCCTTTCAGCCCCAAGCTTTCTTGTTGGCAGAGAAAGACCAGAAATAAAGTTGAAGAGCAGGAGGGTGAAGCGGGGAGTGTGGAAGAAAACCAGACTTGGGTGACCCTGCTACACAAACACTTTGCACGTCTCTGTGTAATCTATGTACCAGCATGTACTTCTGCATATGGAGGCTTAAAATTGTTTTGGTGTTTAAGAAAGCAGTAGGAGGGAAGAAGAGGACCAGATGGAAAGGAGCAGAAAGACACATTTCCTTTTCCTTTACCCGTGGTCAGATAATTTTGTTGGAAGACATAATTTATGCACATCTATTCAAATGAGATGGTTTCCTGGAGTTAGTCATTTCTCCTGCCCCCACTCACAGAGCTAGTGAGCTGCAACTACATTAGAAAGGAGTGACTCAACTAGCCCCAAATCTCTTTCCTGAGAAACAGGCCCGGGGAGACCACCGAAATCAGAAGGAAGAGGAAGCCCCCCAGGCATCTCATTTGGAAATGTAAATCTTTGGCCATCTCATCACATTGCAAAGGAAGCGCCTTTTTCAAATTAGAGGTGACCATCGCCAGTGTGCTGGATAAAGGTGCCTGCTTCTCCTCGCCACACCCCCACCCCCCAGACCCTGGGCAAGCAGGGGTGCAGGCTCAGGGCTCACACATGTGGCAGATGCAGGAGGCTCACTTGGCGAGAGTGGTCTTCCAGTGCCTTCAGATTCTCATGCATGCATCTCGGGACTGAGAAATCTCATCTTCCATAGTCTAAAGCAGAACTGAAGTTAGGAACCTTACATTTACACACAGCTCGCACTTTGCAATCCTGCGAAAACAGTCTCTTCTTTGATTGTTGGTTCTTCTGTCTCTTTGGAGGTAGCTTCGTGCATATAGCTTGGAAATCTGGGCTTAGGAGATTCAATGCTGTGCCAGAGGTCATAATGGGGTGAGCACAAACACATGCCAAGGGCTTCACTCCTTGCTCTCCTCTGACGTTAAATAATATACCTCATGAACCGCCTTACAAGCTCCTTTAGAAAAGGGGATTTTAACGCTGGTGAGGTGGCCCAGCATAGGTGCTTGCATGCAGCCTGACAGTCTGAGTTCAATCCCCAGATCCTAGAAGATGCAAGGGACACCAACTTTTTAGAGCTGTCCCCTGAGTTATAAACACACACACACACACACACACACACACACACACACACACACACACA
>NW_026596143.1:13127874-13175517 GCF_907164565.1 Psammomys obesus | reverse complement strand
CACACACACACACACACACACACACACACACACACACACACACACACGGGGAGAGAGGACAAAATTATATAAACTCAAAACTCTTGTGAAGACACTTCGATGCCTCCTTACCTTAATGTATTTGCTTAAATCAGAGTGTGTGCTGCCTTTTTCTTAATAAATCCCAACTTTGCTCCAACGTGATTTGTTCTGAGACCCATCTCTGTAGCATGCTGGCATCTGGAAGTAAATGGGCCCCTAAGTGTGTGTGTGAACCCCCCCCCCCCCACTATAGCTGGCAGTGCTGGGCTCCATTGCCACCGTTCACTTTCCTGACTTCAGGCCAGGAAGTCAGAAGCTTTTGCTGGTTTTAGGTCAGCTTGCTACAAGCTAGAGTCATTTGAAAGGAGGGAGTCTGGAAGGCGAAGATGTAAGATCCACCTGTGGGCAAGCCTGTAGGACATTTTCTTAATTAGTGATGGAGTGGGTGGGGCTGTGTCTGGCCTGGTGGTCCTGGGGTCTATAAGAAAGCAGGCGGAGCAAGCATGAGGAGCAAGCCAGGAAGCAGCACCCCTCCACAGCCTGTGCATCAGCTCTGGCCTCAGGTTCCAGCCCTGCTTGAGTTCCTGTCTTGGCTTCCTTCGATGATGTACAGTGACGATGAAAGCCAAACAAACCCTTTCCTCCCCAGCTTGCTTTGGTCATGGTGTTTCATCATAGCAGTAGTAACCCTAATTAGAACACAGAACGAACCCATGACTTATCTGTGGGTATCCATGATGCTGTACCAAGGTTGGAGAAGTGCCTGAATTCCATAAATATGTAGACCGAGCATTCCCCTTACCAAAAAAAAAAAAAAAGAAAGAAAAGAAAAAATGAAAAAAAGAAAGAAAATCCAGGGCGCCGACCATCCCTAGCCTGCCTGGCTTTCCTCAAAGATAAATGTGGAGAGATTTATAGAAACCTCTCCTGACCTATGTATAATTTCTAGCCCACACTGTCTCTCAGGCTTACAAGACCCATATACTTATAAATTGCTATGAATTTGTTCTAAAAATCACACCGTTCAAAAGCCCTAGATAGAACTGCTCACCCTAATATTCTGGAGTTTGCTCAACAACTTGGTGCCTGCCTGTGCCTCTGGCTCATCCCCATCCTTGGTGTAGGCCATCTCGGGGAGCGCTCAGGCCCTCAGCATGTGAGGGAACCTGCTGACGGCAGTGCTGTGTGCCCCACTTGCCCTGTACTTACTTGTTCCCAAGCTGGATGCAGACCCAGGAGCCTCACACACGTGGGCATAAGTGACACGCAGTGCCAGCATTCTGCACAAACGGTGTGCCATTGGCCCAGCTGAGACAACCGTCTCTCCTGTACTTACCCCGTGCCGTCCTTTCACAGCCAAGATCCCTCCCGAGACTGTCAGTGGGCGAAGCTCCTCGAGTTTTGTCCGCAGTCAGATGTTCATACATGCTCTTCTCTGGTGTCCGGCAGGAGCTTTTGTCATGGTTTGCCTGCAGTTGCTTGAATGGAAAATGGAAGGCAGATCTCACAAGCAACAGGCTGAGTGAAAGGTGACGGTGTCCTGTCTTTCCTCCCTGGTGCTCCCTGGATCCCCATGTCCCTATCTCCACCAGCTGTTTCTCTCTGGCTCCGGGTGGTCTGCTTTGAGATCAGCACAATGCTTTCTGGTTCCCAGCCTTATAGCAATGCCACTAGATAATGGCTTCCCACTTGTTAAAGATGGCCGCCCTGGCCCTCATGTTCCATTCAGGGCTGGTCACTCCAGCCTTTAGAACCTCAGTACTAACATCTGGACAGGCTGGAGCTATCCTAGGTCCGGTGGTTTGGTGGCTGCTTTTCAGCACAGGAGCCTCTGTGCTGGCAGAGATTTCCTGTCAAACCCTTTCCCTGCTTTGCCTGTCCTCAGGCAATCAAATGCAGCAGAAAGGGCGCTTTTTTTTTTTTTTTCAGCTTGACTGAGGCTAGGGCCCGGGTCTAGAGCATGCCATCTGATGAATATAAACACCTGCTTACCTTCCTGGAGTGGTTACAGCAGGCACGGGGATTAATTGCCCAGGACCTACCAAAGTTTCCCTGTGCCCCTTTATTCCTGCTGCCCTGTGGCAGGGGTGACAAGGACAGTGGCCTGCACGCCCCCCCTCTTATCTATCCAAGCACACAACACAGCGTTGCTTGCTCTGGGCGCTGGATAGCTTTTTAGAACACATTACTGTTGCATAACTAAGACTTCTTACCCACTGGGCAACAAGGCCCCACTTTCCTCTTGCCTCAGCCCCTGTGTGAATGATTACATAAAATACGTCGTTGACAGTTTAGATGTGGCTTGAATGGTACACACTAGTGTGCTGGAGGCTTGGACCTAATGTGATAAAGTAGAAAATTGTTGGGACCTTTAAGAGGCGGAGCCTGGTTAGTGCAAGACAAGGAGGCCATTGAGGGCTCAGTGCTGGTCTCTAGAAGGCAGTGAGTCCCAGGGAGAGCGGGTTGCTATAAAAGGAGTAAGCCTGGTCCCCCCAACTCCTGGCTTCCTGTCTCACCATGAGGTCTCTTTCACACTTCCTCACTCTTGGGCTGCCATCTGTCCCCTTTGGTTTTACAGCCTCCAAAGCTTGAGCTGCAAACCTCTGTCCTTTATAAATCGTGCAGCCTCGGGTGGGTATCTTTTCACAGGAAGATCAGACCAGTAATGCATTCAGATCCGTCGAATTTATCCTTCTGCAGCCCGTTTCCCTGAGTGGGCTGTCTTACCGGCTCATCCAGGTGATCACAAAAATGGGATTTCACTCTCTCCTATTTTTAAAAATACGTTTGTTTGTTTTGGGCAGTTTCTCATTCCCATCGGCTGACTTAGAACTCTGTGTGGCCCAGATTGGCCTTGAATTCAAAGAAACCATTCAGCCTCAGTCCTCCCATCCCCCACTTCTCAAGGATGGGATTATAGGCCCAGGGCACCATTGCTGGCAGGTTCGTTCTTATTTTTAAAATGGAATAATAACGCTGTCCTATCTGTGAGTGCAGTACCAGGATGCTGGCTGTGTGGGCCTCACGGTAAGAGTTTAAGGTTTCCTCATGCCGCTCTCTGCCACATCTCCTTTCCATAAAGAGTACACAAGACTTACTGTCTCCTCCGCTGCCTCTCCAATGTGTTCGTCTTTGGTGCTTTTGATAATGGCCATGCTAACAAGCAGGAAGTGATTGGGAGGCTGCGTGTCCCCACCTCAGGGCCATTGGTGCTGTTGCTGAGTTCACTGTGAGACTGTTTTCATCTCTGTGCCCGGATCATGTGTCAGGTTCTACTTCTGTTGTGACGTTCCTGGAGTAGGGGTCTTTGGGAGTTCTTCTAGTTGGCTTCAGCTGTCAACTTGATATAGCCTAAAGTTATCTGAGAGAGTCTCAAGGGGAGAATTCTATCTCATCGACCTGTGGGCGTGTCCGTGTGGGGGGTCTTGACTGATGGTGTAGGAGGGCCTTGCCTGTTCTGGGTAGCATCATTTTCTAGACAAGTGGTCCTGAGCAACATATGAAAGCTAGCCTAGCACGAGCAAGCTGGCAAGCAGCATTCCTCCATGGTTTCTGCTTTTAGCTCCTGCTTGAGTCCATGGTGTGGTTTCTCCCAGTTGACAGACAGTGACTTGGGTGTGTAAGCTAAACAGACCCTTTCCTCTGTCCTGTGCTTTTGGCCATGGTGTTTGTCATAGTAACAGGAAAACAAATGATAACAGAAAGTAGCTAGACCATGAGGATGAAGGCCGGGAATGGAAGTAGGGCCATCATCAGAAAAAGAAAGGATTCTAGAATCCTCTCAGCTCAGTGAGGGCATGGTAGAAGAGCAAGTAAGAGAGAGAGCACGTTTACCCAAGAGCCAGTTTTTTGGTGCCTCCAATTTCTGACTGTCCCGGAATTATGAGAATTAAATGCCTACTGTTTATGGTGTGTTATTAAGGCAGACTGACTTGAGACAGGCAGAAATGTGAAAAAGTAGGCCCTGGGTTCAATCTGCAGAACAAAAACTGGGAAGGAAAAGAAGGGAAACGGTCTGTGTTTTGAGGAGGGTTTCCATTTATAGAAACCCTACACAAACACTGTATCACTGTCCTCACAAAGTCAACTCACGCAGCGTCAGGCCAAGGGCTGAGCTCTCCTGCTCTCCTTCACCCCAGAACCAGCTCCATCCTCGTGAGTAGGCATCACCTGAGTGAGTGAGTGAGTGAGTGAGTGAGAGTTACTGTTGTATAGCTCCCTGCAGCCTTCCTGTCAGCCAAGCCCTACAACTGCTCTGTGAGGAAGGGGTAAGAGAGTACCACTTCCCGGGAGGTACCAGGGAACTGTTGGGGTGATCTCTAATTAAGCTGTCCACAGTGGATATTTTACACTGTAAATTCATTTCAGCAGGCTATGATGTCTCATCATGCTTGCTCATTTCCAGGTTATGTTTTGTGCCCTGCCCCTGCTGCCTCTCCCCAAATAGACTCCCTGCCCTCAGCCCAGATGACTGCCACCAGTTCAGAGAAAGAGCTCTGAGCAATTGACTCTTGTCTAGGAAACATCATGCTCATTTCCCACCCCAGCACCATCACAGGCAAAGCTGGGCTGCAGCTGCCCCACTCTGGAGGTGGTAATGGTGAGGGTCGGCAAGTCTGGCCCTAAGCTGCTCCTGGCAAGGGGCCTGCGTCACTCCAAGCTCTTGCTGTTTCATCACAGGGTACCTGCTCAGACAGACAGAATGTAGAATGACATAAGTGGAGAATGACACCCTTACTTCCTTTGTTTATGTTACTACTGTCAGAAACATTTGTCAGAAACAGCAAGGAGTAAGGATATTTTTTCCTTTAAATATATTTTATTTGTTAACAAAAACCCCTGAATTTTCAGCAGAACTTTTTGATTGGAGAAAGGATTTGTAGCACAGAAGGAGGCCATTTTGATGAATTCTGTGTATCGTCTTGGATGCAGGGAAAATTTTCTGGCCAATCTGGTGCTAGGAAAACGGCTGAAGTATTTGGGGCCTTTGCGGTTATGTAACCCCTGACAGAGCTGAGGGAATGCACAGCCCTCCCTTCAGCCGCTGGGCTGGCCCACAGAGGAGAGCCGAAGATGAGCAGATCTGCGCCGAGCTGCTTCTAGCTCCTTCCTGCCTCTCCTTTCCCAGAGTGTGGCCCACAGAGGGTCCTGACAGCCCTGAGGGCCCTGGCCTAGACACAGGGAATGTAATCTGAGGGTCAGAGGCCCAGTAACTGCCTCTGAAACGTCATGGACTCAATACTTCAGACTTTGTCCACCAGATAGGCTCTGCTGCGTCCACAGTCTTTCCTTTGGGTTTTATTTTATTTCTTCAACCATTTAAAAACCTTTCAGAGCTGTAGACTATGGTTTGCACCCTAACTATCTCCCAGAGCCTTCACGTTAAAGGCGTGGCGCCGGGTGGTGTCCTCTGGGACGGGGTAGGACCTCGAGGAGGCTGGAGACTAGCTGGAGGATATTAGGTAATGGTGGGCACCTGGAATGTAGCCCTTTCTTCTCCCTCTCCTTCCCTTTTGCCTTCTGGCTGCCACACGCCTCTCCCGGATGTACCATGTTGCCATGACCCTGGACTTAACCTTCAAAGCTGAGCCGAAACAAATTTTTTTTTTTCCTCTGGGGCTGATCATTTCAGGTGTTGATAATTGTAGCAAGAGAAAATCAACACACACTGTTCTTCGTGTGGCTTGTCCAAAAAGGTGGCTGGCTTGGGGCCTGTTGGTTGTAGGTTGTAGGCTTTGAGTCTTTTCTGCAAGGGCCCGTGATTCTCCAGCCTTAGCCTGAATAGCAGTCCAGTAGGATATCACCCATAACTTCTGTGAATGGCCGAGGAAGGACCTAGCAGTAGCTACAGAGGACTCAGATCTCTAGGACCCCCATGGCCTTCTAAGTACACTTCCTGAGCTGCTCTGACTGGACTCCTGACTACTTATACAACACCAGCAACTCGCATGTTAAGCCAGAAGGAAGACTTGACCAGCAGGGTTTCAGAGAGCCCCTCCGCTGGCAGTGCCCAAGGCAGGATGATCAACCTGAGCTGGGACCCGGCGCTGGGAGGTGTTGCTGGGGAAGGGAAGGAGCAATGCTGCTTGGTGTAGAGGTGTGTGGTGAACAGTAGGCGGCAGCACTGAGCTGCACTTGAGTCTGATTCCCCAGTAGGATTCTAAACTCAGACTCCATAGGACAGTGGCAGTATGCACCATCCTCAGACAAGCAAGGGTGCTGAGCTCTAGAGAGAGGACAGGTACTTCTTGTTTCTATCCGTGTTACTTCTGTAATGAAATTGGGACAGATTTTTTTTTTTAACATTCCTTTGATGTCTTCAATGCCCTCCATCACATTACCCTGTGACCACTGAAGTCAGCCTGGAGCCCTGACTTACCACCATCTATCTATAGTCATGCAACCACGGCTGAAATGATTGAGGCTGAGCACACCTGCTTGGGACACATCTGGAGTTTGTAAAAAGCCGCAGCAGCCTTGAGACTGGTGTCGCATGTTTGCTATCCCATCAGCCAGAGGGTCTTGGGAATCAGGGGTTTTGGAGTTCAGCTTCAGCCTCTGCTTCACCCACTTCCAGCTGGACTCCCAAGTGTCCTGGCGCCATCCCTTTCATGCTTCTGGGTTCTTTTCTTCCTGTGGTCCACTGTTATGGCCCCCATGGATACATGGCTGGGAACCTTGAGTATAGATGGGACTAGGTAAAGCAGCCCCTGGCCATCCTCCTGCAGACTCTCACCTGTCCTTGCAAACCCAGTCTTAGGCAGGCATCATTGCCTGTCTGACCATCTTTCTTTTTACCATCGCTTTCTCTGTAACAAACCTTACCTACAGAGACTTTGGTTTGACCTTGTCCCTCCAACTTCATTGGTAGACAACAGCTTGGCCTCTGCTGTAGCATTTGGTACAAATTCTGGCTAGATTTTCCTGCTATTGGCAGCAACAGAAAGATCAAAGCAACACCCCTCCTTACATTAGGGAGCCCCACGAGTGGCACCCACAGTGACAACCTGCTGTAAGCACAGGAACTGGAATATATGAAAACCATCATGAATCACCTAGCAGTGACTAGGAAAGACCTGGGAGAGTGGGCTATTTGCATAGCCCAACTCGGGCCTGTATATGCTGCCCCTTCATGTCCTGCGAGATGGTGTAATTCATCCCACAGAGAGAAAGGAATGGCTCTGCTGTCTGTCCTCTAGCTTGCCTGAGAATAGACTCTCAGGTGGAGCTGCCTTCTAACCATCCAGCTTCCGGAAGGATAACAGCACAGGTTATTTTGTCTTTCCTGTTCCTTACTTGACACTTCAGCTTGCTTTGTAGCTGGGTTTGAGAGATATTTGCAAACAAACCCAGGGCTTAGTTAAAAAGCAGACAGGGGTGTTTGGGTCTCAATTTATGGAGTTACAACAAACTGCATTTCTAGATAATGGCCGCACCTCTGTACATGGGAGATACAGTTTCCAGACTTAGGGGAAAAAAAAAAAAACCCCACAAACTACAAGCAAATATTTCACAGAGATTCTTACACCAGACCTTTATTTGTGGCTTATCTGATATTCACTTACCAGCATCCTATGTTTCTTTGTTGAAAAAGTTCACTTGAGGGGATAATTGGGATATCAAGAACAGGTGGTCTTTATACAGATGAAGGGGACAGAAAGCTGGGCTTTGGAGCCAAAAGTGTCCCCCTGACTTTGCTGTCTTGACTCCTGGGTCTCTGGTCCAGCCTGGCAGCAGGAAGGAGCTTCTTCCTCATTGACACGGGCTAGGGAGTAAATACGTCGAAGAGAGGAGCTGGCTACTAATACTTCTGGCCCATCCCCCTGCTGGCTAGGTGGTGATGTTTCTTGCTACGGGTCTACAGATTATGAACCTGCAGGAAAGGACTGGGCTAGGCACGTGGTAGCTGAGCCCTGAGCCGGAAGGATGGTTCAGAGAGAGGCAGGTCCAGCCAAGCTGACTCTGGATGCTGTGTTAGTGCCCTTTGTGTCACTGTGATAAATATCCAGCATGACTTGGGGGCAGGAAGATTTAGTTGAGCTCACAGTTTTGGATATCTCAGATCATCATAACAGGGAGCCTCCAGATCACTGGCCCTATAAACAGGTAAGGTGGGAGCCAGGAGGGCTTACAGCTCTCTATGTCCTGCCCTTAGTGACTTACTCCTGCCAGCCAGACTCTCTCTTTCTCCCCTTACCCTCCCCAAGAAGTCTGGAATAAACATTCAAAACCACAAGCCTGTGACGAGCATTGCTGATTCGAACCAGGATAGAGACATTTCTCATTTTTGCATCCCTGTCTTGGAAGATGTAAGCTTGGTATTAAAAATGGTTTGAACAGTTACTTTTCAAGTTTACATATAGTAACACCTATTTCTCTTTTATTCATTTCCCCAAATTTTAGTAAATGCATAGAGTCTTGTACTTTGCCTCAATCAAGACAGAACAGGTCCGCCACCTCACAAAGCCTCTCTTGTGCCTCCCATTCCCACCCACTGGACCCTAGATCTGTCCTCCACATCCAGACTCTTGTCTCCTCCGAACTGTCCTATACATGAGCCCATGCAGTTTGCAACCTTTGCATCTTCTTCACGTGCCCAGAGCTGGTGGCTCAGTGCTGATTTCCTTCTGGGTGGGTTACAATGCGTGGATTGTTCCCCATTAAGGACATCGGGTTCATTTACTAGGACAGCCACATACCAAGCTGGTGTCAAGGCTTTTGTTCCACCCGGGTTTTCATCGTGGGTAGACATCCCAGAAGGAGATCAGCAGTCTATACCAGTTAATCCTTTTGCATACTGAGAACTTCTCTGCGCTTGCCTTCCATCAGAGAGTGAGCAGATACACAGCCTGGCCTCACTGTTCAGGGGAGTGCACCAGGGTAACAGCTGGCTTCTGATTCTACTGTTGGGAAAAGGAAGATGCAGACAAGTTCAGAGTTTTAGGGAATTTGGTCAGGATTAGTGCCAGAGTCTGGATTCCTGATTCCCAGGCCACCATTCTGTAGTCTGTCGTCACCTAGTTCCCTTCATTGTATTTGTTTTGTCTTCAAGAGAGGGTCTTGCCACGCTGCCTAGGTTGGACTTGAGCGACTCTTGCTCCTCCTATTTCACCCTCCTGAATGCACCACCACCTCTAGCCCCTTCATCCATTGTACTGTAGTCTTGTAGGGACGCTCTTGAGACATGTCGAGCAGTTACCACTGAAGTTTCTCACTCGTGAATGATGAGTGTGACCCAAAGAGCAGGCTCAAGCGGTGGAGAGCAAGTGGCCATTCGGGTGTGCTCGTGGACGTATCTCTGAAAGTGAGGACAGGGCTGTGACACATCCTAGCCCAAGCATCCTAAAGAGATTGTATCATCTCCAGAAGTCAATCTTTCATGCTTTATCGCTAGAGTTCTTCCTCTGAGCTCTTAGGAAGTAGGCCAGGCCTGGAACTGGCATTCTGACTTGCTCTGAGTGCTGCAGGCTGCTTGCTCTTTCTTTTTGGCTCTGAGCACTTTCCCTTTGTGCTATCATTTGGTACTTGGGACCTGCCCCCTGATGGTCCCTTTACCCACTGAAAGCTCCCATTCAAGATGGAGCGAGCTCCTAGGAATCTTGGCTCTAACACAGCTCTAGCTTTTGAACATTGCGGCAGAGAATTAATTGCTATTCATTGTTATATAGGTCACATTTTCTTTGGAGGAAGTTGATGGGATTTTATTATCTGTGGAAAGCAGCCATACCAGAAAGAAGAATATTTTTGATTGATAATTGAGCTTAAGAATAGTGTTCCGTTTTAACGAGTCACTTGGGGATCAGATGACCTCAGAGGGAACTCTGTGGGAATCAGTAGTCTGTGTAGTTGGTGAACTTTGTGTATCCTGAAGAGAAGCAGGGGTGGACATGTCAGGACCTACAGAGTTGATTTAGAAGCCTGGGGCAGAACACACTGGCCATCCTATCTTGACCAACATCCCCCCAGAGGAGCCTGGTTGTTTTCCAGAGGGGCAGCCCAGCTGGAAGTGTCTTAGTTGTAGTCTTGTAAGCCCCCAATGAGCTTTAACAAATAGTTGTTTGTGCTCACATGAGGAACATTCTAGAGACTCTCATCAATGTTACCTGAAGAATACTGAGACAGAGCTAGGAGACCTTTATTTGTAAAATAAGAACTTTTCTAGGGCTGGGCTGTGGCTCCATGGACAAGATCTTTTCTAGAATGCAAACACCCAGACTAAACCCTAGCACTGAAAAAAAAAATCAGAAACAAAACTATGAAGCACCCTGCCAAGTCATATTTCTTTGCAAAGAACTGTAAAGAGATAGTAGCCTTTTAAACTACAAGATTCCCTAGTAAATTTATGCAGAGAATCAAAGAAAATTTGGGCATCACAAGCGTACTCTAGAAAACTGTGACTGTCACATTGCAGGATATTTGGACAGCAGAAAGCAAGCCTTCTGCTCGGAATGGGACTCTGGAGGCACAGCTCCTGGGGACAGACGCAGCTCCACCCCAGCTTGTGTTGCCTGGATCTGTTGGCAGCTGCCCTAACCCCGACCCGAACCCCCAGGGGGCCTCAGTTTTCACATCTGTGACCTGGGGGCAGTAACAGCCCTTCTCATGGTTGCCATAAGGATCAAGTGGCACCTTTAGCTCCCAGGAGCACAGGCAGGGTGAGGAGTGCTGCCAAGACCCCAGCTTTTGGGTTTATTCCAGTAGAGTGAGCCACAAGAAGAAACCTTAAATCGTATTTTTTTTTCCCCTAGGAAATGCCAAAATTGAGGTTTTTGTTTGAAGCCTTGTGGAGGAAGCTTCTCAAAACCAACCATGTGTCCTCAGAGGGCCCTGGTGTGTAAATAGCAGGGAAGCTGGGAAGGGCCTCACCCTCAGACAGCCGAGGGCTGTGAAGTGAGCGAGGCGCCTCAGGAAACATTCCAGGAGGCACCAGGGGGTGCTCCAGGCTTCGGGGATGGAAGGGGCTAGGGGCAACGGGCAGCCCCTAGCACTTCAGTGACCTCTGCAGGAAGCCTGCTCTGGCTCATAAGTTCCAGCCTGCTGGGTTCTTCCCTCTGCCTCTCTATTCCTGCACTATCTCAAGATGCCACCCCAGCATCCTTTTGGATCTTTTATGGAGAGTCTTTCTGGTCCTTCTTGCCTAAGATGCAGCAGATAAGACACTGTGGGGAATGGGACCCCAGGGCTTGCCCCCCGGCCCTGGCAACTAGAATCCAACTGACAGTTGCTGCTCAGAGCATTTCAGCACTCCTCATTTAGAGCATTGCAGCCGGCTATCAGGAAAGCCACTCAGAGACCCGAGGAGCAGACGTGCTCCCTCTGGTGGTGACTGTAGTTCTCAGGAGGAAAAGGCTTGGGGGGGGGGGCAGTTGGATGCCTCTCTTGAGGCAGAGGGATCAGGCAAGACTGCAGAGGCCTGCTCCATGGAAGGGATCTGCAGTTCTCTCCACCCCTTGGCATACAGAGCTGGTAATGATGCTGACAGGCTTTTCTCAGCTGGTGGGAGGCCACAGTGCAAGTACGAATGAGGGAAAGCAGCCCAGAGAGGGAAAGCGATGTGTTAGAATCACACAGCTGGGTAAGTGCAAGGTCTGGCGGGAAAGGGCTGTCAGGGGTGGGGCGGGGCCAAGAAGAGGTAGTGAGGGGTGAGATAAGCCCAGGGCCTTGTTTCCTCTCCACTCTGGTACACTTTGACTATGAGATGGAGGTGGCAGGTAACTCAGAAAGGCTCAAAAGTGGCAGGAAGTCATGTGTGTGGGGGACGCAACTTCCTCCTTATGAGGGAGAGCGACAGTGTGCGTACTTGCTTTGGGAACGGAATAAAATAGCCATTGTAAAATGTTGTCTGGAAAATGCTTCTTAACCACTCTAGTGACAGAAAAATAAGTGTGTTAACTTATAATCCTGTCTGGCCTAAATTTTCTTTTAAGGGCTGTCATATTTGTCTTAAGGCCTTGAACATAGACTACAGAGGGAGTTTGAATCTCATTCTTCCTTCTTTGGTGCTTGAATCATTTATATCCTAGGATGACCTACCATCAGTAAATCTCAGGAAGGCCCAGCATGCTTCAGCACTGTACCTGTGCATCTCACGATGCTCATTTACACCACCGAGGGAAGGTCAAATCGAGTTAGGAAAGTACAGGCTGGGAGCCTCAAGCCTTTCTCTGTATTGATTCCCGTCTTTTGATGAGTCTGAGCTGTTCTTGCCTTTGCATAAAGAGAACAAAACATAGAAGGGAGAAGAGTCCAAACCCTAGGAATCGATCCGAAAGCCTTCACATGTTTACTGAGCACGTGCTGTGTGTAAGACATAGTTGCTGAGCTCAAGGACTGACACCATGAGCAGGGACTCAAAAGCAATGGTCAAAATTGTTAGAAAGACAAGACTGCAAATCAGGCATCTGTGCAAGAAAGACAGAATATGTTGACAGGAACAAAATTAATGTAGACCAGGATGATTAATATAAGTTCTGTTAGGGAGATTAGAAAAAGAGGGTGGTGGGAGGGCAGAGGGGGGAAAGGCTATTTGAGAACAATGGTATATGTGGATACAGAGGAGTTATACAGAGGAGAAATAACATGTTTGTACAACAAGGCTTGAACAAACACAGATCCAAATTCTTATGAGTGGGGGCTGGAGAGATGGTTCAGTGGGTAAGAGCACGGGCTGCACCTCCAGAGGACCTGAATTATATTCCCAGCAACTACACAGTGGCTCACAACCATATGTAACTCCTTTTCCAGAGTATCTGGGGCCCTCTTCTGACCTCCACAGGCAACAAGCACAGATGTACATGGAAGCAAAACACCCATACACATAAAGTAAACAAATACGTTTAAAAAAATCTTACTTGTGGCATAATCCCCATTTCCAAAAAAGTATTTATTATTCATATATAACGAAAAATGGCCAAGAGAATGTGTCAAAATGTGAATGTTTATACCCACATTGCAGGCGAGTTTTCATCTCTCTATCTCTCTCTCTCTTTTGCTATTAGTGTTTTCTCACTGTGTACAATGAAATGATTAATCCTTATAAGCAGCAGCTAAACCGTGTTCCACACTGAGAGAGGGCTGTGGCACCCAGGTGCAATGGACCACAGGGTTCGTGCCTGAGGACGTTCAGTAGGGCTGTGGCTGGGGGCGCTGTGTGGTCAGGAAGGCAGGTGCGTTGAGTGGGGAGCCGGGAGACCTGGTGAACCCGAGCTCTGGGGCTTATACTGGGAATACTTTAGATCTGGGAGACTGAGAGAAAAGGGGGGCCAAGAATACTCTTCTAGAAAAGCAGGGTGATTACACAGGCAGAGAGGGAAAGATAAAGGCTCTAATATGTGGCAGATATGGGGACTCCCTTTCCACAGAGCTGTCACTAGGTGAAATCCTTCCTCCTGGGCAGCAAGACCGAGCAGAAATGGGTACAGTTGATGAGCGGTGTGTGCACAGGTAGAAATATCACAGTGAATGACATTTAGTTATACAATCAATTTGTGTATTCCTGGAAAAAAAAAACCCTAACATCTAGCAACCAACAACAACAAAAAACATACGTGCATACACACACACACACACACACACACACACACACACACACAACCCCTCCAGTTGTTGCAAATGGAGGCTGATATGCAGACTAAGCCGATGACCTACCCTCTGAAGTTTTCAGTGGCAGCTGCCACACAAGCACCTAAGGGACATTGGATCACTGGGGGGTCTTCTATGCATTGTGTGTTGAAGGGCACAGAATGGGGGGGGGCGGTCACAGCACATTGTGGCATGAACGTGACTGAAAGTGAGACCCAAAGGCTAGTTTGGGGGGGGGTACAGTGGCTGCGAAGATAATGCCACTGACCATTGGCTTTAAGAAGGACAATGGAACATCAGTTAGTTGTGCTCATAAAAGCACTTTCATTGACCTAGTCTACTGAGCAGAAGCATGGTGAGTAGGCCAAATCCGAACAGCTCTCATGGGCTCGGGCTGGGCTCCTTCACCCAGCCTGCCTTCTCTGGCTGTATAACGCATCTTCATGTGGAAAACAGTCATGCCCTGCCCCCACCCCTGGTCACTGTGTTTATTGTTGCGCCGCCTAGAAACAGAGCAGAAGGTTGCCTGTGGAATAGTCCCCACAGGTGTGAGGAGAAGAGAGCATCCAGAACCCAGAGAGAAATAATTCTCCATGTGGTTTGTGCCGACATCTTCCCAGGCACTTTACAAGACCCCACTGTGTGAGCTAGTCATGGACCAAGGTAGCGGTGATGGCAGCCACGCACTGTTTCAAGCGTGAAAACACTGAATTGATACTATGCCCTGTTCAGGGATGCAGCTGTAAGTCCTAGGAATCTATAAAAATGTGTGGTGTGAGCTCGGATGAGCACAGGCTGAGGGTGAGGAGGAGGAGAAGGCAGGAGGCGATTTGCCAGTGTTCCTGGTGTTCTGTTCTTGAGCTGAACTCGCCTTCACCTTTTCACACATGTGTTAATTTGTATAAGCTATTTAAATATCTACACATTACATGAAAAGTAATATCTGTCTAGACTGCTTCAGACGAGAAGAGACAGAGGAGAAGAGAGCTGAGTGAATGTGAGTGTTCCTTGCCTAAGTTTGGGCGCTATCTTACTTCTGTTGCTTGTTCCGTCCTGCGCCCTTCCTTATCTCTAACAGCCACTTCTCTCCCCTAGATTGTCCCTTCTAAGCAACTATTTCTTTAGGGTGGAAGGGCCGTGCTCCCATGCATCAATATGGAGACCCTTACCGAGCTCTGAGCAGCTTTGTAGACTGTATTTCCCATACCGTCCCCAAACCACAAGGTTCGTGTGCTATGTGGGAGACACGTGATGCCGTGGAAGGGTCCCAGTGCCCCTGCTGCACACACTTCTGTGCTGCTTCGCTTGTTTCTTAGAGGAGTGTGACGCGGCCTTGGTTTTCCTGCTTCACAGAGTCGGGGTGGCTCAGGGTTGCTCAGCCACTTGCCCTGGATAAGGCAAAGTGTGGGATTTCCCCTTCCCCCCTGTCAGTCTGTGAGACACTTGGGGTCACACCCAAATTGCTCTCTGTTGACATCCCTAACAAAGTGTGGGCATCAGCTATAACTTTGGATCTCAACCTTAGGACCACAGCACTCACTAGTGAGGAAGGTGAAAGATGGCAGATAGTAGGTCTGCATCCCATGAGCCCTGGCCTCCAGGGCGTTGGCTCGCCACCGTCACTGTAAGCCCCGGTCTTGTGCCTTCCAACACGGGATCCGAGCATCTCTGAGAAGTGCAAGGAAGGTTCAAGAAGGGTCTAGAGTTTCTATTTCTAGGTTGAAAACATCTCATCTTTAAAATTTTTCCATTTTGCCATGTGTTTTACGACGCACATAATGTATTGGCACAATAATACTTGTATATGGTTTGTAAATAAGCAAGTGAGCATCTGTTGATGCATGCTCAAAGATATTTCTTTTGAGAGGAATATGAAATTTCAACAGTTTAGGTACTAGAGCTGGCTGTGCGGCAGGGTGCTTGTCTACCCTGAGTTAGGTGGGGATGAAGTTTAAATGCCATGAAAATCTGCCTTGTTGCCAATAAGCTACCAGTACACAATTTTTGTTTTGTTGTTTTGTTTTGTTTTTCAGGACAGAGTTTCTCTGTGTAGCCTTGGCTGCCCTGGACTCCCTTTGTAGACCAGGCTGGCCTTCAATTCACAGAGATCTGCCTGCTCTGCCTCTCAGAGTGCTGGGAGGCACCACCAAGCCCAGCTCAGTACCCAACTTTCAAGAGAACCCAGGTCCTATGTCAGAGAGTGGTGTCATTTCTGCCACTGGGTAGTCTTGTGCATGTAGTCACAATGATAGTCTTGGGAATTGTGGTTACAACACAATGAGGGAAAGGTAGATGTCCTGCTTTTCAAGAAAACAAGGCCAAATTCCTCAAAAAAAAAAAAAAAGAATTATTATTAAACAGATGGTTTCTTTCCAATTAGGGGGAAAAACAATGTGTTCTGGCAGCTACCATGGGTTCACCAGAAATTAGTGATGTCCACAAAACTCATTTCCTTTATAATTCTCAACAGTTGTTTATTGGAAGAAATCATTCATCCCTTCGTGCATGTATGCATCCATGCCCCACTTGGCAGTAATTCCTGGGCATCTATTATGTTTAAAGCCGCAGGCTACTGACGAATATCTTACACTCTCTGCCCCCAAAGACTTCGCTTTCAATAAAGAAGACATACACGCGCCATCATAACATAATGCATCCCCTAAGTGCCACAGACTGCCGTAGTAAACAAGTATGACCAGGTTCACAGAAGGAGAATGCCGCAGAGACCATGACCCTTGACCCTGAGGCTGCTCCTGGGGGGGGGGGTAGCCCTAGAACTTCTGCTTATTTTCTGTATCAATGCCGGAAATGTAAAACCTGGTTTTACCATGGAGACATCTCTCTGGACTTCTGGACATAGTGGCTTATATAATGGCTTGCAGCCAGCCCAAAGTATGTGTGTGTGCTGGGGGTGTGGTCTTCAGCCATAGAATGCTGGTCCACCCCTAGCTACGATATTTGACATTTTGGTTTTCAGTTGCCTGAAGGCAGGCATAACAAGCATCTTCAGTTGGCTCTTGAAAGGTATATGTACTGATGAGCAGAAATTACATACATTACTTATATAAATCATGTTTTAGAATTATTAATGTGCATTAATATAATTATTAATATATTACATTGTAGAATAAGTATATTATGTAACAGATATTGAAATGCTGTATTAATAATTATCTATTAATAATATATTATTTTGTGTTAGGACATGCCCAGAGAATCTTGTCAAAGTCTCAAAAGGCCTTGTAAAACATGGACAGATGAAGAACATACCCTTGACCTTCCACCTCCTTGGATTCCACATCCATCAGTTCAAACAACTACCAGTTGAAGACAGGCAATTGGTTAGAAGAAAAGGCAGTAAAAATCATACAAACTGAGAAACAGCATAGCAGCTGCCATCGTGGTTTTTACATTGTATTAGATATTGAGATTGAGTCCCTGCTGTGAGAGGGGCTCAAGCACCTCAGAGTTTGGTATCCACAGATCCTGGAACCACTCTGACGATACTGAGGAATGCCTGTATGCGGAGGGAACAGTAGGACATGCGACAGGAGCTACAGGTACCGACCCACACTGTGGGGACGTCATACTGCACTTAGCACATGAAGTGTGGGGAGCCACCCTTTACGATAATGCTGCCGTCTCAGGGTTCAGGAGAGGAGCGGCAACCTGGCCCCCAGCTCCAAGCATTGTGATGGATCCTGAGGTTCCACCGCAGAAATCAACGGGAAAGGGATGTCATACGGCAGAGTCATATGGGGACGGTCCCATAACAGAGGCGCGATGAACAGCACTCCTGCTCACAGTACAGGGTTGTCACCAGGGAGCCGCTTCTAGGTGTCACCGGAGGCCTGGAGTGCTCTGCTGGGGCTGCTCCTGAACAGGCTGTGTGCCCTAGCCCAGCTCTCTCTAGCCTGGGCACTTGGTTTGCCCCTGAGGGTAGCTGGCCTTTCTCCCAGAGGATATAAGCCCCTTCTTGGGGGAAGGGCAGATCTGGAGTTAACTCCGAGGTGACCCAGCTCCCAGAGATGGCGGTCAACCTGAGTCCTAGGCTTCAGAGACCTGTGAGGGACTGTCCGGTCACCCAAAGCACCACAGGAGGACCCAGACAGAGCTGGTAAATATCTACTTATATGCAATACTTCTTCTTAAAGTCTGAAAACCTCCAAAAGGGAAACATTGCCCTTCCATGGACAGTGACAGTTACTTGATCATATCCTTCTTTACTGGTGACAGCCATGGGCTAGTCCCAGAAATACTTTTTTGAAGCCTTACCACCAACAAGCTCTCTGTTTTTCCAAAGCCATTCCCCTGCCTGTCATGATCTAACCTAGCCCCATGTCTGTGGCTATGGCAGACCAGTTACTATGTCTGAAATGCTGCTCCTTTTCTGTGTTTTAGATGGGAAGGAAGGAGGAAAAATGTCAGTTTTGAGTCCAGTGTTTCAAAAGACGCCTAAGGGTGTGCGCCACTGGGAGCATGCTGGTCACTTTTAGTCCTACTAGTGGCTGCAATCAGGTTAGCCCTCCCCTACCTGTTAGTGTTGGATTGCAGAGGAGGCCGGGGACTCCAGTGGGGGGGTTCTTCAACTATTGAGAAAAGTAGAAGGTCATTTT
Source organism: Psammomys obesus (assembly GCF_907164565.1). Taxonomy (NCBI): domain Eukaryota; kingdom Metazoa; phylum Chordata; class Mammalia; order Rodentia; family Muridae; genus Psammomys; species Psammomys obesus. The sequence goes on along the minus strand of NW_026596143.1, from coordinate 13,157,299 downwards.
GTAGCTGTCTGGGGCATTTTCCGTGGCAGCTGAACCCTCCCAGCAGGGCCTGTTTGGTTCTGCAGCAAAGCTGTGGAGCCAGATGGCTGCCCAGCCAGGGGATCTGGCCCAGCTTCCGTCAAGTCATGAGGAAGGATGGAGAGACCCTTGTCAGGAAGAGAGGGACAGGCAACACAAATCATTGTACCTCTGGGAATGGACCCCAGGAGCCCCTTAGGATACACAAATGGCAAGGTGGTCTATGAACCCAAACCCAAGCTCAGTTCCTCCAGGTCAGCCATTCCCTCTGCCAGCTGCCAACGCTATTCTGGGGTGCAGTGTTCTCACTGGTTAGCCCCTCTGGGCGGCTGCCACATCACCTCATTGTTGGATTGGACAGGTATTGAAAAGAAAAGAAAAAAAGTCCTTCTGCTGCCAGGATTGCTTGAGAGTGTCCTGAAGCAGACCGAGACAGCTGGGTCTGGTTCCCATACAACCCCTTTCCTTTTCAAAGCCGTTGTCTTCTGGTGATTCACCCATTGTTTCCAGAAACAGGATGAGTTGGGACCTTGTTTATTAAGATTGCATCCCGGTTCCCTATCCATCAGCCATTAAAGACAATAAAGCAATATAAAGACACCAGTGAAAGTAAAAACTAGAAAAAAAAAACAAAACCCTCAGAGTCCAGGTGTCCTTTGTAGAGCCAGCCATGAGAGGGTACCCCACACCCCAACTTCTTAGGAGGCATGCAGTAGAGGCACAAGTTCCGCGCCAAGGCCATGGCCCTCCTACAATCTGAGGGCCACACGCGGGTGCCGCCCTGCTCTTTGGTCCCCGATAAGGCCTCTTCTGGTTGTAGAGCAGAGGCGGCGGGTTCCTGCTGCTCTGACAGCCCGTCCGCCCACCTGGCTGGGTCCCGGTTCCATCTACAAGATGGGCTTCTGTAAAGTAAGTACTTGGGAGCTGTGGAGGGTGATGAGGGGCAGGTGTCTGAGCAGGTGAGCCCCAAGGCTGTCACCACCCTTGGTGGGTGAGGGCACTAGCCCCTGGCATGCAGAGGAAACCTCACCCTCCCCAAAGGACTTGCTGCTGAAGGTGGCAGGAGACAGGCAGGTTGTCCTCTGCCCCTGCCTCAATTATTTCACTCCTTACGTTTCACTCCTTACATTTCACTTGCTGCAGAATTGAGTTCCGTCTGGAATCTCTGATTTATGTTCTGCTTCGGGGGTTAGGCGTCATGGTTTGAGGATGCATCACAGAGCAAACCCACAGAGATTCTAGTGGCTTTCCTGACCTCGGAGCCACTTGCCAGTGGTGAGCAGTAGAGAATTAAAAGTACCCAGAGAGAGGTTACTCTGCCAGAGGGCTCTCGCCCTCATTTTGAAAAGGGGCTTGCTTGTTTTCCTCAAAGCCAGGAACCTCATGGACATACCTTCTGGGTTCTTCAAATGGTAGATTATGAATGTCTGCTCCTCACCCAAGGGAAAGAGGTCTGCTGGGAGAGGGACAAAGAGAGCGGGGAGAGAGAGGGAAGGAAGAAGGAGAGGGAAAGGGAGGAAGGAGAAGATGGAGAGGGAGAAGGTGAAGAGGAGGGAGAGAGAAAAGGAGAAGGGAGAGGGAGAGGGAAAGGGAGGAAGAAGGAGAAGATGGAGAGGGAGAAGGAGAAGAAGAGGAAGAGAGAAAAGGAGAAGGGAGAGGGAGAGGGGAAGGGAGGAGGAGGAGAGAGGGAGCAGAGACCAGTGTAGCTCTGGGGGATAGGTAATACAAACTGGCACCTCTCACTCCAGAAATGACCTGTCAGCTTCTCTACAAAACTAGCTGCTTTTTGGTTGGTTGGTTGTTTTGTTTGTTTGTTTGTTTTAAGGTTAACCTAAATGAAACACTCTTAGAAAGGCAGGGTTTTTGTGATTATCTCAAAAATGAGATAAACCTAACAGAGTGTTCTCTAAAGGACACGGAAAGCCTTCCTTTTCGGGGGCTGGTCGACAGCCATCATGACATTTACTAAGTGTCAGGTGAAGTCCTGGGTGGTAGGAACAAAGCAGAGAGGAGAGAGGGACCCCCCCCCAAGAGTTGGAGGCCCAGCTGAGTGGTGGAGGCTTAATGCCTGTGAAGGAGAAAATTTCACACCTATTAAAAGAGTGTGGTGGGCTTGGAGCTAGGAGTAGTGTGCCTGCCTAGCATGGAGGAAACCTGGGTTCCATCCACAGGACGGCAAAAAGAGGAGAAATGGTGAGAATTTGCGAAGGGGGAGCAGACAAGGGGAATAAGGTGTGGGGAGTTCTGCGGGCTCACGGGCACTCAGGAGACCCAGCAATGTGCCACCGAGAAAAGACTTAATGATGCAGCTCAGGGAGAGAGCCCACTCTACTTCCGGAGGGAGAGCTGGGGTCAACAGCACCTACAAAGGTGCTAAGGTCGGTGTGGCTACGATGGGGGAGGGCAGCAGCAACAGAATGAAGAGCTAAGGAGGGTGAGGTTAGAGGAGAGGTGGAAGGAGGGACTGGGGCACAGGTGCAGAAGATACAAGCTTTGCGTATCTGTGTCATTATGAGAGTCTGTCTTTTACCCCAGGAAGACAAGTTTGGGTCAGTTTGGGTCCTGAAACTAATAGCGTTTACACCTACCTCGTGTGCCTTTATTTCCTGGTGCCTTTGAAACCAAACTCCAGGAATCAGACCTTAATCCGTCAGCTCTTGGCCTTTTCCTGTGGAACAGGCAGTGCCAGCAGCCGACAGAGTGACGTGTGGCATCTCTCTCTCCCATGAAAAGACAAAACAAGGCAGGCCGTGGGTGCTCACTGTGCGAAACTTTCCCTTGGCACGATGGGAAGGGAGGCAGAAGCTCCCGTGGAAACACAGCGTGTTTGCAGTATGGTCATTTGTAATCCCAGCTGCTAAGAGGGAAAGGAGACTGCGGCTCTGCGTGCCAGCCATCCAGACCGCTCAGGGTGTCAGTGCTGGGAAGCCAAGCTGCTCGGAGGGAGCCAAGGCCTCGCTTCTTTTAATCTTATTTATTTATTTTCCTATAAATTTGTTCTCTTTTATTGACAATAGATTTTTGTCTCACATAATATTTCCTGATTATAGTTTCTCCTCCCTCTACTCCTTCCAGTTTCTCCCCACCTCCCCTCCCTTCTGGCTCCACTCCCTTTCTGTCTCTCATTAGAAAACAAATGGGCTTCTAGGAGACTATAATATGATATAATATATGATATGATGATATGATATGATATGATATGGTATGGTATGATATAATATAAAATAACACTTTGGAATTGAACAAAACAAGCATAAAGAAAAGAGCCCAAGAAAAGGCCTAAGAATCAGAAACCCACTTGGTCACACACTCAGGAATCCCATAACACTAAACTGGAAGCCAGTATATGCAGAGGAGCTGGTGCAGACCTGTGCAGGCCCAGTGCGTGCTGCCTCAGCCTCTGTGAGTTCATGTGAGCGTCAATCATGTCCATTTAGAGCACCATTTCTTGGTGCCCTCCTTCCCTCTGGCCTACACTCTTTCTGCTCTTCTTCCATAGCATTTCCTGAGTCCCGGTGGGGGTGGGGGTGGGGATTTGATGGCGACCTCTCACTTAGGGCTCTCACTGTCTGCATACTGTCTGGCTGTGGGCTCTGAGGATGTCTGTCTTGCTTTGTTTTTAGAAGAGGCAGTGGTATTCCTCCAGGTGGCCCTCTTCCTAGTGCTACCTTCCCACCCATCTTTCTTTGCTTCTTGCTCTTTTTCTTTTCTCCCTTTTGTTCTGGGGATGAAGAGGACCCTCTGCCTGCTTAATGCACTGTACTTGAACCTCCCCTCCCATTCCCTCTCCTGTCCCTACTCTTTATGTAGAGTCATGGCGCTTGTGGAGAGGTAGGCCTCATCCTGTCATTTCCAGTCCTCGGTGGCTTCACCTTCTGAGCCTGGCTTCTCTCAAACTGGACCCCTGGTCCTGCCATCCAGCCTCCCTCCTCAGTCCCACCCCAGCATCTTCACAGGAATCTGGCACTGGCCATTTTCACTGGGGTTCACATACCCCATGTGGTGGGATCTGTGGAGCTGTTTTCCCTGCCTTATCCTTGACCTTTAGTGCCTGGCACATATAAGCACTCATATATCTTGGTGATACCAATGACTGAACAAACCTTAAGGCATTGGCAAAGCACCTACTGACTGATCACATTTTACCAATTGGATGGGTAAGTCTATAGTTGCAACTAACTCTGCCCCTCTGTGGGTCTCTCCCCGGTGTGCTCTGCACTTGGATCTTAAATTTCACCTTACAGGAGACAGCTCTTCTCTTTCCCACACTTCCAGGCTTATTTACATCTGTGTCATTGCTCCTTCAAGCAGAGCTGGGGGAGGGCAGCCTTCTAGACTGACTCATCTTTGAGTCATTTCCTCTCACTTCCCCCGGCATCCAAGGAGGTCCTCAACATCAGGTTGAAAATATTTTTTTCAAGTGAGTTAATTTAAAAGCAGTGAATGAGTGAGTGTGAGCTCTCATTCCTTACTTACTAAGTCAAGTTGTGAGCACTGACTGGCAGGGTCCATCTGCCTGCCAATTTGGACAATGAAGCTCCAGGCAGGTCTAAGTGAAACTAGGTGGTCACAGCTTAAAGGCCTCGTGTCTGAGCCAGCTTGGAATCCAGGCACCTCTGGCCTGGCCTGTAGCCTACTTGTACTGCTTCTGGCAAGCTTGGGTTGTCATTCTTAGACAGGCAGGGACAATGGATTGAAGAGCTTATTAGAGGGAGAATTGCTTTGACCCCAGCCCCCCCCCACCATGTACCCCTAGCCACCATCATCCTCCTAGCTTGCCACAGGTGCTGAATTTCCTGTATCCACACAGGGAGGAAATGATCCTGCTGCTAATGGACCCGGCCAACCTACTAAGTACATTTACATGCAGTGGGAAGGGTCCAGGAATGGAGGCAGCATGGTACCAGTAGAAACGAGGGAGAAACTGAACAAGTAAACGGCCTCCACCTCCATTCTTCTCTCCCTAAGGCTCACTCTCTTTATAGAGAAGCTTCCTGTCTTTTTGTGGCTATGGAAGACAGTAGAAAATGTCTCAAGCCCTTCTCCGAGGATGACCTTGGCCAGGAAACAGCCTTGTCCTCTCCCAAAGAAGGATACAAAGCAATGTTTTGGAAGAGGGGGCATCTGTCTTCCATATCCTTCAAGAAGCTAGTCCCTCTAGAAGCCCTGGTCCTGAGTTCTGCGGAGCTCGGTGATTGATGGTTGACAGATAGTTGCTATGCTTGCTGGTATGGACTGTTTCTAGGTGGGCACGAGCACTTTTTTCTTGAAAGCGGCAGGACCCTTTCATGGGATGTCTGCGTAGCATCTAGCACTGGTCCCCCTAGTGTGATTTGAAGGTGCCAGAGGAATTCCAAGTCCCGAGACACCTTTGCCACACCTGCAATGGAATCCAAGGGACCAGGCACGGGAGACTTTTCCTTAAGCTGTCTCTAAAAGAATTCTATTAATTACATACATGTCAGCTTTTCTAAAAGAATGTTGAGTTGTACTTTGCAAGGAACCAATTTTCGGTGGGATTCTTAGGCGATGAGGTAAAAGCAGAGTGGAAGCATGCAGAGCACTTGGTAGACGGGGAGCTGGGTGGGGAAGAGGGCAGACATCTTCCTTCCCACCTTAGGACAGTGGTCCTGAGCTCTAGAGTCTTTTCTGGGTACTCTTTCATCTTAAAATCTTCAGTTTTAGCAGTCAGGTCCATCACATCGCAGAGCGTGTGAGCTGATGGGGGTGTTGAAGGAAACCGAAGGTCAGTGAGAACTTGCATGACTTCTGAATACCTTCTCATGCACAGGTCTCGGTGGCCATGGATCAGCCCAGGAATGTACTGGGCTTGCTGCCCCAACTCTGGCCTTTCAAATGCTGGGTATGGAAATGATGCAGTTAGTTTTGCTTTTGCTTTTCACTTCCTTTTTTGTTGTTGTTGTTGTTTAGGGTCTTTTTTTTTTTCATTTTATGTTTTTGTTTGGTTGGTTGATTGGGGAGCTTAGAGTGTGGTTCTGTGTTTATTTGTTGTGTGCCCCTGACAGGTGTTTGCTCTAGACCAGGTTGGCCTGGAGCTCACTGCCTTATCCAGGCTGGCCTTAGTCTTCCTGCCTTAGCTTCCCAAGTGCAGATGTAGCAGGAGTAAGCCTCTATGCTTGGCTCTAGTTGTACTTAAAGCAATCACTCTACCTTCCTTAATCTTGCATCTTTTTTGGGGGGCAAGGTCTCATTACGTAGCTTAGGTTGGCCTCAAACTCAGGGCAATCCTCCTGTCTCAATCTCTGAAGATCTGGAATCACAGGCGTGTACTTCCGTACCTGTCCCACTCCCGTGCCTTAATGGGATGTGGAGGCTGCTACTCTCGCTTTCCATAGGAACCATGAGGGCTGCATGGCTAGCCGCTGGCCTTGCCCCTTGGCAGGGTACAACTAAGCCGGTCTTCTCAGTTTCCAGAACAGTATTCAGGGGTGTGTCTTCTTCGCTTACACCCTGGGCATGCTGAAAGCTGTGGTTTGTGTGTGTCTCTTGGCAGCCTCAATATGCTGGCTGTGAGATGCAGAACCCCTAGTCAGCAGATGGTCCCACTGGTGATCTCTGCATCCAGAACTCCTAGGTTTGGATCTTTGATCTGCTACTTTCCAAATATTACCCTTAGACTAGAAATGACCACTTCCGCACCCCTTGGTCCTCACCTGTTAGTGGCAGGCTACATTGATTACCCTTGGATAGCTAGAAAAGAAAGTATATGCTAGAACAGTGCCATGCATTCCAGGAAACGTTGGATAGACTGTTTTATATTTGGGATCATAAGTCCTTTGCATCAATAACTTGCACCATTCTAAGAAAAATGGAAAGTCCTTCCTACTTTCAATATGCCTTCCAATAGGATTTTATTGAGTTAGAAGCAACAGCAACTAACATAGTCCCTGATCCCCAACAACTGGTGAATGTTGCATTAGTGAACTAGATGTAGCGTAGCAGGAGTTGAGATGAGAAGATTTGATTTGGGGTAGGGTGCTCACCAGTAAACCTTCTGGGGAGGTGGGAGCTTGGCATAGGCTCGGAGAATCCATAGGGTCTCACAGAACGCAAGAGGCATGGACTGTGTGGGGCTCATAGAGGCAGCTCAGGAGGCTGAGTTTGCGGTGTGGGGCACAGGTGAGTGGCAAGAGAGGAGGATGAAGAGATAGTCAGAGGCTACAGTGCATATTCCTGAACGTCTCTGCAGGCGTTCAGCAAGCCAGCAAGGATTCTGAGTAGGGCAGCGTCAGGCTGTTTTGTGCTTCAGGAAGCTCGGTTTGGCAGGGGATGAAGGGCCGTGAGAGTAAGCACCAGCTAGGACAATAGTGCCGGTGTCCAGGTGAGAACTGCTGAAGTCTCCAAACGGGGAACAATACAACTGAGTCCTCTCACTGTGGGGTGGCTAAATGTCTAACTCATCTGCTGGCCACATGTATGTGTGACAGAAGAAAACAGTCTCGCTGCAGACAGGGCGTGTGATGAGCTAAGGTGAACGGTGTCTGGTGCTTGCACAAGGGCCTGGGTCTGGGCTCTGGTCCCACAAGCTTGATTTTGAGGCGTAGTAGGAGGGTTGTAAGTCTGGGTCTGGCTTACTGACAGTGTGACTGGCTTGGATTGGGTGTTCACATCAGTATGTCAACAGCAAAGAATCGGATTTCCCAGGCTTTGTGTTCTTTGCTATTCTTGCTCCGCTGCGGTCTCTGATAAACAAATTCTGTCCCATTCCCAACACCTGAATGGCAGGTTAGTTAGAAGCGATGTCCTGGTAAATGGCAGCCAGAGAAACAGGAGGGAAGGGATCTTGAATCATCTGTCGTCCAGACTGGGAAGGCTGACCAGTCACCCGTGCAAGAGCACTGTGTCAGAAGTCCCCTGAGGAAGGCAGGACATCTTTGTGGGTGTGCTGTGTAACCTCTTCAGGGTCCTCATGGTTACCCTTCCTTCTGCCTCCCAAGCTCAGCCTCACCTGCCTAAGCCATGCTGTGGCTGGGGCTTGTGACGTGCCCGTCTACCATGACAGTCCTGACCCTAGGAACCGTCAAAGTCCATATACTAATGCTAGTTCTCTTCTCAGACAGCAATGTGGTAGCACCTATTCCCCGTTATCCTCCTTATCCTATTCCACCTTATCCTCCCTGATTACGTGGTCAGGTAGGAGCTGCGGTTTTTGTATGTCAGAGTCAGTATACGGCATTCTGCCTTCTGATATGGACCCGGAGAGGCACAGAGTTGAAGAGACAATGGCCGCTGGTCTTTTCGTTGTCCAGTGTGAGCAAATTGCCGTTCAGGGTTATCAGCTGTCATGTAGTTGCCAATCCAGCTCCCTTAAGCTTTGGGCAGAATCACCAACAAACTGGTGCCAGCCTCTAGGTCACCTGTGCCATGGCTCCGCGTGGCTTGGGTCCTGGAACCCTGACAAGAGGTTGAGACAAGAATGAAGAAAAGAGAACTGTGGAGATGTAGAAAAGGTGGAGTCGGGTGGGCTGGGCTCTCGGAGGGAGAAGCCGTGGCACCAGGAAGCACAGTGCCTTCATTATATACAGCCGAACAGGGAGGCAGGGCTGTTGTATACAGCTGATCAAGGAGGCAGGGCTGGCTAATCTCACCAGGAACGGTCTCTACAGGGGAGCAGTCTTCAGGCTGTAAACACGGGGGAGGAGCACGGGTGACATTCCCTGCATGCACTGTCAACATTTACACTGGGACCCGAGGAGGCTTTCCCGTGCCTCCGAGCTGCACCCAGGGAAGGCTTTGCCACTCCTATGGTGCTGGGGCACCGGTCCTTGCCCATAAGCAGCAAACATTCCCTCGGGATGTCACCTGCTCTCTACAACCTGTTTCTTGCGCCAGGATAAATGCTTTCCCTCCTCTGGTCCCTTCTAGCTACAACCTTTTCCAACAGCTGGTTCTCTCTCTGTTTGGGATCTGTTGCCCTAAATAAATTATACAGTTTTTAAAAGTACATGACCACTCTGCATGCATGTGTGTGGAGAATTTGAGAATGTGTCAAGTTATGGTTTATTTGTTCCCCCTCCCCATTGGACAATTTACTAAGGAAAGCTTGCATCACGCCATCTTAATTCCCTGTCTGTGCTCTCCCATACAGACAGCCTTCTGGCAGAGCCCCGTCTCTCTCCAGCGGCTCCTGGTGGGGCGATGAACAGGAACAGAGGTTGGATTCTCACTCTCCGTCGGGATTTTTTTATTTCGATTTTTGAGAACTCACTTCATGATCAACATTCCTGTTTTCTCTCTGTAGGAAGCAGAGCGCTGGGCGTGTGCCACTCAAGTTCCCGGTGTGGAGCACTGAGTTGTGTTAGCAGATTGCACTGGATGCACGGGACAGGGAGTGACATTTAATAGGGGCTCGAGGGTTAAGCTAACTGACCTGAGCACTGCTCTCTACTTCAGCCGTTTGTGGTGTGGGGACTTGGTGACCAGCTTTTCAGCATACAGCATGTCCCCAGAGCAAGCAATGCCTGGGCCAGCCTTAGGTTGTAGTTTTGCTTATTGAAGCTAATTGTGTGTGTTTGTTTGTTTGTTTGTTTGTTTAGCAGCACTGGGCTCACAGCCATCCCTGACAACTGACGTAGGTGGGGTCTGTCTTCAGAACACCCCATTTTAGTAAGCTTCCTGTCCAGGCAGTCCTTTCAGGGCTCCGGGACAACACACAGGGATTTGCTGGGACTTCCCTACCTGTCACTCACCCAGGCTTCTGTAACATCCCTGATTCCTTGCCTCCTCTCCTCACTCTTTTTTTTTTTTTTTAACTGATAAACAATTGCTGAGCATCCTGGGATAGAGAAGGCCCATGGAGGTGCAGCTTTGAGGTTGCCTGCACTGGAAGCTCCTAAAATATGGAGGGCTTCAAGGAGAGCTAAGGCGGTCACCCAAATGCAGTGGTCCAGGATTCAGATGGGGTCAGCTTCGGAATTTCAGAAGAGGGGGAGCGTTGAAAGATGGGGTTCTCAGGAAGCCTGAGAAGAGAGTTGCCCCAGAGTGTCTGTAAGGACAGATTTGGTGTTGACCGTGGAGAACGAAGGGAAGGGTGACTACAAGAGGAAGGGTATGAGAACAGACAGCTCAAGGCCCAGAAGGAAGACACATTTAAGGCAACCATGGGATCCACAAGGGCTTAACTTGGCTCTTCGGGGTGTTTGAATGATATCAGAGCAACAGTGAGCAATAGTGGGTCCCCAGCAAACAGAAAGCCAGATCTTATGGCATCTATAGTGATGATGTAAACCCAGCCCCCTGGAGGCGGAGGTAGGAGGATGGCCCAGAGTTTACGGCCAGCCTAGGACATGTAATGACATGTGTCAAAAAATAGGGGGGGAGGAATGGGGGACCTGCAAGATGGCTGACGAGATAAAGGTGCTTTCCACCAAGCCCGATGGCAAGAGTTTGATCCCCAGAACCAGCATGGTAGGAGGAGAATGTTGGTCCACACAAGTAGTGCTCTGACCTCCACAGGTGTAGTGCGACACACCCACCCACCACCCACACATAGCACATAATGAATAAATCAACGAACAAATAAATAAATAAAATGTAACAATTTCTTAAGGGAAAGAAAAAAGTGCAACAGGGGTCCTGGCTGTGGCCAGGTAATGGACTAGACTAGTGTGGAGGACAGTAGACGGAAGCCCAAAGGCGGGGAGGGGAGTTGAGCGGGGAGGAGTCGAGAGGAGAAGTGAAGGAGAGGTTAGGGCTCATCAGTCAGAATGGATACTGAGTTTGGGAAGGCAAAGAGAGAAGCGGAAGATGCCCCCCCCCCCAGGCCCATGGCCAGCCTGTGGTCCATAGCCACGCAGGTGTGACCCACAAATCATTGCATTTGACAGGTAACAACTTGGAGGCACAGAGCTATTGGCTCATTTACTCAAGGCTTCGTGGCTATTGTAATCGGGTCCTGGGGCTTGGATTCCTCCCCTGTATCCTACTCAGTTTCCATGGGCATATGGCCAGGAGAAGCAGGGACCCTAGAGGGTAAGCAGGGGTTGGCGAGGACAGTCCTTCACACGGTGGCCTCTCAATGGGACTTCAGGGAGTTGAAACACCGAGTGCTGGCTTCAAGAGTGGGAGCTGGGGCCCCACAGAGGATGCAGGTGGTGGGCTTCGGGACCGTCATGTCACCTACTTTCCAACTCCTTCCAAAAATCCTTATTGGGTCCACTGAGTAGAGAAGTCGGCTCTACTTCCAAAAACCAGATCCCAGACTCCTCCACCAACTTATAAACTTACAAAGCAACTGCGCCACAGTGTGCTCCCTCAGCTGCAGAAGTGTCTCCGCAGGCCCCTCTAAGTGTGGTTAGTTCCCAAATGAACATGAGTGTTACACACACGCACACACACGCACACACGCACACGAAACGCTTCTGTTGAATAGATTCTGATCATTCGCATGCTAAAAAGTACCTGAAGACAATTTATTATTTTGTCCTGCCTTTCCTACTCACTTGCCGGGGAGATCGACAGATGTCTATCATGTAAAAATGCCGTGGGGGTAGTACGGGGTTGTGCCATGGGTCTCACAGAAGGAAGAAATCAAGATCATATGTACACAGCCTTATGGGATTTACCGTGGGGTTAATCAATTATCTTCCTAAAGGATGCTTTGCTTTAGCCAGGGGGGTTCTAAATGAAGTAATGACTGCAGAAGATTTTTGTTTTTATTCTCTTTGCTCTGGGGACCAGATAGGCTGGGGGTGGGTGGATGGAATTGGGCTGAAAAGGGAGACAGAGGAGTTGCTTGCGGGAGACCACTATCAGGAAACATTGGTGTGAGTGTTTAGAGATTGCAGTTGAGTGTAAGAACACCCAGCTGGTTCTACAGCTTCTCTTCCAGCGTGCCTCTTGGGTTAGGTGTTCCTGGGAACATTTTTTTTTCGGGGTGGGGGGGCACAGCCTCAGAATGGTGTTTGGATTCCATCATAGAAAGCTATAGTCTCTGCAGCAGGAAGGCAGGCAGGTAGTTGGCAAGTGGAGGGTCTAGACCCAGGCAAGGAGAGGTTGTGAAGGGACTGGGGAGAAGAAAGCACTCACGTGGTTGAAGCTCCTGTTGTCCCGGTGCCGCTTCAGTAGGAACAGACTCCACTGTGGAACTCGCAGTGCACAGCCAGAGAAGGGCTGAGGGGAGTCACAGGGAAGCGCATCCCAACTTGGGAGAGAGAGTGCTTTCCAAGAACGAGATTCCTCCAAAGGTTTCTGCTCTATCTGCTCAAATACATGGGGGCGAGGGAGGGGCCCCATTGACCTTCACCGTGTCCCTCCTGCTGCTTGTTTCTCAGCTAGACAACTCTGGAGCCCTGGCAGGAGGACCCGGACTAACACGCTTGCTTGCCTTCCCTGAGCAGTTACCGGGTCTCCTCTGTGAAGAGCTGGCTTAGTCAAATGTCTCATTTCTCCTCCCTGGCCAGCAGGGCTTCAGGAGTTTACACATGGTTGGTTTAATGGCTCTCTGTGGCTATGGGGGAAGAGGGATCTTTCAGTCAGGTGAAATGGACTTGAGACAAGCAAAGATGCCTTTCCAGTGTGGGTAGTTTAGAAATGCCTGTACCACTTAGGTATAGGCATAGGCCTGAAGGTTATTCTGGTGAGCTGGGCTCTAACAATCAAGTCAGTGAAACACAAAATTTCATAAGCTGAGGAGGGCAGAATTCTTTAGTTTGGGATCCAGATTTGTGTAGGTCATTAGAGTATAAGATGAGGTTAAAAAAAAAAAAAGGATGAATTCAATGCAATAGATTTTCCAGCTAAATATGTAGACATTGATTCCCAAGATCACCTGAGGTGGTTCTGGTCCATCCCTCCCAGCATTCCAAACTAGCTCGGGCTGGGGTGGGGCTCACAGATGTTCAGGGGACAGACTTGCTGGACACAGGGCTAGTCCTTTCCACATGACAATCCCACTAGGAAATGAGATGTCATTTTTCAGAGGTAAAAATTGAAGAGTATATGGCCCAGTGACTTGTACAACTTGGGCATGTGTTGGGAAAATAGTGGCAGGTGAGCTTGGGAACCCTGAGCCTTGAGGAACTGCATGGTCTCTTCCATGACACCAGACACCCTGAGATGTGGCGCCAAGTTGCCTGTTTGCACAGTTCTGCTGGGCCATCACGTATTACCCAAGAGGTACCACTTGGGATCATGACACAGATGACACAAAGAGGCTGCTAGTCAAGACTCCTGGAATTTGCCAGGATTCTGGGAAAATTTGAGGAGAAGGGAGATTAGGGGACCTGGGAGGTGTGTGTGGAGGAGGGTGTCCTAGCCTCAGAGAAGCTTGCTTTCTTCTCCAATAGAGCCCCTTCTCACTGCAGCCTTCCAAAGGGAGACCCTGGCAAAGACAATGAGAGTTTGCACAGCAAACACCTGCCTATGCTCCCTTTAAGCAATTCCTTTAGTGAACCCCAAACACACTGTAGAAAGAGCAGTGAGTCCACCAGTTTTCTGTTCTTACTAGGCTTCCCAGACCCAACCATGGGTGTCCACCTGCCTCTTCCTGCCCCACTCCATCCCTGCCCCCACCCCTAGCCTTCATTCTGTAGCAGCCCCTCCTATTCCATGTCTCCCTTCATCTCACCACTCTCCACCCCAGCTCCTAGCAACCGAGCCTCACACTCTCCAGCCAACTTTTGATCCATTATCTGAAATTGCTCGGCTACACTATAAGCTTTCTACACCAACACACCACACACATCTCTCCAAGAACATGAGCTAGCAACTCCCGGAGGAGGGAGAGAGCTCCTTTGAGGAGCCTCAGACTCAGGAAAACCATTTCCTCATCACCCACGGTGGCACCCACCAGCGATTCACTAAGCCCTACCCTGCCTCCAGCAAGGGAGATAGATGCCTCATCTATGAGGGGGAGGAAAGAGAGTGGATGCCGTAACCCTGAGTCACTCAGGCTAACACAGCAGACTCCCACAGGCCTTTGGGACAAGCTGTCCTATTTCTGAATTCAGCTGGAGTCAACGAGGAAATGACTGGAGGTTGAAAGGTGAACTTGGTCTGTTTTCTGGTTGGTTGTGCTCCGGCCGGTCCCCAGAGGGAACCTGAAGGCTCTTTGCACTTCCTGTCAGAAACACCCCGGAAGCAGCCTGTACAAAGTGCCACAAGACTGAGCATACCAAGCTGCCAACAGAACAGATTCTCCTGAGATGCCTTCCAGCTTGATCTCAGCCAGGTGCCCTGGCATCCCATCTTTGCTCCTCCGTGTTTGAGGTTCTTTCTTAGTCATCTACAGCCCCGATGTCCACATCTTTAGAACACCGGAACAGCGTGCACACACCCATAGACTTGGCTCTACTTGACTTCCAATCCTAAAGCTGCCATTTCTTTATTTTGTCTAACTTGGATAGGTACAGGTCTTGCGAATGCTGCCACAACTGCCACGGGCTCACACACGCACCTGCCCTGTTACTTGCAGAAAACACTGCTTCCTTATAGTCATTCCCGATCTTTGCAATAGTCCCTGAGCCTTGGGAAGATGCCTCACTTAGAGCTGAGCAGGGTGAAGTCTCTAATTCTCTGCTTCTTGGCTAATCATGGCTCTCTGCCTTAATCACCATCTAGTTTCCACTGAGTGTGAGCGGTGTAAGTGGGGGAGAGGGGCTTTTCCCAAGAGCCAGTGACCTGTCTGGCCAAAGTTTCTTAGCTCCACCTTTCCCTTCCAATATCATGCATAAAGCACCTTCCAGCACTATAAAATTAGCCGTAAGAAGGAAGCTTCCTGGCCAGCACAAGCTTGCTTTCTCTGAGTTCTGACTCAGGTATGTGGTGTTGGGGGGGCGGTTAAGCAAGAACATTGGCGGTTGCCTGTAAGGTTTTGGGATCTATGAGACCTCCCTGGCCAACAGATCTAAAGAGGTTATCCATTCCTGACTCTGGCTAAAGGCAGTGTTTGAAGTAGGGGATGAACACCCAGAATTGCTTTATTGTTATGTAGGTTAGGAGTGTCCAGATGGACCTTGGATGGGTCCTCACTGTGGAAGGAGCCTTCTTTGGGGGAGCAGGGTGGAGTGATACTCAATGTAGCCAGAGTCCTGGCCTTTTTGTTTAAATAATCATAAAAAGTGAGGTGTAAATGCTGCACTAAAGGATAGTTAGAAGAGGAGCATCCAGAATACACAGGAAAGTTAAACAGAAAGGCAATGCCCTCCATGCAATTACCAAGAATGATGAGACTCATAAGAAATATTCTGTGTGGCGCTTGCTCTCAGTGCCTTGGCAGTGAAGAGAAAATAGGGCAGGGATGTGGTGCTCTGAGCCGGACGGTCCAGGTTAGCAGTTTAACCTGAATTGTGCTTTACAAAGCTTTAGTGCTGGGTAGAGAGAGGAAATCTCAGAAGTCAGCATATAGCCAGTACATCGGTCCTTGACCCTTGGACTGAAAGGAAAGTGGCCTACCTTGTGGGTTCCTCCTTCTCTTTAGTCACCATATGTGATGGTTGGTCTAGACTGTCAACCTGATGGGATTTTAAATCACTTAGAGGGTGATGTTTAGGGATGTTTGCAAGGGATTATCCAGATTAGATTAGCCTCTGGGCATACCCAGATCTAGATTAGGGTAATTAAAGTGGGGAGCCCCACCCACTGGTGGTGGAACTGGTTCGTGGGCTGGGGCTCTGCAGTAAATGAAGAGAAAGGGAGTTGAGCATTCACCGCTCTGCTTCCTGGCTGTAGGTGGCTGGCTGCCCCCTTCTCTGCCCATCACTATGTCTCCCCTGCCATGGTGAGACACATCCCCTCCAGCTAGAAACTAGAACAAGCCCTTCCTTCCTTCCTTAAATTGCTTTTGCCAGGTATTTTGTACCAACAGTGAGACAAGTAACTAATGTCTCCTATATGAGGACTCAGGGCCAGCAGGAAAGGCTCAGCACTTGCCTTCTTCTTTCTCCGGGTTTGGGAGGTGTAGGGAAAACAACAGAAAACAGAGCTGCCGCTGGTGTTCACTCCAGAGAGCTTAGGGAAAGCAGACAGGGTTAGGTCAAGTTCCCTATTGCAAGACTCTCCGTCTTCCCACTGCTCTTCAACAAGCTCTGGTCAGTGACCTATCACCCAGTCCTGGGGCCTACTTTCAGTGGACTGCGGCATAGAGTCGACCTTGAATGACTCTTTGACCAGTGCCTGTGGTCTTGTGTGAATAAAGAGACCCGCAGTGCTGATACTCTAGCAGTTCTTCCTGTAAAATCCTGAAATTCACTTCTCTTGCCTCATTTAATAATACCTCCAGCCCTTCTAAGAGAGCCAAGCCCAGACCCCTTGCCACCGTTGGGTGCTATGAGGCAAGTTACTGAAGGCGTCTCTGTGGACGCTGCGGCTTTTGTAGCGAGGGGGTGTGGGGGAGGGTACTAATAGCAGACACCTGGGGGAGGCAGAGGAGTAAACACATGACATCTAAAGTGCTGTGCCTGGCTCACACGTTCAGCTGTTATCTCCAAAGCCTTTCCCTTCCTGCTCTTTTATCTGCATGTCGTTGTCACTAAAGGGAGTTACCGTGGGCCAGTGCTGTGGAAGGCATACAGATTATGGTCCTCGGGGGGCTCCTTTGCTAATGGCCAACTTCAGGGCACAGGCCCCTCCTGGCAGCGGCAGGCAGCAGTCTTTGTGGCTGGCAGCAGGCCACTCACCATCTTAAAGATTCTGATACAGGAGAGGCCTAAGTGGGTCACTGGTCGGCCCTGCCTTCTCCACAGGACTGTGTGTAGGGCAGATGTGCATTTCTAAGGAAGGGCAGACACACCCACGCACTAGCCCCAGGTGAGTGTTGCCACGAGAGCTCTCTGAGAGCATCCTTGTGTATTCTTCCAGAACCACAGGATTGGAAGCAAAGAGTCAAGTCCACCTTGCACCTTACAGTGGTTTCCTCATAGCCAGGCGCTGGTGGCACGCGCCTTGAATCCTAGCACTCTGGAGGCAGAGGCAGGCAGATCTCTGCATTCCGGAACAGCATGGTCTACATAGCGAGTTCCAGAACAGCCAGGGCTATACAGAGAGACGGCGTCTCAAAAAAAACGCCTGACCAATGAAACACAGAAAAAGTTCCCAGGTTAGCATGGTGGGTGCGAGTGTGGTGCCGTGGTTTCCCCGGTGTGTGTGTGTGTGTGTGTGTGTGTGTGTGTGTTTTCCCACAGTAGCAGGCTGTAGAGAAACTGTCTTTCATGTTTAGAAACACCAGAAGAAGTTCAGTAAATGGGGCCACCCTGGCAACACAGCTCACTCGTGTCTCCAAACGCAGTTCATTTCCCCGTCAGCAGTTTGTTCTGAAGCATCGGCTTCACATGCATCCAGCTCTGCCAGCAGAAGACAAGCAGGGCTGCATGGCGTGGTCCTCTGTCCGCCATGATGGTGACGCTCCTAGAATCATAGTTATGATCTGGCAAGGGGTATGGGAGGGGGTGTGTGTGTGCTCCCGTGGAATGAAAGCATCTGGAGGCTGGGACGGGATGATTGCTGTGAGCTCAAGGACAGCTTGGACTACACAGTAGGGCTCTAGAAATGGAGTAACTGGGAAGAGACTTCATGTCAAAAAAACGAAGAATTATTTTACCTCCCACCATCCCCACATCTTCTCTCCCTTAACAAGGAGTTGGGGATCCTGGGGGAATCGAGCGTGTCACTGTCTTGGCAGTAGAAAAGCAAAGTGCTTCCCATGGGCCTGGACTTGTATCTTAGGGAGGCAGTGGGAGAAGTCAGAGAGGTGAAGATTGGGATGTTGGTTTTTTTTTTTTTTTTCCTCCCAACACATGGCCCAGAGCTCTTGGATAGGAAGCAGGCATCACATCTCCACCTTGGAAAATAGTGGTTCCAAGGACGTCCTGACAGGGGTCACAGCAGCTCATGAGACAATGCAGAGCTTAGCCCAGCAGCCTCAACAGTGGGCTGTTTTTCACAGATATGGCTCATTCTGAAATGGGAAAGGATTAAATTCATTGAGATTCTGGCTTGGCTGCTAAAGTATGGTGTCTCTGGTGTGTGGCAGGATAATGCTAAGACTCACATCTGTTGTTTTGGCCAAGCCTGGCAGAAGCTCTCATTTGGTTGGGCTGGGACTTGGTTTGGTCCTGCTCATCTCTGGGAAGGTACCTCCATGCTGCACCTATGAGTTCCAGAGTGAGTGGGTCTCTAAGGAGGCCTCACCCCCTCCTTCCCCCTGGTGGCCCCAAGGGAAATATGTGCTTGCTCAAGGCCTGTCCTTCTTTAGGAATTCTGGTTCCCTCTCCTACCAAAAGGGATATTAAAGTTCTGGTCTGCTTTCGCACAGAAAACAATCTGCGCTCTTCATCTGGCATTTTGATGAGTCAAAGTGACACTGGAGCCTGTTTATGGCTCAGTATTGGGAAAATAATAGACTTGCCACTTGGTTCAATCTCTTGCTCTGTTCTCTCCAGCCTAGGGCCTGGGCTTCTCAGGTGCTGAGTACAGGGCCAGCAGGGAGCACACACTTGGCTTGTATGCCACTGGCAAATTCCTGGTGGGAGTCTCTGCAGTGCTGGAAGGGGCAGGTGTTCCAGAACATATGATATTTGACAGATATATAAAAACATGGATTTTTTTTCCACACTAGGACTCAGAGGTATCAGAAAACAAAGCTCAGTGTTGAAAAAAACGGAGCCAGCATAAGACAACTCTTCCAACTTACAGGCTCATTCAGACTCCAATTCCACCGAGGCTGTGCCAAACAGCCGGCCTGTAACTTAAGCCATCCTGGGTCAGTGTCTGATCTCAGGAATAAGGAAACCCCCATGCGTATGTTAGGAGAAAGTCCTAGATTCGGTCACACTCTGCCACCCCTGCCCTCTCCATGACTATCCCCCTGGAACAAATCCATGGGCCCACTGGAATCCATGCAGCATATTTCTTATGAGTTTAAAAATAGACTCTAAGGTGTCCAACCCTCTTAAAAGGAACATGACAGACACTAGTGCCAACACTATGGGACCTGATACCCAGCCCTGGTCACCTCCCTAAATAGTCCCCCGCACTGGCCATCGCTGTACTCTGGGAGGCCGGGTTACCCGATTAGCTCCTGGGAGCTCACCATAGACTGTTAAAGAGGAACAACCAGGGTTTTCTCTCTCCTTTCTGCCATCGTGGTGTGGATTTTCAGAAGGAGTCACATGGGTGTAAGGTGGTGATGCTGTCTTATTCAATTCAATGCAACATTCTTCTACCTACTTATTTTGCTGAGGGCCTCGCCCATGCTAGGCACAGGCTGTGTCCCTGAGGCCTCAGCCACTCAACAGAACAAAACATCCAGTGTTTCCTGAAACACTTCGGAAAGATCCTTCCTGGTTACTTGGTGAAGACAGTGGTGAGGGCAGTCACACCCCTGGTGCCTCACACACTCCACTGGGTGGTTCACTCCTGGTTCATAAGGGTGATAAACCTCCTGTCTTTCTCAGTAAAGGGTGGAGTAGCTCAGTCACGCCCTTATCGATGGTGCCCAGGGTCCTTTGGAGCTAGGGTGACTCCCTGTGTGGGTGATGGGCAGAACTGATAGAGTGGGACCAGAGCTCAGCTGTACTGGTGAACGGCCCAGAGATGCTACAAGGGGCCTTCAGACATCCCATGTGTCTGCATCTTGAGAACTGTTTTGTCTGTGCAGAAAACGGCAAATGGAAGACAGAGCACGCAAAGCCCAGAGATCTGGGGTCCTCTTTTAGGCCTCAGTTTGTTCAGGGTAGATCAGAAACACTCCAGGCCTCTGGGAGAAAGGTTTAGACAAAGCCTCCTGTTAGGAAGAAGATAGAGAAAAAGAGGAGAGATGTGCTGGCTCTCACTGACTGGGTGCCTGCCCTATGTCAGAGAGTGTTGACATTCTTATCACCCTCACGGTCCTTGGACATGTAGGCAGACTTGTGTTTGTTTCCCTGAGGTGGAAGGCATGTTCAGAAATGCAGCCACTCCTAGGGAAAGGTCACAGCTCAATTGCAGTGGGCCCGACCACGGTGTGGCGGTGTGCCACCCAGGGAAGCAGGTTTTCTCTGTTTCCATGAAGTGAGTTCCAAGTCTCATCGTCTCCATGAAAAAGGAATAGCCTGGCAACTGTGGTAAGGACCTAAGGTGCTTTGACTCCACCTTTGTCCCAGATCATAGCTCTGATGCCCTGTTTATGGAAGAGTCATCTTGTATGCAACAAAGCTCACCCCTGTCCCTCAGCATCCTGGAGGCATGATGAGCTGAGAACTTCAAAGTGAACCCCAAAAGTGTTCTTCCACGCTTCAGAAGACCTAGAGAATGAGTAGCATCTTGGTTGGGCAGGGAGGGCAGGCACAGGCTAGAAATGTCCAAGGTTCCCATCGCTCTTAGAACTTCCCACTTTATCAAGCCACTGGCCCTCCCCCTCATTAAGACAAGGTTTCACTGTGTAGACTAGGCTGGTTAGGAAGTCACTAAGCTGCAACCTCAGCTTCCTAAGTGCTGGGCTCGGGGATGTGAGCTTCCAAGCCCAGCTCGTTTCTTCTCCTCCCAGGTACAGTCTTCTGACATAGTTTCAATGACTCAGTTCTACAGCCGAGACCCCAGTGTTTCATTATGATTGCGAGGTGAGGGAACTGTAGAGATACTGTCTGAAAAGAATTTGGCAAGCTTGGGGAAGCTGCAGAGCCTGTGAAACTATGGGACAGAAGAAGGAGCCTAGAGTCTCTGCCAGCCACTCCTGTCTTGACCTCAGCCCATCAACTCTGTGCTGTGAGTTAGAGAAGAGTCCCATGGATGCTGTGAGCAGCTATTCTGGGCATAGTAGGTAAAGCTTTGGAAAGCATAGCATCTTGATGCAGGATAAACATAGGAGATGAGAAAGAGAAGACCATATGTGTGGTCTTGTGTAGTAACAATGGTAGATAGAGGGGAAGTTCCTTGTAGGAAAACAATGGCTCAGTACCCAGGGCCCAGAGAAAAGCTTGGAAGTTCCCAGTTTCCATTGTCATTCCTGTGGCAAACCAGCTTCCTCTGCTGTCCTGAAGTAGCACTGGCAGAGACACACCCTTTATGAATGGTGAGTTGAATCATCTCTCTCCTTGCAGCTGGGATGTTCTGTCCACTTTCATCTCATGGCATACATCATCCTGAGGATGAGTAGAAAGGCACTGTAATGTCAGCCTTGAAAATCAGCCCGGCTCTGCTCCAGCCATGGAGAGAAGTGGGGAGCACAGAACAGAAGGATCTCTGCAGTGGGGTGCTTATAGTTCACCCGAGGTGTGAGGCTGCCATGCTTGGGAGAGGACACGGGGTTTGATTCCTAGCACGATTCACGTGCACACACACACATACACAGAGAGGGGAGGGGTGGACAGAGACAGAGACTGAGAGACAGAGAGAAAATTTAAATATGATTAAAATGAACAAATGTGTTGCTTAAAAAGATACACAGACAACAGCTGTGCGCTGGAGAAGATGTCATTAGTTCTTAAAGGAAATCCAAACTAAAACCTCAGTGAGATACTGTCCCGTATCTGTTAGGATGTCTAACTCAAGAATGTAGACCGGCAGGCAGGATGCAGAGACCGAATACCAAGGGGTCCCAGGAAACACTGGAAATGGTTCATGCACGTTCCTTATTTCAATTGTGGTGATGGTATTCTCGAGGTGTGCTAATGCCAAAACTTACCCAATTGTGCGTGTTAAATGTGCAGTTCCTAATAAGTCAGTCACACCTCAAATGGCTTGAAAATAGCCTGTCAGTTTTTTCTGCAAGTCACATGGTGCTTTTGAAAGTAAAAAAAAAAAAAAAAAACATTATTTATCTTCCATTTGAGTAGGTAGCTTTCTCTCTCTAAATATTAATGTTGGAAAGGAGCTTGTCATCCCTGGGGATGCGCTACTGGACTGCAATCATGGCTGTTCCGGTAACCATGACTTATTAATTGATGCTCTCTGTGCAGAGGCTTTGAGTAAACCCTCCGGGAGGCAGGTTCAAGGAGCACCCAGGCAAGAGATCTGTAGGATGGCCTGTATTTCAGCAATGGGGAAGAGGGGACTGGACAATAACACTTGCAGTTTGGTACAGCAGTATGGGCATTTCCCAAAGTCTTACAGAGGGTGTGTCTCCAAAGTCATCCTCCGGTAGTGCTGGGGTCCTGGAGAACTGGGATTATTTCTATGCCTTTTAGTGACCAATTCTCGCTCAGTACCATTTCTTTGACGAACACCATGGTGTTCTGGTCTGCGGCTTGGTTTTCCTGGCACTGCAGACTTTCTTCTGTTTTGCATGTGTGCCGGGTATATGTGTTCCGACGTGGATGCACACGCGTGTGTGGGTAGGCTTGCTGCGTGAACCCATGTGTGGGGAGAGGACCGGAGTTGATACCAGGTGTCTCCCTTGACTTCACTTTATTTATTGCGGTAGAGTTTCTCACAGAGCCCGGAGCTTGCCAGCCAATTCCAGAGAGTGTGGCTAGCCCGGTTTCCCCTGGGGATCCTCTGACTCTGCGTCTCAAGTGCTGGGATTACATGAGGCCATGTCTGCGTGCATTTGAGTGTGTTCTGTGGGGACCCAAACTCTGGTCCTCCTGTTCTTACGGCGGACTTTATCCACGGAGCCATTTCCAAAGTACACTTATCTTAGGAACCTTGACAGGGCCATTCATGGCAGGATCCTGGCTCAGTTTGGCTTGGGGTCCCTTGGACCCTCTGTTTAATGGTGGTGACCTTGGCCTGCGCTGTGAACCTCTCTGAGCTCGGCACTGTCCAGCTCACAGGTGACTGAGGGCAAAGTGAAATAATGTTTTTTAGTTTACACTTATCCCTCACACAAGACACTGCTGGACGAGTCAGACAGCCGGGTTGGTATGTCGCCTGGGGCAGCTTTTCCTGACCATTTTTTTGTTAATCAGAGTTGGCCTCGCTTGTAATAGCGGTTGGTGTCATCCCCAGCACCACCCCGGCTCCCGACATGCTTTTGACATCTGTCCCCGAAATGACCTCAGAAAGAGGTGGGTACGTCCCAGAGCAAAACCAGGGGCACTTCTCCAGGTCCTCAGCCAGAAGTGACATTTCAAGCAGGCCACCCCAGGGAGGAGAACTGGAGGCAGCAGTCCTACCTCAGCATGCCTGTCCCTAGCTCCTCGGCTTCATTCACTGGGACTCTGGCGCAGACTCTTAAATAAGCTGCGCGTGGAGTCTGGGATGTGATGGGGGAGCCGCAAACCCACGAATCGGCCGCGGGGCACAAACAGACTTTGCTGAGCTCACGCTGGCCTGCGGCGGGCTCCCTGGCGGCCGAGGCAGGGCGAGAGCGCTGTGCAGCCCGGAGCTCCTCGGCCCTCATTGGCCGGGCGAGCCGGGCTCCAGCGGCGGCACCTGCAGCCGGGGGCCCTGCGGGGCTGGGCGGCGGGGCCCGGCCCGGGGCATCCATCGTGGCGCGGCGCTTTCCCGCCCGGCGCGAGAAGCGAGCGAAAATGACCCGGTGGCGTTAGCGGCGCGCGCAGGGTCGGGGCGCCGGGGCGGGCGGGCGTGCGCGGAGGGGGGCGGGGGGCGGCTGTATTTTTAGCCAGATGCCTCGGAAGTTGCCCGCGCGCCCCGCGCCGCCCAGCAGATAACGCCGAGGGAGCTCCGGTGTCAGCGGGCGCCGGGCGATGGCAGCGCGGCCGCGCAGGTCGGGCTCAGACCCCGCGGTGAGTGCCCGGCGGGGGCGGGGGTGGGGCGGGGGCGGGGGCGGCGCGAGCCAACTTCGCGGGGTCGCGGGGTCGCGGGGTCGCCGGGCGGGGACGCTCCGGGTCTGCCCTCCTGCTGCTTCACGCCCGCGGCCCCGCCGAACCCAGAGGAAAATTCCTCAGGCCTGGAGGCTGCGGCCAGCCACGGCTGGGCCGGCCGGGGAGACGCCCGCGGGCACGACCTGTGGCTGGCTGGAGCCAGGGGGCAGCGGCGCCGGGGCTTGCCGCCCCTCGCTGGGAGCAGAGCCAGGCTCCTGGGAGTTCAGCTGTACCGGGCACGTGGGTCTCGGCCCTGTCCCTGTCCGGTGCACCGGCAAGGCTGACCCCAAGTCCTTAGAAATGCCCAAGTGCCTGGAGGTCCCTTAGGGAACAGGAACGAATGGGGCACAAGAAAGCAAATCTGTGCATGCCAGAGCCCGGCTTTGCAGGATTCTTGTTCCAACAATGGGAACACTAGGGTCTGGCAACTCCAGGAGGCACAGGGCGCCAAGTGGCAAAGCAGGGACTAGGAACTGACAGGCAGGTCTAGCCTTTGAGGCAAGGTGGGGTGCCTGCAGGGTTGTCTTAAGATCGAAGGGCTCCCACTCAGGCGGCTGCTTCTTCAGTGACATTTCTGATTTTTATTTCTTCGTATCCAACTGTGGTCTGACCAAGGTTCTGGGGATGCCGCAAAACGTTTGACAGCCCAGTTTTCTGGAAGGAAATCACAGAAATGCTGGTGGCCCGGCCCTCACTCCTGTTCCTACATAACGCGGGGAGTAAACGCCAGGGCTTCGTGAAAGCTGCAACGCTGTATTTAATGTGAGGCCTGGCATAGGCCTGGAGAGGAATCAGACCTGGGTGCTGAGCTTATTTTGTGCTTATGCTGTCATGAGTGGAACCCAGGGCGTCATGCGTGCTATGTGAGCGAGCACTTTACCACTGAACCATCCAGCCTGCTGCCTGTCTTCCTTAGTCTGCTGGGTGGGCCCGACCCGACCCTCCCCCTCCCCCCTCTCCCCAGGAACTATGAGACTGTCTTTCCTGGAGTTCCCACCGTGGCTTTGCCAAAGGAGCTACCTTCTGATTCATTTCCAGGTGCAATTCCCCTTTTCAGAGGGAATTGGATAGGCAAGACTTTGATCTAGGAAGTTAGGCTCTGCCCTATGGGAAGCTTAGGCCAGCTCCGCCCCCAGGGAAGGTGTGGCCCAGGAGGCGTCAGGATTCTCTCCTGTGAAATGAAGCACTGTCCAGCCTACAGTGAGTTTGGGGCCCTACTCAGAGTTACAAGGATACAGACATTTATTATCATATTCCTGCAGGGCCCCTCCCAGGACACTAGCCTGCTGGGTCATTGCTATATTAGTCTTGCTCCACTCAACAAGTACAGGTGCAATGGTCTGAGCATTCCAGGTAACCAGGTTTTACCTCATCTTATAACCCTCCCCGACCTGAGTCCCAGCAACAATTCCATTCTCTTCCTCCCTCTTCCATGTTTTTCCTTCCAACGTGCACACAGCCTCTGAAGGTGAGAAGTGTCCTCCAGCTAGCGCTGACCTGGAGAGGAACCCTACGAGCATTTGAAAATGATATCGGAGTGGCTAAGATTGATGTCCTGGAAATACGATATCTAGATTCAAATCCCAGGCAATTCCCTACTAGCCTTGTGGACCCAACGAGTCACCTAACTTCTTTGTGAGCTCGTTGCTTCATCTGGTGAAAAGGGAGAGAAGGAAGAAGCTGCTCAGGGGATTCTTGGGAGGAGCAAAGGAATTGACGTTGAGTGTTTAAAGCATAACAAGAGCTCTGTACTTGGGTTGAAAGGAAGTTCAGAGACATCACGTGGGTTGAATGGAAGGGACATGGGCCCCAAAACATAGGAAAACATGTGCTATGTACTCTCCATCCCAACACACACACACACATACACACACACATACACACACACGTATGCACACACACGAAGTGGGGGGCTCGGGAGGAGGGGAGGGAGATAAAAACGTGAGGAAGGGACAAAGACACTGTAGCCTGAATGGGGCATCCAGGGCGTGTGATCACATCCTTAACCAGCTGAGGATGTCAAGATCGGTGAATTGGCATCTTCCGACAGACAGTGGGCCTTCTCCATAGCAGCCTCCCTGAGGCTCCCGGGCAGGGGCTGGGTGGACTCTGTTCTAGCTAATCAGGGCCCAGGGAAATGCTCAGTGTTTTGCTGCTTTTGCTTCCCTGGCTAGTGTTTATTCGGGTCGGTATTCTTTAATGGAAGGTGTTGGGTTCTTTTGACTCCTCCTCCTCCCGTTAAACCATTTAGGCTGTTCTTGTGTACACCAGGCACGGGGAGTTAAATTGGAGTAGTTGAACCAGACAGATGGGCAGTGGGGGGTTGGAGGAACAAGATAGTAGAGATGAGTCTCGTATGCCAACTAGAGCCGTTGCTCTGCAGCCTGAGTATCATCTGCCATCTTGGAGGCTCTCATGAATGGCTGTGGAGTGAAGCCGGGAGTCCCTGGCGTGCCAATGACCACTTTAGAACTCGGCCACCGTGTTCCAAGTTTCTTCTCTTCCTCACTCCCTCTCCTTTTTTTATTCCTCCCGCTCCCAACAGGATACCAGACTTAAATAGAATCTCAGTAAATGCATTGTAGAACCAGAGGGCACGGTACATAGTAGCCTGTGGGAGTGACATCATTATGTGTGCCTCATCCCGAGAACGCCGCTGTGTCCTGACTACTCTATCCTTTAGAAAGCCAAAAGGCAGGCAGACACAGCCTTACCAATGGTTGCTCGCTTCTGACTATCCAGGTAGCCATCCTTTCTATATGTGTAGCTATTAGTTTTATCATCTGTGGGGGGGAAAAAGATAAAAAGGCCTGGAAGTAGGTGATCCCTTTCTAGGCCTATATTGACCTTGACACAGTGCTCAGAGACAGAGCTGGGGCCTGTGGGGCCTACCTAGATTAAACTGCACCCTCACTTGCCTTATATCTGGCAAAACTGCCCGAATGGACAGTCATATTAAAAAACAAACAAACAACAAAACAAAACACCACTGAGAACACACCTTGGCATCACAGGCCATAGTCACGGCCAGCTTTCTAGACCAACACTGAGCTGCAGAATGGGGGAAATCATTCACCTCTCCAAACCTCAGTGTAACCAAGTCTAAAAGCGGGGTGACTATTACACCCCTCTACCAGGCTGTAGAACACTTGCCTGGTGTGTGTGGAAGGCCTGGAGGTCCTTCCCCAGGCCCTGTGCTGTTGGCCTAGTGCTGGCTGTTGGAATTGTACAGGTTATGCTGTAGAAGCTGCAGAAAAGCCTTTAGCCACTCCGCTGCCGCTTGGCGCCTGTTCACCCGCTTGTCTGCCGTATTCTTTCCTATCATCAGGCTTTGAATGGGCAATGGCATCTGAGATTGCTTCTATTTTTATCCCCCCCACTTTCAGGTTTTAATCCTGAATCCCATTACTGCGCTGTAAAAGACAGCTCAATGGTAGAAAGAATGCCTCTTTAACACTCTTCTTGTGATTTCCCTCTGGTTGGATTCAGAAAGCCCTTCTGAGTCAGCACTCATAGCTGTCATCCGAGGGAGAAGCTGTGAGTCCAATTCTGCTGAGAACTGAGCTCATGCCTGGGGAGCCATGGGCAGGTTCTTCTCTCTCAGTGTTTCCTTCAGCACCAATGCCCTGCCCAAGGGAGCTGGCCTTCCAGTCAGATAATACTTTGACAAGCTCAAAACATTTAGCACCTGCTCCAAACAGTTAAAACTAGAAAGGGATGAGTTTTTAAAAAAATCTTTACATCTAAAATCAAGTTCCTACCCCACCATTTCTAGATGTAAAGATGGAAAATTCTTAACGTTCAGGGGCGGTGTCCTGTAAAGGAGGTGCCCAGTAGGACCTTGAAGATAGACAAGTTGAATCCACTGACCAGAGTGAGACAGAGCTTTGGAGTACAGAAAACAGCCAGGTGCAGGCCTAGATGGACAAGGCACAGAAATGCCACAGGGCACAAGAAAGTCAAAGCGGGCCTGCTGGCGTGATGGGCAGGGAAAAGAGCATGCCTTGGATGGGAGTAGGCAGCCTCAGGGCTTGGTTTCGAACTTACATAAGAGGAGTTTACCTGGGCCAGAGGGAGACAGGCTCTGGGGAAGGGCTTCAGTACTCACGGTTGTTTCCCAGCTACCGATGGTGACATACAGGCCCTTTGTCTGGAGAGGGACTATTCAGCAGTATTTCAGATCAGTGGTTGTGGGCTGCAAGACTTCCAAGCTTAGGGAATCAGACCACTAGCATGCATATTAGTTTTCTGCAGCCACGATACAGTGCACCACAAACTAGATGGCTTAAAACAATAGGAGTTTGTTCCCTCCCGGGCAAGACAACCAAAAGTCCACGTGAAGCAGGAGCAGGGCCATGGGCCTTGCACAAGGGAAGGTCTTCTGTGTTCTGTCCTCTTCAAGGCCACCTGGCTCGTGGCTCAGTCCCCCTCTCTGGGTGTGCCTCCTCTTCCATCTTTTCTAAGGACGCTGAGTACTGGCCTGAGGGCTGACTTACAGAATCTAGGCTGATCTCATCCTAGAGCTACAACTTTGTGACTTTGGCATAGCCTCTTTCCAAAGGACGTAGCACAGACTGTAGGGCTGGGGGTGTTGGCTTATCTTCTGGAGGCACAGCTCAGCTCACTACCTCATGCTCTCTGAGAGCGTGCTGTGGGAAAAGGATAAAGACTCAGCTACAGAAGGAGGACGCCGTAGGTGGAATTGTCTGGAGGAATGGTTAGTTCCCTGGTCATCCTGGTGTGTTAGGTGCGCTCTCTCGTATCCTGTGTGCTAAATGCTGTGCTTGTCATTTGCATCACCTGTTACTTCTCCGAAGCACCTCAAGGGTACAAGAAGTTTTTCCCTGCTCCAGATTTCAGTCAGGACCCAGGACAGCCATGATGAGCCTTGCCCTCCCTCTGGTCCTCTGTGCCCCACTGACCTGTCGGCATTAGTACTGTCCCTGGCCAGCATTCGCCTTTAATGCAAACCTGTGCTTTGGGCAACAGGCTCTTACTGAACTCGTGGCAGGTGACCAAGTGGTAGGCAAGGCAGGAAGAAGAACTGTGATGGGCACCTGCTTGGCAAGGGCCACAGGAAATCTGGGAGGTTAAGAGCCTGGGATTTAAGACCGGATAAATGTTTCGGAGGTTAAGAGCACTGACTGTTCTTCTAGAGAACCCAGGTCTGGTTTCTGGTACCACCGTGGCAGCTTACAGCTGTCCATAACTCCAGTTCCATAGACACACAACTAAACGAAGTACTCATACACATAAACTAGAAATAAATTAATATTTAAAAGAAAAAAAAAGAACCTAGGATTTCAGAGCCATGCTTCCTGCTTTGGAGTCCAGCTGTACCTCTTACCTCAAGCGTGACCTTGAGCTAAGTCACCTCAGCTCTCCGTTCTCTCAGTGACTTCTGCAAAATGGAGACCACAGTAGTATCAGCCGCCTAGGTTTTTATTTGTCTGAGACAGCGTTTCTCTGTGTAACAAGTCCTGCCTGTCCTGGACTCACTTTGTAAACCAGGCTGACCCCGAACTCACAGAGATCTGCCTGCCCCTGCCCCGAGTGCTGGGATTAAAGGCGTGGGCCACCACGCCCAGCTCACACTGGCTGCTGTGTGTATGTTGCTGAATCCTTGGCACTGGAGCCAGCCTGTATGATATTCTGATCGGGCCTGGAGTGCAGCTCTGTGGTCCCAGTGACTGGGGGGGGGGGGG
>NW_026596143.1:13086426-13127774 GCF_907164565.1 Psammomys obesus | reverse complement strand
GGGGGGGGGGGGGGGGGGGGGGGGGGGGGGGGCTGAGACAGGAAGATCACAGGTTCAAGGTATACCTGGTCTACAGAGAGCTTGAGACAAGCCTGGGAAACTTAGTGAGACTCTGTCTCAAAATTTAAAAAGAAAAGAAAGAAAGAAAGAAAGAAAGAAAGAAAGAAAGAAAGAAAGAAAGAAAGAAAGAAAGGTGGGTGGGTATAGGGGTGCTGGTGATGTAGCTCAGTGATAGAGCACTTGCCTAGCATGTGTGAGGCCCTGGGTTCAATACCCAGCAGCGGGAAGACAAAACCAAACAAGGAGGGCTCTGCACCATAGAGGCAGCCAAACCCAGCTGTGTGGGGTGTTCACCATTGCAGCTAGTTTGGAATTACTCTCAAAGCTGGTCTCTCCTCCTTGCAAGGATAACTACGTGTAAAGGTGCCCAAAGAGAGGGATTCCCAAGCTGTAAGGCAGCTCCAGACTGGACCTGTGGGTGCTGACATCACAGCCGGGGATGTCATGTGCACCAGGGTGACCTCCTGTGAGGACCCGATCCTTGCTGCACGGGGAAGCTCACACCCTGTTGTTTTTCCTCACAGGCCGACGCTGCTACCAGCTTTCTACGGGCGGCGCGCTCGGGAAACCTGGACAAGGCTCTGGACCACCTGCGCAATGGAGTGGACATTAACACCTGTAACCAGGTCAGCGGGTGGGGGACAGCGCGGCCACTTGGAGGAGGGGCCCCTGCCTGCTGCTGTGCCCTGACAGCTTTGGGACTTGTCCTGCCGCACTCTTCCCAGAGCTTCAGAAGTCACTGGGGCTTCTGCCCCGGTTCACCCTGTGTTGATTCCTTCCAGCCTGGGTCCGCAGACAGAAAGGCTACCTTGCACTGGCAGTGATGCCCAGGCTCAGTCCATGCCATTGCAGCCTCTCCCTTAGAAGCTGCTGTGGATCCTGCACTTGCCTTGGATGTGGCCTTTGGAAAGGAGCAGGAGGAGCCTTAGGCTAGTGCTGGAGCAATGGTGTAAATTCCTTACCCCTCAGCAGTCTTTGGGGGTTCCTAAGCACTGGGAGGGAGACGAGTGCTGCAAGAGACAACCTTCTGCTCTCAGCATCTAGGGACTCGACCACCCCTCAGGGATCTTCTACAAGTGGGGTCCATAATGTTTGTCCCTCTGAGACTGACTTCTTACTTTTAGCATAGCGTGCTCATATTGGATATGGTAGAGGTTTGCTCGGCATCCCCAACAACCTGCCTCTGGGCTCTGCCCATCATCTTCTCCCTGTCCCTCCAGGTCTGACTGGAATTACAGAATTCAACCCTCCCCTTCCCAGGTACAAGATCCCATTACAGTTGAGTTGGTCTTGTGCTGGATTCAGTCCACAGCAAAAGAACAAGGAGGGTGAGACAGGTGATAAATACAGGCTACGATTGTGATTCTGTCCATGGCAGTGAACTTGGGGTGGGGGTGGTGAGGGTGTGTGAGCTGGGCTTGAGTAGGCAGCCTGGGTGAGGAAAAGGATACTGTCATCTCCCACCCAGAAAGACCCACAGCCACATACACATGGACTCCTGAACCCTCAAGGGTTGAGTCAGATGTCCTGTGTGGACAGAGGAGAGGCTGGCTAGAATGCTGAATACATTGTTTTGGGGAAGGAGGCACGAATAAAGCCTGGGGACAAGGAAGAAGTCTTCGTTGGTAGGTCTGAGAGAGAAATCTGGCATCCTCCATCTATAAGTCTCTCTCTGGACTGAATGGGCAACCCCAACCTAGGGGTCCCAAAGTTTGCTGTGTCCTAGCTGCCATGCAACTGCCAGTGGAGTCAGAACGTAAGGGGGGGCTTCCAAGGATTAATCTCCCAATCTCAAAGGACCAGCGAGCTGGCCACTCAGGGGCAACTGAGTGAGAGAGGCTGTGTCTGGCTGGCTGTGGCAGTGGAGGGTTTGGAATGGCACCGAGGAATGGCTTCCTCTTGAAGGCCCTCCTGTGGACACAGCTGCCACCTGCAATGGCTCCCTTCCTTATCTGCCTTGTTGTAGGTGTCAGAGGATGAAAGCAAGAGGCAGGTGGGCATCCTTGGTGCTCTGTTGACACCTTTTCTCTTGGGCTGCTGACAATGCCTGTCTGCGGTCGTGGAAGGGGGTCCCGCCTTAGGTTTCAGACCACAGACCTGGCTGCCACCAGCCCGTTCCTTTCAAAGCGGACACTGCTTGCCACACCAAGGAAATGAAAGACACCAGGAAATAAGGCAACCCGCCGGTGTGCAAAGCTTGCTGTCCATGACACATGCTTGCTGCTTGCAGTTGGACACAGGCTTCTATCCTCTGGTCAGGGCCTGGTGATGGCCGTAAGGCACCTGGGCTTCACCTTACGTGAACCCGCCCTTCCCAAAAAGTCTCCACAGGCAGGAGTCAGAGGGTAATTACTCCAGGTCCATACACAGAGGAACTTGGCTCACATAGGAGACATGCTTGCCCAGGACACATCTTTTGGTTCTTGTCGCCTGAACAATTAATATTAGTGTCTGCTTACAGAAGGTGCTCACACCAGGGTGCACGTGTACTGACACGTGGCTGCTTTTGTCATTTGTTCTGGCATCATTGGATCTGTGCATCCCCACACATAGACTAATCCTGCCCCTTTACCCCTGTAGGCAGGGAGAATTGATAACTGCGTAATCATGTATGGCTACGGCCACGAAGGAAAGGCATAGGACAGTGGTTCTCAACCTGTGGGATGCACGTGTTAAATGACCCTTCCGCAGGGGTCACCTAAGACCTTCTGAAAACACAGGCATTTACATTAAGATTCACAGCAGTAGCAGAGTGACAGCTATGAAGTAGCAACGAAGTAGTTAGGTGGCTGGGAGTCAGCACAACATGAGGAGCTGTCTCCAAGGGTCGCAGTGTTAGGAGGGCTGAGAACCGCTGCTCTAGGATATTCCGAGCACATAGGAGCCTGACCTAGGGTGAGAGGTCAGAGAAACTTTGAGGTCTGTGAGCTGAGCTGAGGTTAACGAAGGGACAGCCAGCATGGGTGAGTATAGACAGCCAGGGACCCAGCCGAGGGAAAACTGGAGAGAGCCAAATCTCACCAGTGACAAGGGCATGACAGTACCCAGCTGGACAGCGTGCTCCCGGGCCTGACTAGGGTAGGCACATATATGCATTATGTATGTGCACCTACCTGCTGCCTCAGACTTTAACCCTGAAGTTTTTGGTTGAGGGGGATGGATGGGGGCGCGCAAGGGCAAAAAGCTTTTAGGGAGCGCCGCTCACCAAGAGGAGCGGAGGTGGCTCAGTAGTGGAGAACCCAAGCAACTGCATTGGTGCAACCAGGCTGGCTCTCTCTCCTGCTTGCAGATGTCACATTAAGGGTTCTGATCTTTACGCTGAGAGCAAAGGAAAATGAGCCTGGGCTCCAAACAGATGGAGGCTGCAGAGGGGAGCGCAGGAGGCCCGGCTGTAGGAGGAGGTGCTGCAGCAGTTCAGAACGTTGTTGGTAGCTTGGGTAAAATTCATGGCCGAGGAGAATAAACAGAGCCAACAAGCCTCAACTGTGAACTGGAGTGGGAGGCGGACTTCCAGGATGACCCCTGCGGGTCTGGCTTAGGGAGGGCGGCACCATCCGGGACGCTGGGCGTTCTGGAAGCGCACAGCGTGTTCACTGTAAAGTCCCCACTGGAGCAGTGTAGGGACGGATAGCTAACAGTGGAGGTACACAGCAGCAGGGGCATCCGAGGCTGGGATGCAGGTGGGAAGGGAAGGTGACCTGAGACAGGCCCCCACAGCTAACTCATGCTAGCCCGTGAAAAGGGATGCAAGACACGCAGAAGCCAACCTCTGCAGAGTCGTTACACGCGTGTTTATTAAGCAGCTACCGCGTGCTAGGCTCCATTCTAGGCACTGCACATGCCTGACAGAGAGCTGAGTATTATACGCTAGTAAAGGGGACAGAGAGCACGCGTGAAAGCATGCTAACCGATGCCCTTATCCGGTAATTGGTAGCTGGGAGGCAGGGTCTGCTTTAGACATGTGAAGGAGATAACTTTTGAGAGGCCTGGACAATGAGAGGGAGAGAGCAGGGTGCTTGCTGGGAGTAGCATTCCTGAAAGGGAAAAAGTGTGAAGGGCCCTGAGTCAGGAAGCACTTCCCTTGTCCTGGAGCAGCAAGGGCAGTGTGGCTGGGGTGGGCTGGGCAGAGACGGTTACACTCCGGCCAGTCCCTGCTTCCTTCATCCAGCTTCCAGCGACATCCAGAAGTCACTATAGCATCAAATGGCATAGGGCAGAGACCATGGCGATTAAAACAGGCTGAGTAGGATGAGCTGATTGGCTTTTCCCACTGCCAGTTTAGCCACTCGAGAACCGAGGCAGGAAGCCTGCCTGAGGCTGGGAGGGGACAGACGCAGGGTTCTTCTGGCCACACAGGGGCCAGAAAAGATTTTGATGTCTGTCACACTTGCTCTCGGGCTACTGTGATGCGCCTAGTGTAAGCCAGTGACAGGTGACTGAGCCCCGTGTCACGTCTTCCATCGCTTGTGAAACAAGGGCCTGCAGAGGAGTAGTGCAAGGGTCCCTGAGGCATCCTGGGACGCGCAGTGAAGGAGGGTGAGGAGACTTGTCTCAAGCTCAGGAGGCTGGCTTTAGATCACCACAGACATGCCTGTTACAGGCCTGTTATCTGCTGTTTCGGACCTCCTGACAAGCCTAGGATGACATTAAAACATGTGGTCCCAAATTCTGCCTATGTGCCTGTGTCCTATAGCCACACAGAATGCCTTCATACTCTTAAGCCTCGCTGCCTGGGTGAAGCTCTGGGGTGAGGGTGGGGGATGAAGGTGGGGGAGAGACTGTATTGTTTCATGTCTGGTACTGAGCGAGTCTGGTTGTCATCAAAGGAAGAGAAGGAGACAATGCAATGCCCTGTCTGCGCGCTGGAGCCTGCTGCAGCTTCTGTCACGAGTCTAAATCACTTTTAAAAGGGAAATCGTGGCAGTTCAGTGTCCAAGTGGGTTACATAGTAATGGGAAGAGGGACTGCCTCTGACATAATCTGATTGGCCTGCTCGTTGATCACTGCCCCCTGAGGGGGGAGCAGCCTTACCAGGCCACAGTAGAGGACAATGCAGTCACTTTTGATGAGAACTGATAGACTAAGATCAGAAAGAAGAGGAGAACCTCCCCTATCAGTGGACTTGGGGAGTGGCATGCATGCAGAAAGGGGAGGGAGGGTGGGATCGGCAGGGGAGGAGGGAGGGGCTTATGGGGGGATACAAAATGAATAAAGTGTAATTAATAAAAGAAAGAAAAAAGAAAAAAGAAAAAAAAAAGGGAAATTGTATTTGGGGGATTAGCAGGAACTACTCCACTTGATGCTCACCTTGCCAATCGTGAGGATCAACAGACAGGTGGAAAGCAAGGTGTTCTTTGTTGCTTGGAGGAATGTGTCACAGTTTCCTCATCATGGGTGTCTAAAGCCCTCCCCCATCTGGCCACTTTGAATGCCCCCTACAGCTTACAAGGTGGCCAGAACAGGTTCAGAGAAAATGAAGCAGAGAGAGACAAATTCGAAACACTGAAGCAGTGAGCACAACTGCTTAAACCCACTGGCCTGGGTCTGCCTTCTCTCCTTCTTTTCTTCCTTTCTTTTCTTTTTTTAATTTTAATTTTTTGTTTGTTTGTTTTTTGAGACAGGGTTTCTCTGTGTAGCCTTGGCTGCCCTGGACTCACTTGTAGAGCAGGCTGGCTTCAAACTCACAGAGATTCGCCTGCCTCTGCCTCCCTGAGTGCTGGGACTACAGATCTGCATTACTATGCCCTGCTTCTTCCTTCCTTCCTTCCTTCCTTCCTTCCTTCCTTCCTTCCTTCCTTCCTTCCTTCCTTCCTTTCTTCTTTCCTTCTTTCTTCCTTCCTTTCTTTCTTTTTTTTCTAGTGAAGGAGAGAGAAGAGTAATTGTCTAGTTCGTTTCATAAAGGTGTCCATTTGCAGCCAATAGAGCCATCTCCCACATCCCAGAGCCTGGGGAAGGAAAGACAAGCATCACCAGCTGTGCAGAATGCACATCAGTGGTTACTGTGCACCGGCACACAAGGAGGGAACTCAGAGTCACCCACAAGTGCTCAGATTATACACATCAGGGGTTAACTCTGAGCCCCAATAATGCGTCTGTGTCACATTAAGGAAAGAAATAAAAGCACTTCCTTTGGGAGTCAGTTACCCACGGGCTAGTCCAGATTGAATTCTCCACTCCGTGCTTCCTGTGCTGTCTATCCTCTGTCTGTATGGTGTATGTCTGTATGGTAGCCGCCTGAAGGCTGGCTTGTGAATCTGTTTGTCCTTGTGTCTGTGTCTTTCTGTGTGTCTCTTGTATGGTGTGTGTGTGTCCTGTTTTTATTGGAGCACATCACATGGGACCAGAATGGGACACTTCATAGTAAATATTTAACAGACTTTTATAAGCGATTAAGTCTCTGGTTCCAAATAATCCCAATTTATTGAGACAATAAACATTGGTTTATCAACCATCATTCATAACTGGTTGCTTTCAACGTTTATGGTAGATTTTAGGAAGTTTCTTTCAACTTCTGGATTTGCTGCTTTGACAAGTTGCGTTGTCTGGGCAAGGATACGGAAGAATAACTCGTGATAACAGCTATGAATTAGCTTAGATTATAAAAGCTGATCACACGGGAAACCCAAGACGAATCTGAGTACATAGTAGGATAGCAGTTGTAAGTCTAAAGTGACTTCAAGGTGTACTATTAAGGTAAGTGAAAGTTACCCAGTGAAAGTTCTAGTCTCTTAAGTCGTAAGAGATATTTTCATAAATGATGGCAGGAAGTGTAGGAGCAGCTAGGCAGGCATGCACAGCGCTAGAGCAATAGCTGAGAGCTTACATCTGATCTGCAAGTTGCAGGCAGGGAGTGAGGCCAGTCTGGCATGGATTTTTGAAACCTTAAAGCCTGCCCCCGATGACACACCTCCTTTAAGAAGGCCACACCTCCTAACAGTTCCACTAACTGGGGAACAAACATTCAAATATATGAGCCCATGGGGCCCGTTCTCATTCAAAACACCACAGAGGGTGTTTCTAAGTTCCGTGGGAACATGTTTCAGTGAGCTGTTTACCTTTTCAAAACAGGGCATGTGCCTGGCAGAGAGGGGAGTAGACTCGCTGAGGACAATGACCCTCTCTCAACCCTCTCTCTCCAGCCTGGAGCAGACTGGGACCACTCTGGTTGGTGGAGGAGACCTGAATGCAGAACTGCCCTGATCGAAATAGGCTACCGATATGACTTAGCCTGGAATGTTAATATTTGGTGGCAAACCTGATACTTTTTTAAAATTGTTAACAGGCATGGCTCTCCATGCTTGCTCTGACCCAGTGCCAGCCCTCCTCAGCTTTTAAGATAGGGCATGTTCACGGTGGGATGGCTATAGACTGTACGTAACCTGTCTCTGATTTCAGTTGGTTTTTTGTTGTTGTTGTTGTTGTTGTCTTGTTTTTATTTAACAGCAAGACAGATGCATGCTTTGCTTAAAGTCAAAACCGCAGAAATGTACAGTATCTGAAAGTATCCCCTCCCCCACCGTGTACACCAGGCTTAGCAGTTTGGTGGGAACAGTGTCGTGCTTTTCTCCACATACCCAAAGCGTTTCCTGCTGAGGTTCAGATACCAGGATGATAGGCCATCATCTTCAAACCGTTAGAGAGACGAGTGGTAAGACTGGTTAGAGGCCTTCCTCCTCCCTCCCCAGGCTTCTTCCTCTAACCCCACTGCCCTTCCTTGGGAGGCCTGATTCTCTTGTTTTTGTTTTTTAAATAAAGAATTCTCAAGATCTCGGACATGAAATCTTTCTAGTCCATGGGAGATATTCTTAGCTGCTGAGCTCAATTTCAGTGCCCATTCTCTCATTAACTTGAACTTGAACACCCTCCCCCTCCACTCCCGAGGGCCCTGAAAACTCGGCAGTGGGTTTGTTGCTGAGCTGTGGGATTCTGGAGCATGGAGGCCACTGCAAGTTTTGAGCAACCACACAGAAGAAGGAGGGTGATCTGAGGTCGATTGGCCTCTAGGAAGAGCTCAGAAATTACTGTTATTCCTTTTAAGCCTTAAGATAATGAGACAGATCACAGCTCTCCCCTCCTCCCAGGATAACTGAACGCTGATCCTTAAGAGTTACCTGGGCAGAAAACTGGATTTAGCTGTAATAAAGCCAAGAAGGAAAAATACTTAGAGCCAGCTCGCTCCTTCCTCTCTGGCCCCCTAAGATGGTACAGTCCTCCTGGATGCTTCCACTCTGCAATTGCCCCCCGTCTCTAGAGGAATGCAGGCTCACAGAGGAGGGAAGGGTAACCCCCTCCCAGCCCTGACAGTTGTTCAGCTCCATCTGCCTCCTGAGTCATTAAATTGCAAGATAGAATATTTTTAACAGACTTTCCCCACCAAGTGGCCTCTGCAGAGCCATAAACCCTCTAAAGTAGAAACGATGGCAGGTGGCAGGTCCTTATCACAGGCATCCATGTGAGGCCGGGACTGTTCCCTTGGCATGGGTTGATGCCATGCAGGGCAGGTTATATCCTTACTGGATAGCATTGGAGCTCTGTTTCAGGCAGCTCTTCATGGGTCCTGCAAAATTAGACCCGGCAGATGTGGTCAAAATCTCCACCAGGGCTTTCAGAAAACCCAGCCCAGCCCCCGCTCACTAGCCAGAACTTCAGGTTGTCCTCCTCTCCTACAGCCTTTCTGAACCTTTGCCTCCCCCTCCCTCCTGTCTTCTTTCAAACTGTAATTGTTTCGTGTCTACAGAAGCACAGAGAGTGCAGCACGAAGACTCCCGCCCGCCCCCATTTGCTTGCATTTTTTGCTACTGCTTTTCCATGTGTTCTTTATATCTACTGACTTCCCTGTCCATCCATGATACTCTGTTGTCCCTGGACATTTCAGTTTGTACAAGGCACAAGTAAGAAAACCACCCACCTGGCTCCCACTTGCATCCAAGTCAACATTCCATCCAGGGTCCAGCTGGCCCTCTCCACAGCCTCCCTTCCCTCTGTCTCTCCTTTCTCCCTTCTTCTGGCTGCCTTTCTCTGTCCCCATCCCACTTTCTCATTCTCCCTTCTTGTTCCACGGGTCTTCCTAGGTATACACCTGACCTTGAGTGACAGGACCATTTAATGTGAACAGCTCCTCAGGCTCTGCCTGTCTCTTATTTTTGACCCTGTTCCATTCAATGGTTTGAACCTCAGTGATGTCTGTCTCTTAAAACCCAAGCTAGGAAAAAGGGAGTCCTTGTAGTCGTTTGACTTTTTTGCTGTGTCCTGGTCATTCTTTGATCCTTTCCTTACTTCTTGCCACTCGTTGCCCCAGGTTCATTCTGAGTTGCCCTGTGCCAGCATGGGCTCTGTGGATTGCCACCTGTGCCTGCTGTGTAGGTCACTTCCCAGGGGGCCCTTTGCTTCTGCTCTGATACCCATTCCCAGTGTTGTGTCTGTTGTCCCTATGCAGGAGAGTGGGGCTCTAAGCGGAAACCTAGGCGCCTGAGCTCTATATGTGACCACACCAGGGGCAAGATGCCGCCTGATTGTTTCTTTTTTCTTTGTTGTTGTTTTGTGTCCTGGTTAGTTTTATGTTTGCTTAAAACGGGTAGAGTCATTTTGGAAGAGGGGAACTCAACTTCAGTTCCTGTCTTCACTTCCTTTGATGATGAACACTGATGTGGAAGTAGAAGGCAAATAAACCCTTCCCTCCCCAAGTTGCTTTTGGTCATCACCACAGCAGTAACCACAACAAAGACATACTTTTGGGTGGGTGGGCTGGGGGTGGGGGCTGTGAGCCCTTAGTCAGAGGACCCAGTTTGGGTCCGTGTGCTCCGTGGACAGGGTGAAATGGATGAATAGGAAGCTTGAGGGCTGTGTGTGTTCTGAGACCATCAGTACCAGCTCTTGAGGTATCCTGCCACTTCCCATGAGCTGGGGGACCTCAGGGTACCAGCTGCTGACTGTCTGAAGCTTTCCTTCTGCTCCTGACTGGATGCGTGCTAAGTTTCCGGTGACATGTCAACTGTATTTGTACATTTGGAAATCAATTAGTGTAATTGGGGCAATCAGAGGAGCTAAACAGAGGAAGAGTTTACCGAGAACAAATGTCTGGAATCCAGTTTCTGCCAATGGAATCTCTCACAGTTGGTACAAGAAAATACTCCGAGTTAAGTCGTGCAGGCTGAATGTGACTCAAGAATTTCTTAAGATCCGCTGAGAGCAGCTGCATAGCTTACAGGGTTCCCTTCCTCCACCAGACATGCTTCTCCGAGGAATGTTCTAAGATGGACATTTTTACCCAAAAGGGGGCAAAGGCATGAGAAAAGAGCTGGTCAGGAATGGTAGTGTGAAGATGTTTGCCCCTCAAAGAGACCATCTCTTCATTAAGGCCATTGTGACATGACGGCTTATGAAGCCCAGGGGTCTGGAAGGCTCCGATAGGGAGGGTGTGGGATATAGAAGCTTCAGAGGATGCTGCTGTCACCCTAATTGTACAAAAACAAAACAGATAATATGCGAAATTATAAATCTTCCCGAACTTGGCTGGCAGCCAAGGGAGTAGAAGCAACCAGGCAGCCTGGATGGCAGAGAGACGCTGCCATCCAGAGAGGCCCACACGAACCATCACCATGTAGTGTGCACGCAGAAGCAGTGACCCCCTGCAGGGCAAAACCCTGAAAAATCTTAGAGGTCAAGGGGTCTGCGGTGAATTTTTGACTCCATGCCTTGACTGAGTGCTCATGGGAAATATTGGAAACCAGAGAGAAGCTCCCGAGGCCATGGGTGATTAGTGGAGGATGGAAGAGGAATAGTGCCTCAGGCACCCCGATGCCTCTCTTGATACCAGCAGACCTGCTAACACACTCTGGAATGCACGTGAATGTTGTCCTTTTGAGGAGGAGCAGAAACAGACTGCTTCTGCTGATGGACCAGAGACACTCCCGCTTGGTTTGTGTCAGTGCCTCTGGATATCCTGGTAGCCCGAGGAGGCCAGCGACTGTCCTAGGCCCAGGTTTCATACCCCAGTAACAATCAGATCTCTGGCTCTGCTAGAGATCTGCGGTCATGCAAGGAACACCCATCCAAGCCCAGTGCAGACAAGGCAAAGTAAGGGAGAGGGAATGGAAAAAAAAAGTGTCCTACTCTTGAGGTCCAGACATACGGAGCCTGACCATAAGAGAGCTTGCCTACCGCTTCTAGTTTGTGTCACCAGGAAGAACACGCTGCCAATGGGATG
The DNA here is from genome assembly GCF_907164565.1 of Psammomys obesus. Taxonomy (NCBI): domain Eukaryota; kingdom Metazoa; phylum Chordata; class Mammalia; order Rodentia; family Muridae; genus Psammomys; species Psammomys obesus. Next base: position 13,116,508 of record NW_026596143.1, on the reverse strand, counting down.
GACGCACGGGCAGAGAGGTGGGTCCATCTGAGGCACAGGTACCTGGAGCAGATGGAAGCTGGGAGGTCCAGAACACTGAAACCCTTCTGGGACCCTGACCCCTCCATTAGCTCACGATGACTGCGGCCTCCTTTGAGAGGAGTGTGGAGGCTCACAGACCAGACATGATGAGACTCAACTCCAGGTCAGCTCCTGATGTCCGCCAGCCATGCCACAGATGAATCAAATCTGTTTCCAGCCATAAGCAATGTGTTTCCAGGACTCCTGTTCTTACACCTGATACCTGCAGTCGATTAAGAATCATTAGTGCAACATCCACATAAGACAAAACACAAACTATAACCAAGAGACAAAACGGTCAACGGAATCAGACTCAGAACCAGATTGAAATGTGAAAGCCGCCAATGAAGAAATGAATGACATTTATGAACAGATGGGACATTTTCAGCGTAAAGATGGGAAGCCCAAGGAAGAGCCTAATGCAACAGAGCGATTAAAAACCTTCTTAGTCAGAACAAAGTTTTTCAACAGTGTCGTCAGTAGGCCAGACAAAGGCATGGTGAGAGTCAGAACTTTAAAATAGAGCAGTAGAGAATATCGAAGTTAAAACAAGAGAAAGCAGAAGGAAAAGAACCCAGCGGAGCAACTAACAGCATGGGCATCTCAGGTGGTCTAACACGGAAGGGTCTAGTGCCAGGGGTCTGTGGGGAGAGGAGCACAAGCTAGCTAGCACCCTGCAGGACAGCACGACCGGAAAGAGCAACAAGCAGCTACTGCGTCTCGCTTAGCTTCTAGTCTCAAGTCTCTTGAACTCATTTGTGCTTATCTTCTACACTGTTACTTGAGAGAAGAAATATGTAGCTTATCCCACTCCTAATCCCCTCAACACCCCGTCTGCCATTTGGCTTCAAGAGAAAGTGACTGTGAAGGTTGGATGAGGAGCTGAAGTGATAAGGAGAGATCCAGGAGGCTGCCTCTTACTTTTGGCAACCAACTCACATCTGATTTAACTAAAGTAAAAAGCATATGGTTCCTGGCGATGAAGAGGTGGTAAATTGCAGTTCATCCCTGTCCATACTCACAGCTAAGAACAAATAGTTCACATAATTTGTACTCCTCCCTCTTCACACTTAAGCAATTCCAAAAATCTGCTGAAAGAAAAAGAAAGTGTTAAATTCGGTATTTATCCATGGGGCACTCTCTCGCTATTGAGAGTAGTCTCTCTTGTAGACTAGACATGCGTTTAGTAAGGTGGAGTCTCCTCAGAAAACAGGATGGAACATTGGTCCTCAGGTGCCCCACAGCCTTAGCTGCTGGGCTGGTTGGTTAGCTACAGAAGCTAAAACTCCATCCACCCGCAGAGGCTCACTGCTGGAGAGAGCTTTGCCTCTGAAGCTTGGAGCATTTGCTCACCTGTTGAACCCAGCTTCCTCATGAAGGGAGAAGGATGCGTGATGAGAAGTGTTGGAAGCGTGGCTTCTGATGTGTCAGCATGTGGGGTTAGAACTTAGAAGCACATATGGCGTCCTTATTTTGCCATTGTAAATGAACTTGTCACTCCAGTGTTACATGAACTGGATGTCTGGCTGTGGAACCGTTTCTTAAAGAGCAGCCCATTCCCCCTCCCTGCTACGGTTTCCTATGTGCCTGTAGGGACACTTAGGGTGTTTTCAATGTATCTGTTCCTGCATCACCCCAGCCACAGTGAGTCCTTTAAGTGAAAGTTTGTCTCTTAATCACCTCCAGGGCACCGCCAGGCACTGCTGGCTCTCCCAAGGTTTGGGATTGGGTAGATACTCAGCAGTACCTGTGGCACTGCAGCTACAGGCACAGCCTCATCTGCAGCTACAGCTGTGTCCCCAGAGGTGCTCAGTGCATTCTGTCATCTACTAAGTCCAGAGTTTCTTGCATGCACTGGTTGGCTGTGCCTAATAGGGTTTCGTTTCGGTTCTAAGAGAGAACATTATATTCAGATCATCTGAGTGATAGATGTAAAAATTAACTTACAGAGAGTGCATGAGGGCTGGGGAGATAGCTCAGCAGTTGGTACTCAAGCATTAGGACCTGAGTTCAGATCATCAGAACCCACACAGCTGCTCTTCAAGCATGGTGGCCTGCTTGCCATTCCAGCCTCCGTCTCAAAAGGCAGAGAGAGGACATCCCGCAGCAAGCTGCCTAGCAAAGCTACTGAGATCTATGAGCTCTGAGAGACTCTACCTCATAGAATAAGGTTGAAGAATGATCAAGAAAGATTTCTAACTTTAACCTCAGGCCCCCACACATATATGAGCATGCATACATGTATGAGCACCCATTCTCAGAAAGGCAAAGTCATAAAGGAGGAAAAGATGGTGGCAGCAGAATCTGGAAGGGAGGGTGAGACACGCTTTGGGGTTCAGACCCACTCAGACTGATCCTCTTGGAAGAAAGACCATTGTGTATGCCAGGAGTGGGCTTCCGGAAGGCTTGCGGACCAGGAAAGAAAGAAAGAGAGACTCCTGAAGACCAGGACAGAGAGTAGAACCATGGAGATCAATCGCTGAGGTCACAAGCAGACTGTTATTAAAAGTAAACCATGCTTTTATTTACCTGATTAAAAAGAGGAGAGCTAGCTCCTAGGAGGAGGGCAGCCAAAACCAGGCTTGCTCTCATGTGGTTGTGATGTAGAAGAATTGTGTATCTTTGTTGATTTAACCACGCTGGGTTTCTTAGGCTTCGGATGAAAGGTGGAATCACAGAGCCTCTAACGCACCTTCCCTCCAGCTTTCTGTGGTCAGAAATCCAGCATCCTTATGGATCAGTATCCCGGCCCCAAAAAGCAGGGACAAGTCACCCCAGAGCATCGTCACTGTTAGAGGTTTCCTCTTAGGCTTGTCCACACTGCAGGCCTGAGGCTTTCAGGACCAACCAGTACCCACCACGTAGGTGGCAGCGCTGCCAAGCCAAGCACTAAATGAGCCACATCCTTGCTGGTATGCTACCAGAACCATCTCGGGTGGTAAGCAGAGTGTAGCCATGACCACAGCCCCACCTCTGCATCCCAGAAGCCCCACATGCCAGGACTTGGAGCCTTCTAGAGCAGCGTTGGTAGATCTCTGTCTACAGGCCTGAAAAGGGGAAGCAGACCCTCATCAGACCTGCCCCAGCAAGAGGAGCAGCTGCAGAAAAGGCTGGGACCTGCCAAGCACCCCCTCATTTGACAAGCAGCTCTTCAGTTAATGTATGCTTTGCAAGCTGGGCCCAGTGTTCCTTACCCCTGCCCTAGCTATGCTTCGGCAGGTGGCTCTCTCTGTGGCAGCTCTACCCACCCAGGGACCCTGCATTTCTGCCCTCCACTCCTCTGCACACCTTAGCCAGTCCTTAGGATGGCAGAGTGGATAGCGCCACTAACCAAAACCTCCCCACCTCTTCTCCTCGCAGAACGGGTTGAACGGCTTGCACCTGGCCTCTAAGGAGGGCCACGTGAAGATGGTGGTGGAACTGCTGCACAAAGAGATCATTCTGGAAACAACAACCAAGGTAAGAACGAGGCGTTGGAAATTCCAGTCTGTGGGCCTTCCTGTGTCTCCTCAAACCACAGCTTGGAAACCAGCCTAAACACAGTCTTGGGTTTCCAGGAAGCTGCTCATTACATCCTGTTTCTCTGAGTCCCAGGGGACACCTGAAGTCACAGGACCCTGTTTCCAGAAATAGTCAGCAGGCCTTTATTCTAGCCTTACCACTGGATTCTGAAACCATGACCTTCTTATGGTGGCTTCTTACTGCTTCCCACAGGGCCCTGGAGTTCTTGAGCTCCAGGGTTGAGCCCCTGCTGACATGCTTCCTGCTCTGTGGCCTTAAGGCAAGTTCCTTGGTCACCGGGAAGCCTCAGTGTTCTCGCCTGTAAATAGGGGTTATGTCACGTATTTGCAGGGCTGGTGTGAAAATTAACCGAGCTGTGTATATAAAGTGCCTGGTGTAAGAATTAAATGAGAAATAGTGACGGTGTTGCCACTGAAGAAAATCCTGTCCTTCTGATTTGTCCTTCTCTAAGCCAATCTTCTTGTCCACCCAAAAATCTATTTTCTCCCTGACTGGTTGCCTGAAGTGTCACTGCCTTTTATCAGGAACTGTTTAGCATAGAAGTATCAGTTCGTATAGATTGCAAAAGCTATGAATTTTGCATTGCTAGGAGGGGAACCCTGGACCTCATGCACGGCAAACGCACGGTCTAACACTGACCAACACTCAACCCCTAAAACGACCTTACTTCTTATGAACATGAAACTTGTTTATCAAAAGAATCTCCTTTTACTATCTCATGCTGCTCCCCCCTTCTTCTCAGCTCCCTCTCCCCACCCTGCTGTCTCTTTGCCTGAGTTGCCGTAACCTTTCATTTTGTGTCTGATGCTTGTTACATGGGGCCCTGAGCACAGCCTCAATTTTAGCTCTCTGCCCCAAGCATTTTGCCACCTCTCAGGCAGAAAACGCAGCTGAACGATATAGAGAGAACAGATATAATTTGTATGAGGTGAGCTTCCAAAATATTGTGAAGGAAGAATCCTTTCTCAGGGTGACGTTCTCTAATTTTCACATCACTCCCCACTCACTCATCTGTGCAGTGAGCAGGGCTGCTCCTTGGGGTTTCACCTGCTCCCAGCCCCTTGTCACAAATCGACGGTGTCACCTGCTCTTCCCAGGGACTAAGAAGCAATTAGTGGCCTCTAACGTACCTGGCCACAAACCTGCAGCGCCTCTTCCCCTGGCCTTTCCCCAGAGCTCAGTAAATGCCACTCTTTCCAAATCCTTGCCTTCGGTTTTTATTTTGTGATGAATACTTACTTGGTAGATCTTATTTATAGACATTTATAAGCCAGCGTGCCTTTAGAATGCCATAGAGGAAGAGGGGGTAAAAAGAACGGTGAGCCTCAAATCTTAGGCTATGGCAGACTCCAGCTATTTTCTGAAATTGTCATGGGTCTCCCGGGATTAGGAAAGATTAAAAATAAAGACAAAGCAGGAGACCAAAACCTGCCCCAGCTCCTTAGCTGAGCTCATGAATAGAAAAGTGTAAGATGGATTCCTTGGCCCCTCTCTTCCCTCTTCAACCCAGAAACTAGAGCTCAGCTCCAGGGTGGTTAAGTAGACACAGTGCTGGCCCGACCCCCCCCCTCTTCCTGTAGGTGCTATGGCTCCTTAAACATGGAGAAATCAGGGATTTGTGAAAGAGAGAGTTAAATCATCTCTTCTGCTTCTTCATGAACACAGAGGACCCCACCCCTGTCCTGTGACTCCCCCACAGATCCAGGGGCCTCCTTGAGCCTAGCAGTTGGTGTGTGTGTGTGTGTGTGTGTGTGTGTGTGTGTGTGTGTGGTGTAATGTGTCAGAAGAAGAGGAACGTTGCTCCCTGTGCTCTCACTAGTCTTTCACGATCAGTGTGACTGGCTGGTTGTAGACACAGATGTTTCCGCCTTGGACTTCCCAGCTAGGACCTTGGTCCTCCTGCCTGTGACAATCTCTTGAGCAGGCTGAGGGAACCTCCTCTCCTCCTTGCCTCTGTGTTGCAGAAGGGGAACACTGCTCTGCACATCGCTGCCCTCGCCGGTCAGGATGAGGTGGTCCGAGAGTTGGTCAACTATGGAGCCAACGTCAATGCCCAGTCTCAGGTGATGGCTTCCCGGCCCCTACTCTAGAGAAAGTCTTTCTTCACATACACAGTTCTTTTCTGCTCCATAGAAGACGCATTGGCTGCTTCGTACTTCACACACACACACACACACACACACACACACACACACACCACATCACATCACAGATACCCATGTACACATAATTAACAACAAAATAACTCTTTAAGTAGAAGAGACTGTGTGAGCTAGGGGCTCACTCAGAAGGTGAGGGGGTAATACCCAGAAGGAGTCATCTTATCTTGGCCTTAGGTGATAATTTTCCAGAGGCAAAATGAGGGAATGAAGAGAGAGCCAGGCCTGTCCACACGAGAGGGTTTGCACCTATCTTCTTGTCTCTTCCGCTGTTTTAATGGCTTCTTCTTTGGGTTTGCAGAAAGGCTTTACTCCCCTGTACATGGCTGCCCAGGAGAATCACTTAGAGGTGGTGAAATTTCTGCTGGAAAATGGAGCCAATCAGAATGTGGCCACAGAAGTAAGCCCCTTGGGAAATGTACCCTGTGCTGGAAGGGCCTTGGGTACATGAAGTAGATGATGGCACACAGTCAGACTACAAACAGATGACATACATTCAGACCTCCTTAGCACATAGTCAGACAACAAACACCTGGTACACACAGTCAGACACCTTCATAGCACACAGGCAGACTGCAAACATGACACGCTCAGCCGGACCCTCATGGCACACAGGCAGACTGCACGCATACAGTAGGAAAACTAAGTGCAAGAAGAGGAACGAACGCAGTCATAATAGGAGCACAGAGCAAGCAAATGAGGCAAGGAAGGCTTCAGGGAGGAGGTGGCGCTTGAGCTGAGCGTAGAGGATATAAAGAGCCTTGAACTCCCACCTTTGTTCTGCGCTGACCAGGATGGCTTCACTCCGCTGGCTGTGGCTCTACAGCAGGGTCACGAGAACGTGGTGGCTCACCTCATCAACTACGGGACGAAAGGAAAAGTGCGCCTCCCCGCCCTGCACATCGCAGCCCGGAATGATGACACTCGGACAGCTGCAGTCCTGCTGCAGAATGACCCCAACCCAGATGTGCTTTCCAAGGTGAAGGAAGCCAGGGTGCACAGCAGGGGAAGCAGGTGGGGGTGGGGCACCGATGGACTGTGGGCTAGAGGCAGCTTCAGAGCCCAGCTGTGCCTTAGTGCCTGGGGCTCTGTGGGTACCCTTAAGTCCCCTGAGAGTGCTTAAGTCCCCTGAAACTGCACCTCAGAGGGGGCTCTGGATTGCCACCCTCTTCCTTCTCTGCTGCCCTCGCTGGATGAGGTAGTCATCATGCCCAGCTGTGGAAGAGCAGGAAGGTAGAAAGTGGGGTTCCTGAAGATGTTCGGGGCTGTGCCCTGCTCTCTGATGTTTTAAGTGTCACTAACCAAAGGCTGTTTGTTCATTCAGTTAGGCTGTTGGCTGTCCCCCAGTCAGCTAGATTGCTTGTCTTGCTCACACTGCCTCCTCCGTCCACCTATTCGACCACATCCCTGTCCCTGGGGTTTGTTTGGATGTGTCTAAGGATGTGGAGCAGGGAGAAAGCAGTGGACCCTCTGGGTAGCCAGCTGAGTCCCAGACCCTGTTAGGGGGCTGGCTGTCTCGGGCTCCACAACCCTCTTCACTGATGACTGAAATCTCTTCACAAGAGGTGATCTCAGTTTATAGTTTGGCTTGGTCACAAGGCAAAGACTGGAAACCACTATGAGGCAGCCTTAAACCTTTGAGCACGGCTTGCCTAGAGAGCATCTCGCCACGCCTTCCACAGATTTTGCCACTGGCCAAAGCCTGCTTTGTGTGTCGGGCCCTGTGTCCCCATGCTGGTTCTGGGACAGAGGTGCTGCTATGTCACAAGTGGTTCCCCCCCCATCTGTTTTGCCAGACGGGATTCACGCCCCTCCACATCGCAGCTCACTACGAGAACCTCAACGTGGCCCAGCTGCTCCTCAACCGGGGGGCCAGCGTCAACTTCACACCTCAGGTAACGTCCCTGGACGGTATGCACACTGTCCAGAGTCTAGGCTGTCTAGAGTCGGGGTACCCCTGCCTCTCTCACGCATACTCTCTTCAGCACCTTGGAGTCCAGTTATGCCCCAGAGATGCCTAGCAGGCCAGAGCCCCAGTGTCTATCAGACGTCCTGCTAGGCCATCACTTTGTCTCTCAGCTCTTGTCTGGAGAAAATGCAGAACTCCATGTATCTGCTCTCTGGGTGAACACAGGAGGCAGGGAATGATTGCAGATGACTGGGGGATGTGGACTTGGTCATCTTGGTATGATTAACCACACAGTACCATTGGGTCCTCACAGGTCCTGACCCTCCCTTAGATGAGATGTGCTTCCAGAGCTAAAGGGGATGCCTGTTCTGCTGCAGTCACAGGGCTGGGGGCAGGGGCTGCGGAGTCACTGGTTTTCATGCTGCTACCTTCCACAGAAGCACTGAGTTCTGACTGCCCGTTTCCTTCTGCAGAACGGCATCACGCCTCTGCACATTGCCTCCCGCAGGGGGAACGTGATTATGGTGAGGCTCCTGCTGGACCGAGGGGCTCAGATAGAAACAAGGACCAAGGTAGGTGCCGGCAGCCTTTGGGGCCAGCACAGGGGGTGAGCTCTGCCCTCGAGTCTCCCCAGGGCGGCAGGCTTTCAAAGAGCGAAGTGCCACCTGCCTCACTGGGTGGTCTGCAGTAGCAGCTGGGCGCAGCAAGAGACAGTCAAAACTGAGCCAAAGCCAAGCTGGCCCAAAGGCAGTATCAGAATTTCCAAACCTGGGACTGATACTGTGGACAGACTTGTGCCACACAGCCATTGACGGCTGCCTTTTGGGCTTTCTGTCTTTCACGGTCTCATGAAGGATGAACTGACACCGCTCCACTGTGCAGCTCGGAATGGACACGTGAGAATCTCAGAGATCCTGCTGGACCACGGGGCGCCCATCCAAGCCAAAACCAAGGTGTGTGCTCCTTCCTGGGTATGCCATCTTGCAGGACATACTCCAAGTGGGCTGGACCTTTTTTCTCTTGGCTGCGACAAAATAGCTTATACGTGTGATATTTAAGGAAAGGAGGGTTCACTGTGGCTCACAGTTTTAGGGAGCATGGTCCTTCGTGGTGATAAAGTCGTGGCAACAGAAGTAGAAGGTCACATTGTCACAGCTTCAGTCAGGAAAAAGAGACAATTCTGGTGTTCAGGTGGCTTTTTCCTTTTGATTCCGTCTAGGGTCCCAGTCCAAGGGATGGCGTCACTCACCTCCAGGGCGGGTCTTCCCTTCTCATTTAAACCTCTCTGGAAGAACACCCCCATAAACACACCTGTCTGTTTCCGTAAAGATTCCAAATCCAGATGGGTTGACAGTAGTGGAGATTAGTCATCACAGCTCCACCCTCCAGCAGCCTGACACCCGAGCACATCACTCTCAGGGATGCTAACGGAAGTCTTCGCTCCCAAAGTCTCATTTCCATCTCATGATGTGAATGATATCGCTAGATATCCTCACAGTCTTTAATAGTCCCAACACCATGCAGAGTGCAGAGGCCTAAGCTGGAGAGATGGCTCAGTAGTTAGGAGAGCTTTTTGTTCTTCTATACCTCACATGCATGTGCCCTCACAGGATTTAATGTCTTTCATTTTTCAATAATTATTATTTTATTTAAGCGTACGTATGTTTTCCCTACATGTATGTCTGTGCGGCGTGTACATGTCCGGTGCTCACAGAGGTCAGAAGAGGCGGTCAGGGCCCCTGGGACTAGAATTACCAACGGTGGTGAGCCACCATGTGGGTCTTGGGTTTCAAAATGCTCTTAACCACTAAGCCACCTCTTCAGCTCCTAAGACATTTTTAAAAAGAGTGTAAAGGCCCAGCTCTCTTCTGAGACTCAAGACGGTCTCTTGACTGCGATCCCTGAACAGACATGACAGGATACACACTTGCACCACGCCACGGCACAGAGCAAACGTCCCCTTCCAGAAGCAAGGAAAGGTCAGACTAAAGCCAGACTAGACCCCAGCAGGCAGACGTCAAATCCTACAGCTCGGTGTCCAACATCTGGGCCCACGTTGAGATTTCATGTCCTTGCTCCTCCAGCTCCCCTGCCTACAGCACATGCGGTCTCTCTCTTGAGGCTCGTTGCCTGCGACTTTCCTCAGAGGACGCCTGCATTGCAACTAATACCTCATCTTTACAATTTCATGCAACGGTTTCTTGGGGCCTCCTTGCCGAGGGCCTGAGCCTGCCTCACGATGTTTGGCCTAAGCAGTCTCCAGACCCCAAAGTGGCACAAGACCCCAAAGCCCCCTCAGTCTTGCATCTATTATGTCTATAAAATTAACACTGGACAACACTGCCAGGCCCTGCTGCCAGCCTGGGTAAGAGCCTAGGACCTCAGAGCACAGTTGCACTGGCCTCATTGTGCCTTCTGGGCTGATCCTTTGAAAGCTGTGAGCAGGGAACCCCTGCTCAGTGGCATCCTATGTCCAGACTCTCTTCTTTCAAATGAATTTGCCTTTCCAAAGATGGAGTTGTCAGTGTCTTTCTATTGTCTTAGAACTGAGCAAGAAGGGCTTTTTAATTTTTTATTTTAGCATTTTTTATTATTATTTATTACAATTTATTCACTTTGTGTCCTGGCTGTAGCCCCCTCCCTCCCTTCCTTCCTCTTCTCCCCCTATGCCCCTCCCCTAGTCCACTGATAGGGGATGTCCTCCCCTTCTATCTGACCCTAGTCTATCAGGTCTCATCAGGATTGTCTGCATTGTCTTCCTCTGTGGCCTGGCAAGGCTGTTCCCTCCCCCACCCCAGGAGGAGGTGATCAAAGAGCCAGCCACTGAGTTCATGTCAGAGAAAGCCCCTGCTCCCCTTACTAGAGAACCCACAAGGAAACTGAGCTTCCATAGGCTACATCTGTGCAGGGGTTCTAGGTCCTCTCCATGCATGGTCCTTGGTTGGAGTATCAGTCTCTGCAAGGGCCCCCTGGGCCCAGATTTGTTGGTTCTGTTGCTCTCCTTGTGGAGCTCCTGGTCCATCCAGGTCTTTCTATCTCTCCTTTCTTCCCTAAGATTCCCTGAATTCTGCCCAAAGTTTGGCTATGAGTCTCAGCATCTGCTTTGGTACCCTGATCAGTAGAGCCTTTCAAAGAAGGGCTTTTTAAAATAGTGTTAATTTCTTTAACAGTTACATCTGCTTTTTCTCTACTATCTTGTCTATAACTTTAAACTCTCTCATGTTTCTTTTCCTGCCAAACTACACATTTTTGTATCTTTCTCCTCTGCTTGTTGTTCTCTCTGGCTCTAGACCAGCATAAGACAGTGAACAATAACCATGACATGCCTGAATGCTAGCCTATTTTGATATTTCTTCCACCAAAACAAATTTGTCCCTTACTTTGCATTCGGCCTCTCCCAGGTTCTTGAGACACAGTAGAAAGAAGTCATATTCTTTGGCAGAATGTAACGTGAAAGGGTGTTTGTTCCTCTGTGAAACCTTGTGAGCTGGGCCATCCTACCTGCATTCATTCTTCTCAGCATCCAGGTCTTCCAAACTCTCACCAACATGGTTCATTAAGCCCTATTCATAGCATTCCAGGACTTGTCTAGCCTGAAGCCCCAAAACCTACCACATTTCTCTTGCAAACCAGTTCCAGAGGCCTGTCAGTTAAATGTCAGGTTTATCCCAGAAACCAAATGCTTCTTGGTACTGATTTTTCTGTGCTGTTTACTTTTCATTTTGCTAGGACAAAATATATGACTAGCTCAGGAAGGAAGGGTTTGGTTGGGCTTACGATCTGGATGTATGTCTATCATGGCGAGAAAGGTGTGGCGGCAGGGGTATGAGACAGAGGGTCCCCTTAAATCCACAGTTGGGAAGCAGAGAGGTAAACACAGATGATCAGCTCTCTCTCCTTTTGTCCTGGGCCTCAGAGCATGGGGTGATGCCCCCCTCATATTTGGATGGGTCTTCACTTCTCAATCAAACCTTTCTAGAAACACCTTCTATATATACCAGTGGTGTTTCCATAAATCCAGGGACTGTAAATCCAGGCACATTGACACTGGCAATGAGTCACCACACAGACCCAGGATCAGTCACTTCCGTGAAATGAGAGACACTGAGTCTAAGTGTGATGGTCCCTGTGGCATCTGTCGCAGGACCTGCCATACTGGAGGGCAAGGCTTCCTGTCTTAGCTTATCTTGTGATTAGCCCTCAGCACCCTTTATCTAAGACCCTGGGTTAATCAAATATGTTTTGACTTTGTAGACAATTGCGTATTAAACTCTGCCAGCGGGGCAGAACACTATCCATGGGCAAACAAGCAGCTGTGTTCCAAAACATTTCACTTATGGGCTGGAGAGGTGGCTCCGCGCATAAGAACACTTGCTGTTCTTGCACAGGAACCAAGGGTGCTTCCAGCACCCACGCCAGCTGAATTATAACCTCCTGAAACTGCAGCTTCAGGAGATGCAGCGCCCTCCTCTGGCCTCTGTGGGCGCCAGCACACACTTGTGCACACGTACACAGATACTCACACACATACACATACGCAAAAGTGAAAATTAAAGAAAACCTTTAAAAAACATTTACAAGCCCAAATGACAAGCTGGATTTGGCCTGCACCTGCCTGGTTTTGTTCTAATCCAGTCCCTATTTCTTCTACCCTAGCTCCTAAAAGGACAAGAGCCAAGCCTTTAGGAAGTCTTCAGAACCTAGAACAGACAAGAGAGAAGTTTAAAAGAATGTATAAAACCATTTCAGTCAACCTCCAATAGAAGCCAGAGAAAAGGCTCATCTCGAGGTTCTAGTGTGTAAACACAAGGCTTCCAGAAGATGCTGCAGCTGTTGGCAAATGGGGATGGATTAAGACAGTGTGTCTAAGGCAAAAGCAGGCCCGTTCACAGCCACAGACGTGGGTCTGTCAGGGCCAAAGGAGAGGGGGAGACAGAATTTCTCCTAGGGCTGGAAAAGATGGCTCAGTGGTTAGGAACAGCATGAGAACCTGATTTTGTGTCTCACTAGCCATGTAAAAAGCTGAGTGCAATCCTAGGGTGGTAGGGTGCAGAGACAGGAGACCTGAAGGCCCAGGTTTGGTAAGAGACCCCATCTCAAGGGACTAAGGCAGAGAATGACATGACATCCGACATGCTTCTCTGACCTCCGCACACGTGCAAAGGGATGTACACATGCAGATATAACAAATGTGTATGCGCTCACACGCATGCTCAGGCACACACACACACACACACACACACATTCATGCACACAATCACACAAAACAAAACAAAATAAATGAAACAAAATGTATCCAGGCTGGCCACCAAGACTTACAACCTGAGCTCAGTCTCCAGAGCTCACCTGGTAGAAAGAGAGAACAGCCTCCAGCCAGCTGTCCTCTGACTTCCACACACCCACGATGGTACAGTGATGCCTACCCAGCACCCCACAACTATACACGGTAAATAGAGTGAATGCTTTTCAATGGAAAAGTTTGAAGAGACCGAAGGCCTGTTTTGTTGTCCTTTAGCCACTCAAGACACATCAATTAATACTCACCACACACGTTACATGCATTTCTTGGGCCCTGTGAGCATTTGAGAAACGTGAGGCAGAGTGACTTAGGAGAAAAGACACTCTCAAGATGGCAACTGACGGGGGCTGGAGAGATGGCTCAGGAGTTAAGAGCACTGGCTGCTCTTCCAGAGGTCCTGAGTTCAGTTCCCAGCAATCACATGGTGGCTCACAGCCATCTATAGTGAGATCTGGTGCCCTCTTCTGGCCTGCAGGCGCACATGCACATGACAGAACATTGTTACATAATAAGTAAATAAATCTTAGGGAAAAAAAAAAAGGTGGCAACTGAAAATTAGATGATTTGGCAAAGGAGAAAATAAGGTCAGACTGAGTGGACAGTATAAACCAGCAAAGCCCAGTGAACTCCATGGCGGTCAGGGTGCTCAGGGAAGTCTTCATGGCTGGTGGGAGGCTGGTTGGGAGGGCTTGAGGATTCAGTGAGGTAGGAGGAGAACATTTTCTTCAGAGCCAAGATTGTCTGGGATCCACGCCGAAGAGCCACGTAGACAAGCAGGACATGGCATTGCCCTCACCATCCTGAATCCGATGCTCTGTCCCCGGAAGCTTTGTCATTGCTTTATTCCTCTTCCTCCAGAACGGCTTGTCCCCAATTCACATGGCGGCTCAGGGAGACCATCTCGACTGTGTCCGACTTCTATTGCAATACAATGCGGAGATAGATGACATCACCTTGGACCACCTGACTCCTCTCCACGTGGCGGCCCACTGTGGCCACCATAGGGTGGCTAAGGTTCTCTTGGATAAAGGGGCCAAGCCGAACTCCAGAGCCCTGGTGAGAACTCCAGAGCCCTGGCTACTGCGGGAGAGATGGTGCTGGGGCGGGGGAAGCAGGAAGCCAGCGCTGCATGGGGGCTGCTAGGGACAAACCCCAAGCAGGCGCACATCGGGCATGTGAATTTTTATACCGCAATCCATATCCAGCCGGTTGTGGCCTCCTGCACTTGTGACTGTAGCTTCACCAAGAGGCTGAGGTTCGCTGTGGGTTTGTACCCAGGAGAGCTGACTCTGGAAGTGGTGTGTACGGCAGGCATGTGTGTTCAGGGGCCCCAGTCAGACTAAGAGCTGACAGACAGTAGCATCTCAGAAGCAGGCCTGGCCTTCGACCTGCTTTGGGGTGAGGACGTGCTGGCTTGAGCTAAGCACCTCTCCTGTTAGAGGGGATGTGGTCCCAGCCCTGAGAGGTGAGAGTTCAGACCAGAGTCTTCCCATGGCTCTGCTCCTCACTCTCCTCCCCAGGCCAGAGGCCACCAGGTGGTTCATAGTCCACAGAACACGTCCAGGACGTTTGTCTCACACTTGTTCATCCGCAGAGGAGAACTGAAGGGGCAAGCACCCTCCAGAGACAAAAGACAGAGCAGTCATGACTTCACACCCGCTTGCACTGAGCAGACACCAGACTCTGGGGCCACTGAAGCTTCCTGGGTTTGGGGCTGTTGGCACTTGAGACCTCTAAGTCAAAAGGCAGTTCTTTGGCAACTGCTTGAGTTCCTGACCTGTATGCTTTGTGTGGACTACAGAATGGTTTTACCCCCTTGCACATCGCCTGTAAGAAGAACCACATCCGTGTCATGGAGCTGCTGCTGAAGACAGGAGCCTCCATCGACGCAGTCACGGAGGTAGGAGAGAGCATAGGTGTGCTTCACCCGGGGGACCCCCACACACACACACCCTGGCCGTAGGTGGTTATCCCTGTGGCCATTTTCCTAAGAACAAGCCCGCCTGGTTCAAGTCCATTTCCTCAGGTAGCCATTCCTGGAGCGCCACAGCAACCGAAGAGCATACGCCGTTGTGGCTTGCTCCTCTCTGTGGGGAAGGCTCGCACTCAGCAGACTCCGCTCTTTCTCTTCCAGTCTGGCCTGACCCCTCTCCATGTGGCTGCCTTCATGGGTCACCTTCCCATTGTGAAGAACTTACTGCAACGGGGAGCGTCCCCCAATGTCTCCAATGTGGTAAGTTCTGGAGGACAGTGAGGGCTCTTGGCTCTGTCCACAGCTCTGAGGGGATCTGTAGAAGGGGGTCCCTGCTTTTCTTCACCCACGGAAATGGGATTCTCAGGATAGCAAAGATGTCAGGACCACGCGGGGAGAACATTCCTCTCTATGGATGCTCCCCCAGTTAAATCTGTCACACGTCTGTACATCTTTGGACTTTTATTTTGGAACTTCTATAAGTACAATCTGGAAATACACTCACACATTTGAATATTCATGAGCTCTGAGGTTACTTTCACATATACCTAGAATACTGAGAGAGGAGAAGAGAGACAGAGACTCGCTGGGCAGCTCCAGATCTTGGACAAAAATCCTCCTTGGCCCAGGGGGCAATCTGAGTTCAGTGTGTATCCTTTTGCAAGCCCAGCATGCGATAACAATTCTATAATCGTTATTTTGCAGAAGGTAGAGACCCCATTGCACATGGCAGCCCGGGCAGGGCATACAGAAGTGGCCAGATATCTGCTCCAGAGCAAAGCCAAAGTTAATGCCAAGGCCAAGGTGAGTTCTGGAGGCAGGAAAGGGAGGGGCCTGGACACAGGTCACTCCAGCCTGACGAAGGAAAGCCATTCTCATCAGGGGTCAGGGGCTGGCAGTCATGGCCACTCCCACTTAGATCACAGTGAAAGCTCAGCTTCTGCTCTGTTGGTGTTCACGAGGGTCAGACATAGTTTTGTATGCGAATGGTGTTTCTGCAGAGCAACAAATGACCAGGGAGCAGAGCTGGCCTGCAGCATTTGCTGGGCCAGCAAGTAAGTGTGACTGGAGAAAGGAAGTTGGCAAGATGGTGTCATCAGCAAAAATCAGCCAGGATCTCCTGATCTAAAAGTGGGAGGATCCCCTGTTGCATATTTTATGGCAAATAAACCACAAGATCGGCTACCAAGTTTTCAAGTTGGCAGGCCACGTGGCAAAAACCAGGCCTCTGTCAGTGGCAGGCTCCTGTGAGCTACTCTGAGCCAGTAACAGATGGCTCATCCGTGGAGGCCCTGGACCATGAGCTGTAGTTGGCAGTTGGAGAAGAGCAGGATAAATGGCTGTCTTTCCTCCATTTGCTGATTTGGAGCTGCGTGACCCCTAGCCTAGAGAACACCAAAGGAGAGTTCAAACATAAGCCGGGGAGACAGGGCTTGCTGGAATAGCAGTCAGTTTCCTCAGTATCTTTTCTGCGGGGGACATTGTGACCCCTTTGGGTCCATCACCTGCTTGATGTGAAACCTAGCCCTGTGAAACATTGTTTCAATTCCCACTTACAATTGGGGAAGCCGCACCTTTGGGCAATTAAGTAGCAATAGCCAGGAAGCCGGTGAACTGTAAGAAATCCTAGCTCTTTTTATTCATCCCCGAGTCATTTGCACTCAGAGAAATACAGAGGTAGACTCGGGAAGGTTAACATTTCCAGTTCTGTGCTTTCACCCCCGGGGGTTCAGGATGACCAGACGCCGCTTCACTGTGCTGCTCGCATCGGCCACACAAGCATGGCGAAGCTCCTGCTGGAGAACGGTGCCAGCCCCAACCTAGCTACCACTGCTGGCCACACGCCCCTGCACACCGCAGCCCGTGAGGGCCACGTGGACACAGCCCTGGCCCTGCTGGAGAAGGAAGCATCCCAAGCTTGCATGACCAAGGTACAGCACAGCCACTGCCCCGGTTCCCAGAAAGCGATAGGCCCGTAGGGTCTGGTGGCCTGCCTGTGATCGTAGCACCTGGAAAGCTGGGACGGGAGGATTGCTTGAGCCCGGGAGCTCAAGGCCAAGCTGGACAACATAGCAAGACTGGATCTCGAAACACAGAACCAGAAACAAACCCTATGTAATGTTTGAGGAAACAAAAGGCTGGGCCTGGGGCTCTGAGGGGATTCCCACCTAACCTTTTTAGTGGTCGTGGGACCCCATTGTGTCATCTCCTTCCCCAGAAAGGGCGCGGTCAGTCTCTGCTCCAACCCAGGCTTTCTGCTTCTCCTGGAACAATTAAGTTGCTAGGCATTTGCTGTAGTCCAATCAGACAGATTCCTGATATGCAGACTCAAAGGGCTCAAGGGCTGAGAAGTTGCTTGGTAAAGAGTGCTTGCCTGGCAGGTGCAAGGCCCAGGTTCACTCTCCAGAGCTGCAAAACATAACTAACTGGCTAACCAGATGTGATTCTGATGGGTACACTGGCACATGCCTGTGGCCCCAATACTTCAGAGCATGAGGCAAGGGCATCTGGAGCTCAGGGCCAGCCTGGGCCACATATTAAGACTGTCTCCAAAGGAATAATAACAAAACAAAGAAAAGTCACAGCTCCTGTCTTTTTTGAGTCAACAACCATTTGACAATGTTGGAGACAGCTTTTCTTTGGTTTTCCATATTCGAGTAGACGAGGTGATACTGGGGAGGCGTGTAGCCTCTTGCAGGGATCAAAATTCTCAGGTCTCTCTGTCCCGTTGGCATTCCCATGCTGGTGAGGGTAGGAAGAGCCCTAACCATGCCATCCACTGGGGCAGCGGCGCTGGCACCCATGGTCCTAATGGCCTGTGTTTCTCCTCAGAAAGGATTTACCCCTCTCCACGTAGCTGCAAAGTACGGGAAGGTGCGAGTGGCTGAGCTGCTGCTAGAACGCGACGCACATCCCAACGCAGCCGGAAAGGTGAGTTTGAACTTTCCTCTCCTCTTGGGCTAGAGGAAGTGAGAGGGGACAGAATTCCCTACTGGGAATCACTTGCACTGGCAGCCTTCCATTGAGAATGATCTTAGAAGACGCAATCCTGACAAAGGCCTGGTCTGTTAGAAGGACCTGGAGCCTTCTCTGAAAAGGGGTGACGATTCCGTGGCCCACATCCCCCACAGGGATGAAGGAATGGTCCTACATCCTGTTGGCGCTGTCTTTCAGTAGCTCCCCTTCAAGGCTGGCTGTAGGCAGATTTTCTTCCCCTCAGAACTAATGATACACTAGAGCGTATGCTAGGCAAACTCTCTACTATTGAGCTATATCCCTAGCCTTGAATAAAAGAGATTCATTTTCCCTTTCGTTGTGATGAAATGAAACCCGGGGCTTGCACATTTTGGCCAAGTGCGTTACACTGAACCATACCCCCTGGCCCAGTTTTGGGTGGGTACTTACCTGTGAAAGAAGTGCCCTGGGTTGACAAGTGGATGCTGGTTGTCTAAAATGGCTCCTCACAGAGGTGAGCTCTCTTCTTTGCTTCTCTCCCTCCGCATGCGTCACTCTGCAGAACGGCTTGACTCCTCTGCACGTGGCCGTCCATCACAACAACTTGGACATCGTCAAGCTTCTCCTTCCCCGAGGTGGCTCCCCGCACAGCCCTGCCTGGGTAAGGCCTCTTCCCTAGCTTCCGTCTACAGCAGCGGTTCGCGGCTTCCCTAGTGCTGTGACCCCCTTACTACACGCTGCGCATTATGGTGTGCCGTGTACTGTTCTTCATGCTGTGGTGACCCCCAACCATAAATTTACTTTCATTGCTCCTTCATAGCTGTAATTTTGCTACTCTTATGAACTGTAACGTAACTGTCTGATGAGCAGGATGTCTGCCATGCGACCCCTGTGAAAGAGTCGGTTGGCCCTCTAAGGGGTCCCGACCCATAGGCTGAGAACCGCTGGTCGTAAGCACCGTCAGAGGTTCTGTGTTTGACTCTGGAAACACAGACAGGGCAACACACCTTCACAGGTACCCCCCGCAGGACCACTGCTGCTAGCTGAGGGCTCACTGTCAGCGGGAAGTGGGAGATGCTTTTCTGTCAGAAGGTCCTTCACGAAGGACAATCCACACCACACAAGTCAAGTACCCCCGCAGCCACGTGTCAGCTGTATCGTGTAAGCAGGGATGGCCAAAGGTCTATTCCTGAGAGCCTTCAGCCCCAAGCCCTGCTCTCAGAGATTTCACTCAGCGAGGCTGTGGCCCACTGAGATGTCTCATTTGTCCGTGCTTTCCAAGCGTCCTGGTGCTGGGTGCGGGTGGCCACACCTGGAGGGCTACCCAGGTTCCCACGAGCTCTCCGGACTCTGAAGCAAAGAGTCTTGCCTGAATGTGAGGGTCGCCCTGATGCATTCTGTTTTTGAATACAGACATTGTGGTGGGGGCTTTGACGCCTGCATATTCCGAGCTGATTGCACATCTGCCTTCTGAAATGTGCCGCAAGTGTAGGACTCCGGGACCCTCAAGGGACTAGGGAAGAGGGTAAAAAAAAAAAAAAAAGCCAGAGGACAGAGGAGCCTTTTGAGGACCAGACTACCCCCAGGGCAAAGTGGGGTTTATATCTGTGGGAGGTGGTAGGATGCTGTGAGACTAGTGGCCAGGAAAAGACAGTCATGGCCAGCATAGAAGCGACACCCCGCCTTGTGACAGAGCAGCCTGAGAGAGATTTATGACAGAGCTCCGTCACAGCAGCAGGGGTC
Organism: Psammomys obesus; assembly: GCF_907164565.1. Taxonomy (NCBI): domain Eukaryota; kingdom Metazoa; phylum Chordata; class Mammalia; order Rodentia; family Muridae; genus Psammomys; species Psammomys obesus. The sequence goes on along the minus strand of NW_026596143.1, from coordinate 13,096,889 downwards.
TCCGTGCTGCCCGAGGAAGGAGCACTCAGGGGGACGCTGTGCACTTCAGCGGACACTTGCCGGGCTCGCCAGTGGGGAGGGCCCCAGTGTGTGGCCTCTGTTTGTTTTCCCTGCTCAGTACAATGCTCACCGCAGCTCACGACATCTATCTGCTGCCGGCACAGCGTGTCTCAGGAAGAAGCCCTTGTCTCCTCGGGCTTCGCCCCTACTCCTGCCTCCTGGGGTAGTGAGCCCTAGGGCCCTACGTCACCGTGTGCAGAGGCAGCACACAGCCGGCTAAGATGTTGACTTACTCCTGCTTCTAAAAATAAAAAGCCGGACTCCCCTCCTCCTCCTCCTCCTCCTCATTCCTACTTATATAAAAGGAGCTGGAGCCAGGTTCATGATATTTAAAGAGAGCGAAAGGCAACTCAAAGCCTGCACAGATGGGGTTTGTTTCCATGGCAAAAAATAGTTTCCAAAGTAGTCTGGCAATTTTGTAGAATTTCACAGCAAATCCCTTTGCACCCAAACCAAACTCTCCCCTTCTCGGTCTGATGCTGACAGGCTCCCTCCCATGTGCACTCCCTCTCTGTGCTTATTTCCTTGGGGGAAAGGAGCCCTTTATTGGCATAGATCCCTGTCTGACCTCTCCCTAACTCTCCAACGTAGCCGCCATTTCTCCTTGTCACCCACAAAAGGTCATCACTCCTTTAGTCCCGGTTTGGGGGATACTCTGGTAGGTTGGTCTATGCTCCACGATGGTCAGTGACTCATACCTTCCATTTTAACCTAAGACGACCTGAAAGATTTAGCCGCCTCCAGGGCAAGCTTGCCCCTGACCAACCAGGGTTTGTTCATGCCAGTGTGTTTGATACCCAAAGCAGCCCAAGTGACCTGGGACTCCTGATGGTACATCCAAGAACACACTGCAGATTTCTCCAGTGACTGTGCCTTGGGCATAAATTAAAAAAAAAAAAAAAATCCTTGCTCCTGTTTCACTGTGACACCTCATTTAGAAATGTTGGTGGACTCTCAGTAAGACAGTAGAGGTGGCAAGCAATAAAACATCCAGGGACAACTGGAGGGACGCTGGCCCATAATGTGGTAAAGCGCGTGTCTGGAGACAGCTGCACGCGGTAACTGTCTGCTGGGGAGGCTGGGTGGGCATAGGCCCAGGAGGGCATGGGTCCTGCCCTGGAAGTCCTCTGGCTTGGCACAGCTTCACTCGGAATATCTCAGGGCTTGGCTACCCGAAGCGGTTCATGGACCAGCAACCTCAGCATTACCTTGGGGAGCTGGTTAGGAACACAGACACTCAGGCCCTTTCTGGACCTTCTAGATGCAATTCTGCACTGAAAAAGGTCTCAAGTGCTTGAACCCACAGTTCAAGAAGCCAACAGGACCTACAGCGTCAAATGTTCGTTGTACAATATTGGGTAAAGCCAGTCACCTCTGCGAGTAGCTTCGCCACAAGCTAGGACAGTGATGCAGATACCTGCCCTCCTTACTGTGAACGGCTGGGGGAACGCTCCAGTAAGATTATAGAAATGGTTTCTAACACGGTGACCAACTGACCCACCTCCAGCCTGTCACCTGTCTGCAACAGGATGAGGAGCATACTCACACCGGGAACCCAACCACTGGCTTGCTATTAAATCTACCTAAATAAATAAAGCGTGAAGCCGGGAATATGCTAGTTAATGCCTGTATTTGCAGCCCTTGAGAGTCTGAAGCAGGACAACTGCCTCAAGTTTGGGGCCGCCTGGGCTGCAGCGTAGACCAGCTACAGACCGAGAGCCTGTTACTGCTGACAGAGTTAACAGGTTTCACCATCTGTTTGTCATCCTATCTTGCTCAACAGTAAATGCAAAGCCGCCATACAGGGCGGCACCGTTCTCATGCCTTGCTTTTGGAAAGCACTTTCCTTGCAAGTACACAATTACACTCGATCCACCCAGAAATTTTTTTCAGAAATAAACAAGGCAGACGTTTCCCCTACTTTTAATGATCTAAGAATATACCAGGAAATCTAGGCAGTGGAATGCTGTCCTGGTTTGCAGCTAGCGTGGAGTAGACCAGAGCTACATCTCCCCCGCCAGCAGACCCAATCGTATCAGGAAAGATTCCTTTTAGAAAGTTATTGAGAAAAGAACAGTAGAGCCCAGCAGTGGCGCACACCTTTAATCCCAGCACGGGGGAGGCAGAGGAAGGTGGATCTATGAGTGTGAGGCCAGCCTGGTCTATAGAGTGAGTTCTAGCCAGGGCTACACAGAAAACAAAACCCTGTTTTGAAAAAAGCAAAAGAAACAAAAAGAACAGTCATGCGTATGTAAGAGGAATGTTAGCTTCTCAAGAGCCAATCATTCTTTTTGGTTGTTGGCTTCAGGCTCGTCCTGCCTCGGTTTCCAGAATGCCGGGATTGCAGATGTGTGCTGCTGTACGTGGTTCCCTGTTTCTTTCCTTATGAAACATTGGGGGCTTTGGGTCCTTGCTGCCAGGAGGCAGAGACGGGAGACTTTAATTCCTACCCACCTTACCTTCAAGATGGAATCTGAATCTTGCTTGATGACAATGCTTTCTGCCCTGTGTAGCTCATGTGAGAAAGATGATAAGTACTAGCAGATGGGGAGAAGGGTACAGATGTTTGCCAGTTCTGGGAGCCTGCAGATCCAGCTCCAGATCCAGTAGTTGGTCTGTTTGTTTGTTCATTTAACACGTTTTCCTTGACGACATCAGCCTTGCTCAGAGGGTGAGCCAGGCCTAGCCCTCGCTCGTGCCGTCCTGCCGTGACCTCGGCTGTCGGGTCGCAGGGCTCAGATACCTTCTTCTGTTTCAGAACGGCTACACCCCTTTGCACATCGCTGCCAAGCAGAACCAGATAGAGGTGGCCCGCAGTCTGCTGCAGTACGGTGGGTCAGCGAATGCAGAGTCTGTCCAAGGCGTGACCCCACTTCACTTGGCCGCTCAGGAGGGCCACACAGAAATGGTCGCTCTCCTCCTGTCGAAGCAAGCCAACGGCAACCTGGGGAACAAGGTGGGCCTCTCTGAGCTTACCCTGTAGCTTCAGGGTGGGTGTCAGCTTCTGTGCTAAGCACCTACTTACCAGGGCTCCGCTTCTGCCCGAGATGTCTGGGTGGGATCCTGGTAACAGCCCTGTCTGTGTAAGCTGATAACAGCCTGCCACAGCTGGCTCATAAGGCAGTGAGACCCTGAGCCTTTGTAGCCCTTCCGTGTCACAGTGCCTTTCTATACTCCTTAGAGGATCTACAAGAAGGAACATCACAGAAACCCGGAGTATATTTGCCACAGCATAGGCCAGCATCCACACACAGGAGTACTGTGTGTAATTCAGAACTGGTCATCTACTTTCAGTGGTAGAAGATATGTCTTCCTTGGTGTCATCCATCCCCTCTGGTTCTTATCACCCTTCTCATGTAAAAATGCCAGGCCTGGTGGCACATGCTTGTAGTCCCAGCGTTGCTGGTATCACAGAGACAAGGTGAGGCTCACTGACCAGCAGAGAGCTGTGTCCAGTGAGAGACCCTGTCTCAAAGATCAAGTACACAGCTCTTGAAGACTGAGGGTTTGGCCTCTGACCCCCCAGACTTTCGTGTGTGCATGTGCACCTGCACACAAGCCCAAATCCTATCTCCATCTTGTGTGAGTCCACTCACAAAACACGTGTAGGACACCCAAGGTCACAGAGATAGGTTAGTTGTTTTTAGGGACCAAAGTTCAGAGGGAAGGGGAAATGACTGACTACGGAGATGTTCCCAAGTCCCAACATGCTAAAAGCCGTGAAGCACTTACTGACTGAGCCACTGCTCCCAGCAACCACTTCTTTTAAAGTTGTATATTTAATTATTTTTAAGAATTGTGTTTATTTATTATGTGTACAATGGTCTGTCTGCATGTACACATGCATGCCAGAAGAGGGCACCGGATCTCATTATAGAACTATGGTTGGGAGCCATCATTGTGGTTGCTGAGAATTGAATTCAGGACCTCTGGAAGAGAAACCAGTGTTCTTAACCTCTGAGCCATCTCTCCAGCCCTCAGAAACCACTTCTTTAAATGATAAATTAGCCTAAGAATTTCAGGAAGCCAAGCATGTTGCTGGTAAATTTCAGTTCCCCTAAAGCCCGTGGAGGCACTGGCTTCCCCAGGCCTTGTGGAGTTGTTTTTTTTTTTTCTCTCTCTCTCTCTTTTAATTAAATCTTTTTTATGCAATATATTCTGATCGGTTTCCACTCCCTTATCCCCTTTCAGATCCTCCCCACCTCCCCCATCCCACCCTTCCAAACCCATGCCTTTTTCTCTGTCTCTCGATATCTCTCTCTAACAAATAAGAATTAAAAAAGAAAAAAAAAACATGCTTAACATACACATACGAAAAAACAAAACAAACCAAACAAACACAAAACACAAAATTGAAAGCCATAATAATATACAAGCAAAAAACCAGTAAGGTTAAAAAAAAAAAAAAAAAGCACAGGGAATAAAGGGAAGCAGGCTTTCCTAGCAGTATTTGTACACATTCCCACATAGCAGTCACCTTTGACATATCGCTATCCTCGCGAGAAAACCGATGAGAAGTCTAAGACTGTGGTCCTTGTATGCCCAGCCCTCCGTACGGTGCTTCTGGCTGTGGGGGCAAAGGTAGCACATGCTTTCAGAGGTCCCAGCGTGATTCCACGTGGTTAGTGCTTTCTCCGATGCTCGCACTCTGCCCAGGGAATAGCCCGTGCTAACCTGTGTCCTCTAGAATAAGAAATAAGGTGCAGAGGCTTACCGGAAATAACAATTTCTACAATTGAGAGCCTTCGTTTAGCTAATTTATTGCCTGTGGGACAACCCCTGGCCATGGCTTATGTCATAAAGCTTTATTGGAACTCAACCATGCCTGGTGGTTTCCACGTTGGTTACAACTGCTCATTACCAGGATTGGCAAAGACAGCTCATGTATTAGCAGTCTGGCTATGAACAGAAAAAGCTGCCTGATCCTTCCCTAGGTTGGACTTCCGACATTCAGGTGAGGACGTGAAGGCCCAGGATAGGAAACCTTTTGCCAAATGACCAACTGTGTAGCTAGTTGGGGCTGCGTAGGCTTGGGAATGTCAAGCCCCACAGCTCTCTCCCACTGTAGCCTAGGATTCTTCCCTGGCTCCACGCTGACATGCATCTGTTTCTTTTTAGAGTGGACTCACCCCTCTCCACCTGGTAGCACAAGAAGGCCATGTTCCAGTGGCAGACGTGCTGATCAAACATGGAGTCACAGTGGACTCCACCACCCGGGTAAGGCGGGCAACCCCAGGCCTGCGGCTGCGATGGTTCCCTCCCTTAGCTGCATGATCCGCCACCATCCACCCACATGTACCCCTCTAGAACCTCGTACACCTTAAAACATCACAGGGGCACACCCTCACACCTTGAAATTGTCTCCTTCATGGAGACAAAAACCTTGTGGATCAACACTTTCCCGCCTCTTCCTGAGACTGGTAAGGAGTCTGGAAAAACCAGCATTCATGGCCACTTTGGGAATTTTTTTTTTTTTAAGTGTGCTGACCTTTGAGTTAGTCACAAGAAGCTGATGTTTGCACATGATGTCAAGTTCTGTCTCCCTGTGTAGTCCATGTGAGGGATACCTGGGTCTCTCTGAGTCGCTTGGAAATACAGCACTTTTTTTTTTTAATGCCCAGATTGTGTTGAATGGACTTTGACTTTCTCTCAAGCTCTTTGTGGCAAAGAGCCCTCTATTGTGGCATAAGTGGGTGTGGCACACAGCACGCCGCTCTGGGCATTTGCAGTGTGGGCCGGAGGTGACTGGGGTGACAGGAAGGAGTTGCAAAATGTGATGTCTAGAGTTAGAGGACGAACAGGGCACCTCCAGCTGGTGGAATAAGGAACTGCATGGAAGAGGAATGCTGATTCCTTTTGTTTTGAGACAAAAGTGGAAAGAAAGCACAAAGGGCCTGAGGATAGTTTGCCTAGGCATGTGCAAGGCCCTGTCTCCAGTACTGACAAAGAAAACCCCAGAAGAAAGAACAGGGTGACATCACCAGCAGCATGCACACACTCACCTCCCTTCCAGAGAGACACTAGTCATGAGGCTGTGCTGAAGGCCCCTCCAAGAACTGCCCACAGCTTCAACAAAGCTCTCTTTAAATCCCCAGGCTGCTCTGGACCTAGTCCAGTCTTTCAGCGTCCTGTTCTGCAGGTCAGAGCTGCCTCATAGGTTACAAAGCCATCCCCATGACACAAAGGTCTGACCCATAGGGTCTGCGTTAAGAGGGTCTCTGGAATCTTCAGCTGGCTCCCTAGGGACCTGTGTGACCAGAAAGGGCCTGAGGGTCAGCCATTTGGGCATAACACCAAAGCAATAAGTAGGAGGTGGAGCAGGGGTTGAACATGGAGGACGTGGGGCACCGTGGAGGTGGGGGAGACCTGGGTTCATCCCTGTCAGAGATGAACAAATGAACATCACTATGACGGATGCTTTGGAAACGAGCTCCACAGCCCGTAGTCCCATGAGAAACCATGTCCCATCACTTTAGACCGAGGTCAGTTTCTATAAACTCTAGAACCCAGCCAGCATCTGAATGCTTACCTCGAGGCTCCACCCCCTGGAGTGGAAGAAATGAGTCTGCTGTTGTGCCATCAGCAGGACAGAGCGTGGCTGACCGTGCTTCCAGCGTTCCTCTCAGCACAGGCCAGCTCATTACCCACTCCTGAAAAGAAGGCTTCTCAGATGCTGGCGCGGCTGTTTCTAGTTCCCCTCACCCCCCACTGCCACACACACACACACACACACACACCGTACCTTTCTAAGCATTGGCACAGACACTGGCCCCCACACTGTCCTCTCTCTGCTTCATCTCCAAGGCTAGCAGTTTTCTGCCTAGCCCTCTCTTCCAGGTTCACGGCAGCCTCCACTTGTCTGACACCAAATCCCACCCCTCCTCTAACCAGCATGGGAACTATGGCTCAGCTATGTCTGTAGCAGCCCTCCCCCCTCCCCCCTCCCCGAGGCTTCCTCCCCTCCCTTGAGCAGTTGCTTCTGTAAGGATTCCACTGGAGCGTGGCTCCGATGGTGTCTTGCCACCCACAATCCTGTCTCGCCTTCCAGATGGGTTACACTCCACTCCACGTGGCCAGTCATTACGGAAACATCAAGCTGGTCAAGTTTTTGCTACAGCACCAGGCAGATGTCAATGCCAAGACCAAGGTGCGTGGGTACCTTACACCGGGCTCCCGGGCCGATGGCGCCTAAGCGTTTACTCCAGGCCCTGTCTCAGTCCCGAGCTTTGAACCCAAAGAAGGAAATGGGGTGGGCGGGGTGGGGAGTGGGGTTAGTAGATGGACTCTGGAGTTTGCATGTTGTTCCCCCCCCACCCCCACCCCCCAACAGTTAACTGATCCTGCCATATGTCTGCCTCAATCCTTAGCTAGGATACAGCCCCTTGCACCAGGCAGCTCAGCAAGGACACACAGACATTGTAACGTTGCTCCTGAAGAATGGTGCTTCTCCAAATGACGTCAGCTCGGTGAGTACCCCCCTGGTCTCATTTAAGAGGTGGGGAGGGGGGAACGTATGTCCCTAACTTCATAGGTTGTGGACACCCTGGAGTATGGACAGAGCTGTGCATCACCATGTATCCGCCTTGTGTCCTCCAAGGCTTAGGCCTGGAATAAGGTTCTCTTTTGGTGGCTGTAGAGTATCTTTCCCAACAGCAAGCCTCCTCTCCTCTGGCTTGTAACTGTTTCTGCCAGCACACCTTCTGGTGTGTCTAACGCTACCTTCAGTACAGCACAAGTGGACAAAGCTAAGGGCTTTGGACCTCAAGACACCCCTAGCAGCCTTGGTGGTTGTGGTTCGGGATGAATTTCCTGTCCTTGCTGTGGGGTTTGTGGGGGTATCTGTAAGGCCGTTCCCGACTCGGAAAGCTGTGGTCCTGAGGGTGTAAGTGCAGACTGGCTGTAGCCGGGTGGAGCGCAGGCACATTCTGCAAGCAGAGAAGAACTTCAAAGAGAACGAACCCTCGTGCAGTTTTCACTGAACTCCGCCTCTTAAAATCAAAGTGTGAAGTGTGTCCCTGTCCTGTCTGGGGAACTTGTCAATTCTGGCCGCTCTAATTAGTTAGCTAAGAAAGTTCAGGATTGCTGTTAACTGTTACAACGTGTGGTTACTGACACCCGAAGAAAGGGCTTGGGAGAAGTCGGCAGCGTTGTTCTGCTGTGCACTGGCTCGTGGGGGCTTCCTTACTGGTTCCTCCCAGGCCCGGGGTGGGGGGCTTTGCCCCATTCTCATGTCAAGACAAAACCCAACACTGAAGGCTCACAGCGTGTCTTGCCTTGTCCCATACTTGTACACAGATCGTCTTGGCTCCGAGACGCAGTCTGCCCCTGTCCGCTTGGGCCCTTCTGAAGAATCCAGGGGAAGCTGGTCTGTGTGCAGCAGGCAGACTCTCCTCTCTGACTCCTCTCTGCTCTACCTTTGTCCTAGAACGGAACCACACCTCTGGCAATAGCCAAACGTTTGGGCTATATCTCCGTAACCGACGTGCTCAAGGTGGTCACTGATGAAACCAGTGTAATGGTATGTCTGCCCCTCCCCTGAGCACAACCTGGGCCCTGAGGGTTACTGCCCGAAGCCAACACCTCCCCCCTGATAGCCCTGCGGCTAGCTACAAGTGGGGCCATACTGCCATCTAGTGTCCAAAGAGTTGGATGGGGCCTAGGAAGTGGGGAAGCGCTGGGGCGTCTGGGGTCTGGCATTATCCTACCTATGGTACCTTCCAGACATCAGCTTCCAGATCAGTTGCCTCCTGGGCCTGGCTCTCTTTGGCAGCACATCTCTCTCAGCCTTTCCTGGCTGCTCCTTTGGGGCAGTAGCTGGACAGAAGAAAGGGTGGGTCCGAAACCCTGCCCTTTCTCCTTTCAGTTGGTCAGCGACAAACACCGGATGAGCTACCCAGAGACGGTGGATGAAATCCTGGACGTGTCTGAAGATGAAGGTGAAGTCTTTGGTGATGAACTCGGGCTCCATTCTCTCGGGCTGCCCTCAGAGTCCCTTGAAGCAGACGCACGCTGTGCATACAAGTACACGTTGAAACTAACAAGACCCACATCTTACAAATATCGTCTATTGACAAAATAAGTCCTTTCAAATGATCTAGGGGGAGGAGGGGAAATTGAGAACTTAGAGGTTAATATTTTAGATCGTGAGTCTTCATGTGCAGTCTAGTTGGTGGGTATGGCGCACCTGCGTTTGATCAGGGACGGGTCTACTCAAGGCAGCTCTAACAGCTGGCAGCAGCTGCAGCAACAGCTGGCTGCCGTCTCTGCAAGCTTCAACAAAGGACAGGGCAAGTTGTTTAAACGGAGAACACATGTCGGTCAGCTGCCCTTCTGACCGTGTGCTGGGGGAGAAAGTTTGGAGTCCTTTCCATTATCGCTGAGTGATTAAGGCTTCAAGTTTGTGATCTCCCGAGTATCTTTCACCACCTTCCTTCCCTCAAGAGAGCCCCACTTCCTCCTCCTCAAGGGGAGGCAGGAGACTGGGACGGCCCCTTCTGTGTGGAATCCGGAGGCTGTGTGACTGTCCCTTAGATGTAACACATGTCCACTTAGTAACATGCCCCTCGCTTTACCGGGTCTGATGCTGTCATTCCTTCAACCTGGCTCTTCTTTGCCTTCCAGGAACTGCTCACATAACCATAATGGGTATGAAATGCTTTCCGTTCCCTGTGGTCTTTCTCACCAAAGCACATTCCACCATCAGCACACGAGTCCTCACTAACCCATGCCTGCTTTTCATCCCCCGTGGCCCCATGCAGGGTCTGGGAGCTGCCTGAACAGGACATGCACACCATGAAATGCCCTCTGTATCTGTGCCCATGCCACCGTGTTTGTGCTCATCCTGCATGACAACTATACTTCCATCCTGTCAGCTCCAGATCATAGGGCCAGGGCTCCTGTTGCAGGGTGCTTGCCAGGGGCCCGGAGCCCACCCAGGCCAAAAGGGGGGAGGGGTGTGCAGGTTGCCAATTTAGGTGCAGGTGGCTCGAACCTCTTTATGGGGTTTGGAATCGCAAACAACTCCAGGAGTTCTGCACCTCCAGAGTCCCCGAGGTAGAGAGATAGCAATGGAAGCAAAGGGGCAGCAGTAACAAAAGAATGCTACGGTCTGGAGTGAATAGGTTTGAGCACTGTGCTGTTTTCCCCTAAGTAATGGCAGATTCGAAATATCTTGTAACCTGAGCCGGGTGTGATGGCTCACACCCACGCCTTTGATCCCAGCTTTCAGGAGGCAGGGAGAGGGGGACCCTTGAGTTCAAGGCCAGCCTGGTTTACAAAGCAAGTTCCAGGACAGCCAGGGCTACACAGAGAAACCCTGCCTTGAAAGAGAAAGGAAAGGAAAGGAAAGGAAAGGAAAGGAAAGGAAAGGAAAGGAAAGGAAAGGAAAGGAAAGGAAAGGAAAG
>NW_026596143.1:13053414-13086326 GCF_907164565.1 Psammomys obesus | reverse complement strand
GAGGGAGGGAGGGAGGGAGGGAGGGAGGGAGGAAGGAAGGAAGGAAAGAAAGAAGGAAAGAAAGAAAGGGAAAGAAAGCAAAAGAGAAAAGAAAAGAAAAGAATATCTATAACGAACTCTTTCTTTTATACTCTGAAAGAGCCCTTATGTAATGGCGAACTCATCGAACAACAACAAAAAAAAAACCTTTCTGGCTGTGTTGTTTTCCATCCTGTAAACCTAGAGGAAGACAGAGGGTCTAGGAACTGGGCCACCCTGGGCTCTAGGACTGGAAGAACAAGACTGGGGATTTCTATGACTAACAGGACCTTGGGGCCTCAGAAACCAAAACTGCCCCCCACTCTTGAGGAGACCTTGAGAGGTGGACCCAAAAGGTGCCTGTTAAGAACAAAACAGATCTGTTGTCTCCAGCTTGCCACTCACTCGAGCTCCTGGGTTTCAGGTGAAGAACTTGTTGGCTCGAAGGCTGAAAGGCGGGACTCCCGGGATGTGGGTGAGGAGAAAGAGCTGTTGGATTTTGTGCCGAAGCTAGACCAAGTGTAAGATGGGCTCAGTGGGGGTGGGAGGATCATGCTGTGGATGGCCAGGTGCAACTCTAGGACTCAGAGTAGAAATGCAGGTGAAAGCCAGGACCGGGTGTGCCTAGGGAGAGAGGGGCTTAGGGGAGGGCCTGTGGGGGAGAGGCTTCCAGGTGCAGAGGGCACATGGGTCGGCTTGTAGATAAGGGAGTCATTTTAGCACAGGAGGTGAGGGGTGAATGAGCCAGATCATGACAGTCGTACTGAGGCCTGTCACTTAGGTCTTTCAGGAATGACGGCAGGGTCGGCTTCCAGCATTCTGCTCTCTGATGGCATGATGTTCCTGGTTGACAGGGTGGAATCTCCAGCCATCCCAAGGATTCCTTGCGTCACACCCGAGACTGTTGTGATCCGATCTGAAGATCAGGAACAAGTAAGGAGCGCCTTGTCTCCTCCTGTTGGAGGGCGTGGGACAGTCGTGATTGTGTTCCGATGACCCAGGGACAACAGGACCTAGAGTATGAAAGTTCACAGCATGCACAGAGCGCCTTCAGATCCTTGCTTCCATGTGTTCTGTAGAGTCCAGGGTGGTTGGCGTACTCAGTATAGCCACAGTGGGTTCTGGGAGCCTCAGAGGCTCAGAGTGAGAGAAACATGCAGAGGTGCAGGGGGATATTCAGGCCAGGCACTTGTGAGACCAGGAAAGAAGCCTTCCTCGTGTGGTGCCGCCTGCACAACGAAGCTCTGACATGTCAGCTTCCTCTGAAGGGGTGGCTGTGCCTTTCTTCATCTTCCCCCAGAAACCCCAACATTGACCGAAGAGTTCCGGGGTGTATAATTGTTGTTCGTGACAGACCCTGGTTTGTGCCTACCTAGCATTCCACTTGAATTTGTCCAAAAAAATAGAGGTGGAGGGTGAGAATGATCTCAGACAGTTTAATCTCCTCCAATTAAAGACTAGGCTGTGGGCACTTTTCTCCAAAGCAAGAACATTTCCTAAGGAGATGAGAGAGTTGATATGGCGTTGAAGTTTGGCCATGTCTGCCCTAAGGCCTGACAGCCAAGGTGGGCTGAATCCCCGCCCCTCCTCCACAAAGGGATATTAGTCTGGAAGCACTACCCAGAGTCCTGGGTCTGCTTTGTGCTAGGATATCAGTACAATACGGCACTGATTTTGCTGTACGTTAGAGATAAACAGACAGGCCCTGGTACCACTGTGACATTGTCCCTGGATGTTGTCAAAGCAACAGGAATAATCCCAGGGGACTTGAGTGACTCTTGTCCTGTAACCATCCCATTCTCTTCGGTCCCCTCCACCCCCCTAGAGAGAACCCATGGGTCTGTACATGCTTCCCAACTCTTTGCTTAACGCATAAACACAGTGGGAGGTGTACATTGCACTTCTAAGTGCCCATCTGGGGCTCCATATGAGGAAATGGGTTTAGTTGTCTCCCATCATCTCTGAGCGTGGACCAGTGAGGAGCGGGAAGCCCCACAGAGCCTGATGGCTTCACCTCACAGACCCTTACACAGACAGTGCCCATAGGACAAGTAGCCGTGAGGTGATGCTGCAGGATCTGGAACCAGCTCTGGAGGGAAAAAGCACCCTCAGATGGCAGGAGGGAAGGGTGGACGGGGCATCAAGCAGAGGAGGAGCAGAGCAGGGAGAGCCCCTGATGGTGAGCTGAGGCCGTTCTCCGTTGGGGATCACATTCATATTTGTGGAAGTGCTTTCTTCCATTGGGCTCCAGGTCCTGGGCACCTGTTTGGGTGTCCGAGGGCGGTGGGATAAGAGACAGGACTTTCTCTTCTGCAGGCATCTAAAGAGTATGATGAGGACTCACTCATCCCCAGCAGCCCAGCCACAGAGACCTCGGACAACATCAGCCCTGTGGCTAGCCCCGTCCACACAGGGTAAGCGCTGCACAGACCCGAGACCCATTGCTTTTCTGTCTTTGAGAAGCAAGTCAGCCCTGTCATTGATCTACCTCTGCTTCTAGGTTTCTGGTGAGCTTCATGGTCGATGCCCGGGGAGGATCCATGAGAGGGAGTCGGCATAACGGCCTGAGGGTAGTGATCCCTCCTCGAACATGCGCCGCGCCCACGCGCATCACCTGCCGCCTGGTTAAGCCCCAGAAGCTGAACACACCACCCCCACTGGCTGAGGAAGAGGGCCTTGCCAGCAGGATCATAGCCCTGGGACCCACGGGGGCCCAGTTCCTCAGGTGAGCAATGTCCTCCCGGGAAAGGCATGCAGCTAGTGTCTGCAACCAGTTCCTGCCACTTCAGCGAGCCTCCTAAGACAGCCCTCCCAGACAGGGCCAGCATCTCATTTCTCTGGTGACAAACAGGCCTACGAAGCAGTGCCTGGCTCTGAAGGAGCCCGCTGCTCTCAGAGTGTGAGACTGCTACAGTAGAGAATAGAGAAAAGCTGGCCATTTGGGGGCCCCGGGCTTAGTGCTCATCCAGGAGGCATTCCAGAGGGTCCTCAAAACCCTCGAGGGGAAGGACCCACAGGTACTCATCTCTCACCTGCCTGGAGGCCACTTGGGTCACCTGAGCTCTGCTGTCCACCTGGAAGAGTAAGAGGGGCTCTGGGGAGCCTCAGGAGCCCAAGGCAGGTCTATTCCTTCACAAGCCCTGGCCTGTAGGTCCTTCCCCCTGCTGGCTGTAAGCAGTGCCCACTGCCACCCGCCTTGTGCCCAGGCACCTGGTCCCTCTAGATGGCACCCTCCCACACACACACACACCACTTGCTCTGTTCTACCTTAGCCCTGTGATTGTGGAAATCCCCCATTTTGCCTCCCATGGCCGCGGGGACCGCGAGCTGGTGGTTCTGCGGAGCGAGAACGGCTCTGTGTGGAAGGAGCACAAGAGCCGCTATGGAGAAAGCTACCTGGACCAGATCCTTAACGGCATGGATGAGGGTAAGGGGCCCCCGGGGTTCTGGGTGGGCTTCCCGCTTTGGGGAGATGGCATCTGGGGTTGCACACTTTGGGTATCTGTCAGCACTGCCTGGGCTTTGGGAGGCTGAGAGGGGCTGGGAGTGGTCCTTATCATCAAGGGTCGGGTCCTCAGGATGTGTGAGTGAACGTATGTGTCCCCACCACTGTGGCCAGCGCCTCTTCCCCTGGGCCTCTGGGTCCAGACGCCTCCCCTTATAGGCCATCTCCATACCAAGCCACTAGAGACAGGGTATGCCCAGGGCATGGATACACTTGGACCACAGTCATAGCTCAGCCTGAGCCTTCCAGGCCACCTCACTGCCAAGCCCCTAAGGAGGCCATATGTCTAGGAAGTAGAGATCCCCCCCGCCCGGGACCACAGTGGCAGCTCAGCCTGAGGCAACTTGTGGTTGCAGAGCTGGGGAGCCTGGAGGAGCTGGAGAAGAAGCGCGTGTGCCGCATCATCACCACCGACTTCCCGCTGTACTTCGTGATCATGTCCCGGCTCTGCCAGGACTACGACACCATCGGTCCCGAAGGGGGCTCCCTGAGAAGCAAGCTGGTGCCCCTGGTACAGGCAACCTTCCCTGAAAACGCTGTCACCAAGAAAGTGAAGCTGGCTCTGCAGGTGATGCTGCCCCGCCTTGCCGATCCTAGGGCCGAGAGTGGAGGTCAGGCTCTGGAGAAGTTCCTGCCTGCCCCTGGGGAATCCAAGCTGAAGAGAAACCCTGGGAAGGAGGGAGGGAAGAAGGGAAGGAGAGAGGGAGGGACAGATGGACGAACGGAGGGAGAGAGGGAGGGAGGAAGAGGAAAGCAGATGTTTCCTGAAGAACTAGAGACAGTGTGGCCACTGAGTGCGGCCAGCTGTGTCCCCCATGAAGGATTCCACAAAAGGTCTGAAATGGGCCAAAGCGCTGAGGAAAACATGGAAGAAAGGGCTCACAATGACACTTAAGCCATGGGGTCAGGCCTAGGTGGACGCCCTTCCCATCCAAGCCTATGGGATAGTCCAGTGGGTGTGGTCACCTCCTTGGGTGGCTGGCTGACCCTGTCTGGCCAGTAGCTGACTGTCCTGGGGCTGAGCCTTCTGCCTTTGGCATCCCACAGGCCCAGCCTGTCCCAGATGAGCTCGTGACCAAGCTCCTGGGGAACCAGGCCACATTCAGCCCCATCGTCACTGTGGAGCCAAGGCGCCGGAAGTTCCACCGTCCCATCGGGCTTCGAATCCCCCTCCCCCCCTCATGGACCGACAACCCCAGGGACAGCGGGGAGGGCGACACCACCAGCCTGCGCCTTCTGTGCAGCGTCATTGGTAAGTGATACTCTCGGTGCCTGCTTCCTTGGTGGCGGCGGCTGGTTGCAGGAGGGGGAAGGGAGGGGACACTGAGTGGTAAAAAGATAAAGCCAGCCAGCAACTACCGAGGCCTCTTATGGCTTCCTCGGGCGATGACAGAAAAATGACCAGAGTCTATGGCCCAAGGAGGAGGCCACAGCAGAGCACAAGGAGGTAGAGCGCTCAGGCTACAGAGCAAGCATCGCTCAGATGTTCCTCTCCTGTGCTTAGCACATTGGTATGTTTTATGCTTATGAGTGGAAAAGTCCCCCCGCCCCAGCCCTGCTTCTGCTGGCCTTGTAGGTGGAACTGACCAAGCCCAATGGGAAGATATAACGGGAACAACCAAGCTTGTGTACGCCAATGAGTGTGCCAACTTTACCACCAATGTCTCAGCCAGGTGAGACTCAACCCTTCTTGGCCCAGCCTGGTGGAACCGTCCTCATCCCCGAGGCCTAGCAGGCTCACCCAGGCTGGGCCCACCAGATGGGGTGCGGCTGCCGGGGCGCGGCTCACCGCTCCCCCTCTCCTGTCAGGTTCTGGCTGTCCGACTGCCCCCGGACTGCGGAGGCCGTACACTTCGCCACCCTCTTGTACAAAGAGCTCACGGCGGTCCCCTACATGGCCAAGTTTGTCATTTTTGCCAAGATGAATGACCCTCGGGAAGGAAGGCTACGCTGCTACTGCATGACAGATGACAAAGTGGACAAGACCCTAGAACAGCACGAAAACTTCGTGGAGGTGGCACGGAGCAGGGACATAGAGGTACGGCTCTCAGCCACTTCACACAAGGAAACAGAGCCCTGGGTTAAGGTGGCTCTCGTGGCTGGCTTCTGGAACGTGATGGCTAGTCCAGGCCGGAAGTCCTACCTCTGAAGCAGCAGGGACTGTTGGGATATACCTCTTCAGCTCTTCTCCCAAGAATCATCTTAGATAGGCTAGGGCAAACATGAGTGCCAACACCAAGGGCATCTCAGGGAGGTGGCAGATGGCTGGCCTAGTGACTTGTATGATAAGAATTGGCACTTTCTGAAATTCATATGCATCTGGCACAATTAAAATTAACTTCCGAGGCTGGAGAACCAGCCCCGCAGTTAGCGCTTACTGCTCTTGCAGAGAACCTGGGTTTCGTTCCCAACATCCATCAGACAGCTCACAACCACCTGTAATTCCAGCTTCAGAAGATCTAATGCCCTCTTCTGACCTCTGTGGATACCTGCATGCATGTGGTACACACGCACACACACGCGCGCACACACACACACACACGTGCACACACACACACACACACACACACACACATTTTTCAAAAAAAAATTTTTTTTTCTTAAAATGCCTTACTTATAAACTGGGGTTTAACTCTCTCAGCTGTGGGCATCTTTGTTATCTGCAGGGTACACTTTGGGAAGCCAAGATGGGGAGAGAGGGCTAAGATAACACTCAAGCTGCATAGGAGTTGACCCAAACTCCCTGCCTCTACCACAACCCTGGAGTGTAGTAACTGCTGGGAAAGCAAGGGCTATGGGAGCAAATAGATGAGATATAAAGGAATGGGAACTGGATTTGAACTTATTACAAATACTAAGATTCTCTCTCACATTTACATGACAAGCTAGGGACCCTGCGAGGGCCTGGCCTCTGAATCTTAGCTGGACCTACCTTTAATCAGGGTTTCTATTACTGTGATAAAACATCATGACCAAAAGCAACTTGGGGAGGGAGGGATTTGTTTCAGTATATAGTCTGTATCACAGTTTATATCTGTGATACAGTTTGTATCACAGTCTATCATGGAAGGAAGTCAGGATAAGAACTCAAGTCAGGCACCTAGAGGCAGGAACTGAAGTAAAAGCCATGGAGGAACACTGCTTACTGGCTTGCTCCTCATGGTTTGCTCAGCCTACTTTCTTATACAAGCCAGGACCACCTTGCCCAGGAGTGGCACTGTCCACAGTTGGCAGGGCCCTCTCATGTCAGTCATTAATCAAAAATACACACCACAGGTTTGCTCACAGGCCAGCCTGGTTGGTGGGGTTTCTTAATTGCGGTTTCCTCTCCTCACATGACTCTAGCTTGTGTGGAGTTGACAAAAGAACTCACCAGGAGAGCTGGCTTGGTATCAAAAGCGCTGAGACTTGGGCATGGCTGGGTTTGATGCTGCCCTGGCCCTCACTGGTCAGAGTACTTATTGCCTATCAGCCGCAGTTTCCTCAACAGTGAGATATCATGAGAACACCTCAGTTGATGCTATTACATATATAGAAGGAATCCTTACGTGTGAAAAGTATTTGTAGGCTCTCCAGCACATCTCATGAACAAAACATCTTCAGATAAGAGCACATCTAAGAATAGCCTAGGACTTTTTCAGAAGACATGCCCTGCTGTCCTAAGAGACCACCAACCTTGGAACAGTTCTTTTTGCGGGGGAACATGTGAAAGTGCTCCTTACAAGCCTGCACCAAGGGGGCACAGCTCATTTATGACACTTTCATAAACAAGAAGTGACGTTTCTTATAACCCCACCCCCTGTGGGAGGGATGGTTTAGGGGAGAGGGAAAACCAGAACGTGACAAGCAGCTCAGCATGCTTTTCCTTTCCCGTAGGTTCTGGAAGGAATGCCTCTATTTGCGGAACTCTCTGGGAACTTGGTGCCTGTCAAGAAGGCGGCCCAACAGCGAAGCTTCCATTTCCAGTCATTTCGAGAGAACCGCTTGGCCATCCCTGTGAAGGTGCTGGCCTCCTATGGCCACCCTCTTTTCTTGGTCTAGGAGTTTGGGAGGCAGGAACCCCTGAGAACACAAGGCTAGAGGCATAAAGGGTCCCGCTAAAGGTCCTTGTGTGTAATTGAATTTAGGTGAGGGACAGCAGCCGCGAACCCGGAGGGTTCTTGTCGTTTCTGCGAAAGGCGATGAAGTACGAGGACACACAGCATATCCTCTGCCACTTGAATATCACCATGCCCCCCTGTACCAAGGTGAGCTGCAGCCTGCCATCGTCCCTCTGGAGCTCCCTGGGTAGACCCTGGAACACGCTTACGTCCAAAGGGCTCCGGTCTTCATTCTGAAGCACTAACTTCAAGTTCCCAGGCTCTCCAGGGCTCTCGCTCTGCTATAGACATTTGTATGGTGGCCAGGTGGAGAGAGCTTGCCCTGGCATGACCATAAAGCCTGCTTATGTGATGTGAGGAGCAAATGTCGGGGTCAGGTGCTTTTGGGACTATTCATATGGAGCCAGGCTCCCTAGAACAAGAAGGACAGAGCCCACCTGCTACTCTTGAAGCCTCTGAGGCGTACAGCTGAATGAGGACTTGCCCAAGGTCACTTACTCATAGACAGAGGTTGTCAAGCCTCTTTTCAATTTATTTGCCTATCTTGCCCCTCAAATAAGGGGACCCTGGTATCCCTAGCCACTCTCAAAACCCTGGTTTCCAAGCTCAGACAAGAAGTCTTGACCAATGTCCTTTTTCTGCTCCCTAATCATGGTACTGCTTGCTTTGGAGCGATGGCATCTTCAGAATGTCTCCACATTTCTGTCATTGCTGTTCTTTGAATCATTAGCCTGTCATGGTCACCTAGAAGAAAAGCAAGGTCACTTTCACATATGTGACTCAATTTCTCTGCTCCTTCTGTGGGTGAGGGGAAACCTATTTCTCTCTCAAATGGGAGTTTCCATGCCTAGAGATAATAGGCCCTAGAGTTAAACCACAGGTCAGTGTCAGAAATGAGTCACTGAGTAGAAGAGAATCCAGAAAGTAAAACCGAGTTTAAATCCAAACCATGTCTCTACTGGGAGACCTTGTGCAAGTTACTCTCTTTGCGTCAGTTTCCTCAACAGTGAAATAGAAGCTATAATTGTACCTACCTGCCTTATAGGCAGCTGTAGCAAATGGAGCTTCATGCACGATAATGGCTACCACATTTTTAAAAAATATATCAGGCCATGGACCACCATGCCCCTTCCCTCCCAGCATGAAAGCTTGCATCAGCTCCTTTAAAAAGGAGTACATGCAAAAACCTTTTGCACCCTTTCTTTGTCTTCTGCAGGGCAGTGGAGCAGAAGACAGGAGAAGGACTCTGACACCCCTAGCCCTTCGATACAGCATTCTCAGCGAGTCCCGGCTGGGTAGGACCCCCTTGCTTAGCACCTTAACATGCTTGCTCTTAGAAGAATGTGGTTGCTTTCCCATCGAGGGAATCTGTCAATGGTTTCCTTGTCAAGGACCGTGTCCTGGTATCAGTTTATCTTAGTTTGTCTGCCGCAGGCAAAGCTCTTCCCTTAGGTCTGTACCTGACAGTGGTCTGAAGGCCCCTGTGTAAACTGAGCACCCTTCTGCAGGGGCCACACACCCACCTCATTCATGTTGTGACATGCCCAGGCTGCTAACTGCAATCCAATGTGTCTTGCCAGGTTTTACCAGTGACACAGACCGTGCTGATATGAAGATGGCTGTCATCACAGAGCACCTTGGCCTCAGCTGGGCAGGTGAGTTATAGAATTAGGACCACCCCCCTCAAATCCCCATATCTACCTAACCCCTCGGTCCTCCCTTCTTCCCGGGTGACCCATGGTGAAGGGCCTCCAGCCCTCTCTTCATCATCCATTGTGTCTCTAGTCTGTGATGGCCCAGTTTATAGGCAACGCCATTGGGCAACAGTGAGGAGCACTCAGCTCCCCGCCCCCTCCATGTTTGTCTGTTTCCCCTGTAAACAAGTATCCTTACTTTATAACAAGAGGATTGGAGGCTCAAGGGAAACAGTCATTTCTTTTACGATCTTGCCGAGTTGAGCTTCAGCCCAGGCTGCCAGGAAAACTAGATAAGTGCAGAAAAGAGTTTATAAATCTTAACCCATGACCTGTGTTCCCTTAGTTAATAATCAGGAGGGAACAGTCTTACATGCCATCTGGGTTTTATCTTTCTCACTGTTGTTTACATTTGAGTTTCACTCAACAAAACTGTGTCCAGGTTCATCTCCACATTAACTTGTTTATTATCCAGGGCATGGCCTATCAGGCAAGCTTGGCTGATACCAGGTTTCACTCCCAACTTCTAGTCTGAGTGGTGGGGAATAGTGAGACTAGAGGACAGTAGCAGGAGTCCAGCGTTCCCTGTTCATTTGTAGCTGAGCTGGACCTAAGTTGGCTTGAGACACCTTTGAAAATAAACATCAGATTTTATATTTAACAGCATCGACTCTTGATGTGACAGCTGCCTTTGGACATGTTGGTTTACCTTGTTTTATCACTGGGAATGTGAGGGTCCAGCTTTAAGAGAGCAAGGTGGTAGCTAGCTGGTGACAGAACACAGGAGATCAAAAAAATAAATATAAACACACAGATGAAAAAACACATCCTGTGGCTGTGTCCACTGCCTTCTCAGTGCTGCTCATTACCTTTTCAGGGACAGCTTGCTGTGGGAAAGGGGACGGGGTGGGGGTGGGGGGCGGAGGCAAGGCCTTCAGATGTTTTCCTTCTTATCTCTGGCCTGTGGTACATCCTGGCTACAGCAGGGCAGACGTGATTTGAAGAGAGGCAGAAGAAATCGCCCCTCACGTTGATGCCGCCTCGGGCCCCGTACACTGCCTTGTTCCCTGGTGCTGCTCTTTGTTGCAATGTCCATGCGGGTGGACATCCCCTGTGCAACCACCCAGCATGGTGCTAAAGCAACTATAGGCAGCTCCAACACCACAGCAGGAAGTTGCTGAGAGCCTGTGTGACAGGAATTCAGAAGCTGGGAACTAGCCACTCCTTAGGCTATTTCTCCTCCTGCTTGGTGTGTGTGTGTGTGTGTGTGGTGTATTTGGGTGTGCAAAGGTGCACTGTGTCTATGCATGTCCATGAATATATATGTATGTGCGCTACACAGATGGACATTTGCACACAAGCATATAATCTGGGTGTGGGGCGTGTGTGTGTTAGAAGCATGTCTGACTTGCAGTCACCTTCTCTTCGGCCTTCTTCATACTTAAGTACTCTGATATACTCCTCTCCCCTTCTTAACGCCTGTGAGGAGTCACAGTGATGACGACAGGGACGCGCTGTGGTAACCACAGGCTGCCTGTCTATCCTCTAGCCCTTGGGGGACAGCCAGTGGCCACCCAAGCGAGGCAGTACTGCAGGGAATCTGAGCTATAGCTCCCCGCAGGCTGGAGACTAGCTTTTCCTGTACGAAGAGAAAGCTCATTCTCATCGCCTCCTCAGTGAAGTCACGAAAGAAGAAAGGACGGCCCTTCATTTCCTCATTCACCTCCTCACTCGGTGCCTGTCTCTCTGCCCCATTCACTGGGAGCACAAGGAGGCGTATCTGAGTTTCTTTAGTCAGCACCAAATCTTCCCGGGTTTAATGGGGACCACGATAAACTTGTCACTCATACTGACTCTTGGTTCTGTGCCTGCAGAGCTGGCCCGGGAGCTGCAGTTCAGCGTGGAAGACATCAACCGGATCCGTGTAGAAAACCCGAACTCCTTGTTGGAGCAGAGTGCAGCCTTGCTGACCCTCTGGGTGGCCCGTGAAGGCGAAAACGCAAAGAGTCAGTACCACTCAGCCAACTGTCTTCTAGATAGGTTCACTCCTCACTGGAGTTTACTGCTGACCCCAGGTTTTCCCTCTATCTGTCTCCCCTCTCCCTCCCCGGTCTTGAGGTTTCTAGGCAACTCCACCAGGTAACATTACCAGTGGCTCTTGCCCTCAGTATTCCCCATTCATACAGCAAGGGAAAAATTGCCCGGGACCCCCGAGGATAATGTCACAGGATGGAAGACTCTTGCTTTCGAAGCAGTTCTATTGCGTTTCTCAACCAAACGTGTGCCATGATCTCAGAGCAGAGTCCGGTGGGCCTACCCCAGTCTGCTTCGGCTCTCTTCCCTTAGGCACATCCTCCTGCTCTTGTCTGGGGAGGGGCTCCTCTCATTCCGATGTCTCTTCAGAATCCTGCCCTGCTCGATCTGCATCCTCCATGCACTGATGTAGATCAGGACTTCCAGAGGCCAGATCTTTCCCCTTGCTTTCTCACCATTCGTAGAGCTATCACCTGCACACACGCACAAGTACGCACACGCACCTTTGGATGCTTCACGTTGGCCAGGGAGCATCTGGCTTGTGCTCAGCAAAGCCAGAACATGCCTGCCAGGCCGTGGGCTCCATCCCCAGCATTGAAAGAAGCAAAGCAAAACAAAACAAATTACAAATAGCCAGTGTTTGTTTTTCATAGAGACCTGTTGAATGAAAGAGAAGCTATCCAAAAAGGAAGATTATTTCTCTTCCCCAGACTTCCTCCTGCCCCCTGCCCGTTAGGCCTGCACAGCATTCCCGGCTGCTCTGGAGTCATTTGAATTTGCTGCTCAGGCACCTCCTCTCTTCTCTCCGGACAGTGGAAAATCTGTACACAGCCCTGCGGAACATCGACCGAAGTGAGATTGTTAACATGTTGGAAGGTTCCGGCAGGCAGAGCCGAAACCTCAAACCAGAGCGGAGGCATGGGGACCGGGACTATTCATTGTCACCCTCCCAGATGAATGGTGAGTGTCCTGTGAGATCCGGCCAGGGCTGAGCTGGGGCCCTGCCTTCTGGCCACCAGTGCTAACAGCACTTCCCCATGTCACCTCATTTCCCCCAAACCGTCTCTTCCCCTCCTGTTAATGGGAGGACTGTTTTGCCAGCTGATGAACTCCTCCTGCCGGGGAGAGCAGAGGCAAGGGAGAGAGACAGATAACACTGAACCTGTGCAGGGCTGCCTGCCTCTGTGCCCATGTGGAGCACTTCCCAGGCCCTCACCACCAGCCCTCCAGCCCCCACCCCAACAAGGTCCCAGAAGGGCCTGTCATGGCAAGAAAGGGTTTGAATCTGGGAAGTTGTCTAGGCTCTCACCCTTAAATCTCCAAGCTTTCTGTTTCACTCTTCTTCACAAGGCATGGGTCCTCTCTGTGTCCCTGTCTGCGAAATATTCAGTGAATAGGAAGCCAGGAACATGGAGGCTCTGGCCCAAGGGCTAATGGGGGTCCACCGATGGTGTTTAAAGTCCCACTGTGAACCCTCAGGACTAAGGGTGTCCTCTCCTTGAGCCTGGTCTCTCTTCCTTTTCATTCTCTCCCTTTTATCTCATCACATCCGTTTCCCTGCACTCTCAGTATGGGTCAGCATGGCAGCGAGCCCCAGTGTGACCCAGCCCAAGGAGATGAAGCCCAAGAGGCCCTGACCTTTGCCACTGAGCTGGGCCTGAGGCCTGTACTCTTCAGCAAGCTGCTATAGAAGCAGCCATTGCCATGAAGGAGTAGAGGCCTGGAGGTCCTGAGGCCTTTCTCTTTGTCCACCCTCTCTTTGGCCAGTGGACACGAGTGGGGCCCGACTTCCACCTCAGCACAGTGTGGGGGCCCAGAAGTCTGAGCATTAGGCCTTCCCACCTGCTGGCCCTTCTATGTCATCTCTTCATCCTTAGAAATTAGGGTAGATCCCAAGCTGTTTACTAACTTGTCAGCTGCGGGATGTTGTCTTCCTCTGGTGTCCCGTTCCTCACTGTGGACAGCTATGTGGTGCCAGCAGCGCTCCCCACGCTGCTATTTTTAAAGGCTTCCCCCAGCTGTGTACATGCTGGACACAAGGGCACGTGAGTCAAAACTGTGTCGCCATCAGGGAGCAGGGAGCTGTAGACTAGGCTGGGCACAGGGCCTCCTTCTGCCAGGTGGGGCCTGAGCATGCCACACCTCCCCATTCTCTCTCTCACGTCCTGTGTCTCCCGAAACATGCTATCTATCTAGCCCCATCGGGTGTGGGGCTCATCTCTTGATCATGTCCTGTCTCTTTTCTTTCTGCCTCTGACCTCATCCTGACTACTCATTCCCTTGTACTTCCTGTTCTCCACTGTCTCCACCTGGCCAAGCGTCCAGAACTGTCAGTTTTCACAAATGCATGTTACAGAGGACTCCTGGCCCCACCCACCCCATGCATCTCACGGCTGTCTCCATGGGCATCTGTCGCGTGTGCATGGCGTGTTGTCTGCGTTGCCTCATGGTGGCTGCTGATGGGTGTGTCCCCACTCACTCTTCAGGTCCAGAGGGTTCCCCGAACAGTGATGCACAGCTCTCTGTTTAGCTGCTCTCTAGTACCTGGTCGGAACCCTATGGGGAGCTCCCCTTTCACAGAAGGAAAAGGAAGGGAAGCTGAGATCATCTGTATGCTTTGGGACAATACATGGGACAAAACAGCGGAGCTTTGGTGTGTGACATGGGTTTCTTAATATTGCCCATGTGAGGTCAATCAAATTAAATCCGCTGATTATTTTTGTGTCTTGGGTTAACTAAACATTTATGGGACTGGCAGGCCCTTAGGTCTTTCTTGGGTCTGAAGAAGGACTGTTGGCTCTGTTATTGCAGACGAGTGCTAATGCCTCCGTCGCAGCTAGTCCACAAGTAGGACCAAGTCTCTGTGTGTTCTGTGTCTGATGATAGGGCTCAGTTGCAGTAGGCTAGGCCACTTGGCAAATATTTTTCAAGCATCAGCTAACATGTTAGGTGCCATTCTAGGCAGGGGAGTGAAATAGGTTCTCAGATGAGAAAACAGACAAACAAAATTCTGCCTTTGTGAAATCTCCCTTACGAGAGAGATGATATATGTGCGAGAATATACAATGTGTTGCATGATATGGCATCATAGTGACATGGAGTAAACAGGCCAGAATAACAGGCCTGACGGATTAAGTAGCGTGGTAGGATAGTTGCATTTGAGCAAACGCACAGAGAAGATGAGGGAATGAGCCACATGTAAACAAAAGGGAAAGAACACTCCAGAAAGGTGGCATGCCTGGTGGATTCCCAAACAGGGAGGAACCAGAGGAGCTGGAACTGTAGGAGGTAGGGAGAGCAAAGGCAGGAGGCCTAAGGGGCCTCGGGGAGCTGACCCTAAAGTGTCAGGAGAACACTGTGCTTTGTGTGGTAGCATTTGAGCAAAAGCACATCGTCTTCAAAGGATCCTTCGTCCTGCTCAGTAGACTTTAGTTCTGGCTTCTCTGCGCGGCACGCCTACACCTAAAACTTCACGGATCGCCTAATGAGCCTAGAGTCTGGACCCTGCAGGCATGTTGCCCTCAGTGGGAGCAAATACCATAAATTGATCCTAGGCCTGATCCTTTCTGGCCCCCCACTGGGGATCAGGACTGACTTATATATGGCTGCCCTATCCTCATCCCTATCCCAGAAAGATTGTCTCACATCCGGTATCCTTCTGGTCAGAAATGAAAGAATAAAAGGGGTCAGAAGTGCAGGGAGGACGAGGCACCAGCCTCCTGAACCATCTCTGTTGTCCTCCAATAAAGCCACGTGGCTGTCCTGGTAGCAGCCAAGACCCACTCGCTGAGGTTGCCACCATCACCTCAGTTTCTGAGTGCTTTGCACGCTGCTGCCCGTCTCTGTCTGAAGTCACAGGGACATGGGGCGGTGCCTTCAAGAAAAAGGAGGGTGAGGAGGGGATAGTGGGGTTCTTATTTGAGGGGAATCTTCTCCCATCACAGCTTTTCTTGACCCATACACCTGCACTGTTGTGAGAAAGGAGACCTGGCCCAAAGGCCAGTTAGCTTCTCCTACACAGGAGGGGACCACTCAGGCCCACGGAATAAGCAAAAAGAAAAAAGTGCCTAGGAGAAAAACAACAACAAAAACAAAAATAACCCCATGCTACTAAAAAAAATTTTTTTGAAACATTTGTTACACAGAAAGAAAAAGCAAGCATCTCAAACCTACCAGCTCCATCTGTCTTGATGAAACATGTTATGTCTAGTTGGAAATAAAATGTACTTTATTTACAACAACTTTTAACAATACAGCTAGTGAAGAATGACGCCTGTCTGGGGACAGGTTACCATGTTCACGCTGTCTGTTGGCTACTAACTTTGAATGGAGAGGATGGTTTACAGCATTTGGGGTCAGTACAGACACAGGGCAGTAACCTGATATGAAGAAAGGCCAGCTGGAGTCCCTCCCGACCCTCACTCTACTCATGAAGCCACAGCAGGTGTGATCTGCAAGTAAAACCTCCTCAATAAACCAAGATCGAGATGATGCCAGAGGAGCCGCAGAAGTGGCAAGAGAGAGGGCTCTAACCCGGGCCCACTCTCTGTGCTCACAGTCTGTTAAAAACAAGTGAAAGCACCCATCAACCACCATGACAAGAAGTACCTGGGCTGGGTGAAGTCCTTGGCAAGCTACAAGCGCAGTCTGGCTTTGGAGAACGTGAAGGAGGTGTGGACCAGGTCCCCGAGATAGATGGGGGCACACCAGCTGTGGAGAAAGGTCACCTGGAACCCACCCTCCACTCGCTCGACCCAGAAAGCCAAAACAACATGGTACAGGCACAGATGTTACTGAGGGAGGCCTTAGCCACTGTGGCCCTGCAGAACCCACTCATAACTGGCAAGTAGAGAAGGGTCCTCTCCACCATAAAAAAACTGCTCCCTGCCTTGCAGAGACCTGCCCAGTGGGACAGGAAGAAAACCCTGTGTTTTGAGAAAAGAAAGGAAGGAAGAAGGAAGAAAGAAACAAGGAAGGGAGGAAGAAAGAAAGGAAGGAAGGAGGAAAGAAGGGGAAGGCCCCTGGCTTCCTCCGCTCCACGCCTTACTTGTATGACTGCTATCTGACCCTCCTGAGATCAAATTCTGGAACTTAGGTAGGATCAAAGCAGCTCTCAGATGAACATGGTGGAAGCCTCAAAGTGGAAGAGTTACCAGTGAACCCCCAGAGCCTCTGATGTTTCAGGGGGCAGAAGACCTCCACCCTGAATTATTGATGAGATTCCCAGGGCTGACAGAATGGCTGTATCTGACGATCTGTTTATTATGATGTTCACCACTTCTGGCCAAGGCTTAGACATACACCCCTTTTCAACGATGCTGCCCAATATGGAGAGTCATCTATGAGAAAACACTTGGCAAGACATTGGACATGAGGTAGCGAGAGTCAGTGGCCCATGAGGCAGGTTCGTGAGACACAAAGGAAGTGAGCCTTTTGATGCCTAGATTCAGCTTTAACAGCATTTCTAGAGGAGCACAGGTGGTCTCCCTGGGTTAAGGAGAGGCTGCTCGGGTCATGGAAACCAAAGCAACTATACTTCCGAAGACACAGGTCAGGAAGAGCCTGAACAATGGTGTGCGCCTTTGATCCCAGAGCTCGAGAGGCAGAGGCAGGCAGATCTCTGTGAGTTAGAGAGAAGTCTGGTCTAAAAAGTGAGTTCCAGGACTTCCAGAGCTACACTGAGAAACCCTGTCAAAAACAAAGAGAAACAGAGAGAGTCAGAACACTAGAGTCCTTTAGACTGAGAACTAAACAGCTTTTCCCAATGGTTAGCCTGGCCACTGAGACATTCCTTACAGTCAAAGAATGATCATTGCTTCAGAAAATGGAGATAATTAAGCTAAGTTTGAGCAATGTGTAAGACCTACCTAAGAAATCCTGAAAGCAAGATGCAATAGGATCAAACCGCTTTACAAACTGCTTAATAGAGCAGCCATCAAGGATGGCTAAAAGCACAAAAATATCCAGTGCCCCAAAAGGTAAAATTCATTATGTCTGGCAGCCAGTTAAAGGTTACCAGATACCAGAAGCAGGGAAACTGATTCAGTAGTGGGGAAAAAGGACCAATACAGATGAGCAGATTGTTAGGACAGTCAGAACAGCTGCAGTATATGTTCAAAACGTTGTTCCACGTGGAATTCGGAAGGAGAGCATTTGCCCTACATGCACAAAGGCTCTGTTGCCAGACACCCTCCAAACTGAAATACAGGAAGAAAAGAAAAGATGTAAAAAACATCATTGAGCTTAGGACCATTTCAAATGATGTGTGTGTGTACATATATATATGTATATACATAGGTATATATGTGTGTGTATGCTTAAAGTATTTTGAATTCGATGAAAATTATAAATACATTGATAAAATAAGAATAATGAATATACAGGAAGCGTTTTAGCAATTATATTGAGGCATGCAATAAGCAAGCTGACTAAAAGTGAGCACAAAAGGGGACTTGGTACAACGGAACCAAAATAAGGGTACTGCCTGTCTCACAGAAAACAGTCTAAGCAGAAAACAATGGGTTTAAAGCAAAAGACCTGTCAAAGAAGACAGAACAGGCAGGGCTTGGAGTATGCTCAGCAGTAGAATACGTACCTAGAATATGTGAGAGTTGGGACTGCTCCCCAGTGATGACAGAGAGGACAGCAGGAGGGAGGTGAAAAAAAGGAGTGTGAGATAGGAAGGAGCAGGAGGATGGAGTGTGTGTGTGTGTGTGTGTGTGTATGTGTGTGTGTGTGTGTGTGTAGCAATGCCTTTAGTCCTAGCACTCAAGAAATACAGTGGCAGGCAGATCTCTGTGTTTAAGGCCAGCCTGGCTTACACAGTGGGTTTCAGGCCAGCCAGGGATACATGGTTGAGATTCTGTCTCAAAAAAGGAAGAGGGAGAAGATGGAATTTCACTGTCAACATGAACTATATAGCAAGTTGAAGGAAGCCAACTTGGGAAAAAATCCAAGTGTAGTGAGCCTGTAATCCTAGCAATCAGAAGGAAGGGGCAGAAAGGCGGCCTCAAGTTCCGGCACAGCTTGACATATATAGCAAACTCAAGGTCAGCCATGTACATAATGAGACCCCATCTCAAAAGAAAAAAAAAATAGTTAGAAACTAAATTAAAGCAAAAATAGAGATTCTTCCGGACACGTAAAAGCTGAAAGCCTTTACCGGGGAGACCCACGCTACAAGCGTTGTTTTAAAGGAGAAAACTGCTTGCACGGGTGCGTGCATGTGTGTCTGTCCTAGCCCTTTAGCACAGTGCCTGTCCTGGAATCGGACGTTGGTGAATAAGTTTCGGCTGAGTATGTGGAGAAAGGAGGATGACTGGAGATGGGGGCTGTGATGCAGAGAACTTAGGAGAGCCAGCGCCCGGAGCTAGAGCAACTAGGCAAGTCAGGCCGCAGAGAATGAGCAAAGACCTGGAGTGTGAGAATAAAGGCTTAGAGATTGTGGCTGTTGGGGAGGGGCTGATTGAGGGGTGCGAATGTGAGGCTTGGAGGACTAGACAGTAGAAGGTTCCTAAAGACACTGAGGCCCCACCCCATTGCACACGTGAGCGCACATTCTCTAACGTGCGCGCGCGCGCACACACACACACACACGAATGAGGCCTTTGTGTCTCCTGCATCTTTAGCAACTGCAGGCGCATGCCAGCTCCCTGGCTTGTCTGACACACTGTGCCAGACAGAAAAGCTTGTCTGTAGAAGGCCGCCTCCTCTCTTGAAATCAAAAGGACCTCTCTTTGACAACTGGGCACAGGAGGCTTGAAGTACCCCCGACAGAACACTGGCGTCCACCCGACGCACAAACTCCACTCACAGTCACTTCCGAACACCAGGGAGCCAAGGTCAAAGCCACCCAGACACTGTCAAGGACTTCTTTCCAAAGCGGAGAGCAGGTATGGGAGTAGGCCACTGACTCGGAGCCGCACTGTGTCGCTGCTGAGCCAGCGCTGGGTGGATAGCTCAGGGCCTGTGGATGAAGCACTGCGGGGCAGGTGTGCTGGAGCCCATGGTGCCCTCTGACCTTGCGCCATTTTTGACCCCTTAGAACCCTCACCTGTGCCACTGTAGATCATTCAGAGTTTGTGGAAGCAATATGCACCTTGAGGAAAAGTCACTTCATGCCAAAGCAGAAGCCTGTTTCCCACTTGACCACCGCACTGAGGTCTGTGGATGTTCAGTGTACCCTGTGAGACCCCTCCAGGGCAGCCTTGTTGCTGACCCTGACCCTGGGTGGGCTGCACTCTCCCCACAAGGTGCATTCCTAACAGGACTCCAAAGACCGAGTAACAGTGAGCGCCCTTTACTCCGCCCGCCACGGAGACTGGGGCTTTTCATCTGATCCGTCAGGGCAGATCGGAGCACAAGTCCTTTGGATAAAACCTTCTTTATCTAGTGCTCTGAGCTGGATAAGAATGAATTTCAATTGTGTTTCTTTGCCCTCCCGCAAAGGAGCCCCCTCCTCTACCTTCACCCCTTGGCTGCCCACATCCAGCTCGGAGCCTTGTTTCTCTTGCCAGGGTGTCCCGGCATTAGCCACAAGGCCTGAGCTTCGGACTTGGAGCTTGGAAAGCCCCGTGCCCTGAATGTGCATGCCTCTCTGTGGCCGTGCCTGTGTGTAAGTGTGTGTGGTCCTGCACGTGAGCGCGCGTGACAGAAATCGCTTCTGGAGCATGTTGCCCTCTGTCTGCCCTTCCAGGTTACTCCTCGCTGCAGGACGAGCTGCTGTCCCCCGCCTCCCTGCACTACGCACTCCCCTCTCCGCTGTGTGCAGACCAGTACTGGAACGAGGTGGCCGTCATAGACGCCATCCCCCTGGCGGCCACGGAGCATGACACCATGCTGGAGATGTCTGACATGCAGGTGTGGTCTGCGGGCCTCACACCTTCCCTGGTCACTGCTGAGGACTCCTCTCTGGAGTGCAGCAAGGCCGAGGACTCTGATGCCACACAAGAGTGGAAGTTGGAGGGGGCGCTTTCAGAGGAACCGCAGGGCCTGGAGCTGGGCTCTCAGGACTTGGTGGAGGACGACACAGTGGATTCAGATGCCACAAACGGCCTGGCTGATTTGCCAGGTCAGGAGGAAGGTCAGAGGTCAGAAAAGAAGAGGCAGGAGGTCTCAGGCACAGAGCAGGACACGGACACTGAAGTGTCTCTTGTTTCAGGCCAGCAGCGAGTTCATGCCCGAATCACAGACTCTCACTCAGTGAGGCAAGTTGTGGAGAGAAGCCAGGCCAGGTAAGAATGGTCCACGGGTCCCTTCTGTCCTCCTAGGCTTTGGGTCTGACTATTCCTGGCACTGGGTGAAGGTTTGGATGCCCTGCTGCTCATCCTGTGCTCTAAATGCCCTGTGGCAAAAAAACAGGAAGGCCTCTGAAGCCACCAGCCCTCAGAAAGGAGCTGTGCACTGCCAAGGCCGGTTTCCTGCCAGTGGAGCCCAGCAGGAGAAATGCAGAGAGGGTTTGGGACTTAGAGCTTTTGAGTTCCTGACACCAGAGCACTCCCATATCTCTGTAGACACTGACCCCAGCACGGTGCTGAGTGTAGACAAAGGGTCAGGGCTGACAGAGAGGGACATGGACATGAGTTGAGTGTCCCTCTCTGTGCAGATGTGAGTTGAGTGCGTCTGTCCACACTGATGTAGAGGCTGTTTCTTTGATCGTGTCACTTTGCTTTATGAGTGCTCCCTAAAGCACAGTGGCTCCTGTGGGTCAGTACCCGCCTGAGGTGCTCGGGACTGGCCAGGCAGTGCTCTCCCCCTCTTCCCTCCTGAAGCCTCCTTACCGTCCCTGGGGTCCTCAGTATGGACCATTGTGGGAGGAAAAGTGTTTGCACAAGGAGATGGCAAAGAATTCATTTCACTTTCTAAAGAAACCCTTCGATTGGTGGGAAGACTTGGACAGGCTGAAAGGCTCAGTGAAATGCCTGTGGTACCTCCACTTCCTGTTCAGCACTTCCCGTCTGCCGGCCGCCTCTCTGTTAGACCGGCAGGTTCACATAGGCGGGTTCTGTCATTTCCTGGGTGTGTGATTTTGGTCAGCCATCCAATGTGGACAGGTACATTTCATTCACTCCCTCCCTCCCTCTCTCCCTCACTCACCCAGATTTACTGAGCATTTACTAAGCGCCAGGCTCCTACGAGAAGGCAGTGAAGAAACCAGAGAAATGTCTGCCTAGCAGGAATATTCTAGCGGGGATACTGACAGGGAACAAGACAATTTAAATAAAATTAGAGTTGTAGCTGCCCTTTGAAGTCACCATGGCTTCGTAATCCTGGTTTCCAAACTCATGGTTTCAACTAAATATGGAGGAAGTAGAAGGCAGCTGCACTGAGCTTGTGCAGGCATTTCTTGTTGTAGTAGCGCAACCACTTACATAGCCTTTCCAAGCAGTCTCCAGGTGATCTAAAATACAGAAGAGGGTGTGTGTGGGTTCCCAGCAACCTCATGCCATTTCACATAAGAGACTTTATCCATGGGGGTCATAGAACCAGTCTCTCTTGGGTATTAAGGGACAACTGTAATTAAAATTGAAATTTCGTTAGGTAGGCAGATGGCTCAATGTTTAAGAGCTAGCTGTACAAACTTGAGGACCAGAGTTCGAGTCCCCAGAATCCACATAAATCTTGGATGGGTTTGACAACCCACCTGTAATTCTTGCCTCGGACGGTGGAGACACGGGGATCCCATGGCGAGCGGGCTAGCTAAACCCGCCACATCAGCAAACTCCAGGTTTGATACAGAGAACCTGCCTCACTGAGTACGGTGGAAGACCAAGGGAGGATGGGTCCTGACATCCATCTCAGGTCTCTAACACACACATGAGCACACACACACACATGCCTGAGCACCCAAGCACATGTAAACATACATATACACATATGCATAACACATATTCTCAAAACTGGAAAAAATTAGAAAAATTTAAATAGAAGAGTAAAAACAACCCACAAATAGAAATTTTACTGGGTAATTACAAGTGATAAACAGAAAGGCAAAGCAGGGAAGCAAGGCACAGGTGAGTCTGTCTGTGGAAGGGAAAGTGACGGGAATTACAGGTAAGGTGACAGAGAAGGCCTGAGTGGGTGACAGTCTAGCAAGACTGCAAAGAACGAAAGGGTGGGCCACGTGTGTAGAGATGGTACCCTGGGGGTGTAGGCTGTGAGGCAGACTGTGCCTGGCTTACACCAGCGACAATGCGAAAGTCATTGCTTCCGGGGCCATCAACAACGAGAAAGTCATTGCTTCCCGGGCAGAGCAGAGAGGAAATGAGAGCAGGGGGAGAACTGAGCTGGACATGTTAGGTAGTGGGGTCCCCCAAAACCTGTGGCTGCCTCTGGGTGAGGCAGAGGGTCACAGCAGGGCTTTGTCCAGAGGAGAGGAGTGAACTGGCATTAGTCTTGAGAAGAACCAGGTAGGTAGTGGTTGGGTTCCAGATATGACTTGAAAGTCTAACCAGAAAGGTTTACTGTCTGATCTAACATGGACAGTGAGAAAAGCAAAGGGGCAATGAGAACCCATGTGTCCCCAGTGGATGAGTGGAAGGACACAGGCACGTTCAGGAACTTCAGAACAACTATGGGGAAGCCATGAAGAGGTCAGGTAGAATAGACATTGTGGTCAGAGCACACATGTGGCTCTACTCGTTGACCCCTGTGATGTACCTATAAGAACAGAAAGCAGAGGTGAAGAGCAGGAACCTGGGGCATATGTCTGAAGCCCAAGAAGGAGTCAAGCTCTGAGGCCCGGAACACGGCAAGGGGTCTTAAAGCCGTGACTACGAGCTTGCTTAGGCGGTGGATAGGGTGAGCATGAGACCTGAGGGGTGGGCCCTGGGATTCTCCAAGGTGTAGTCCTGGAAGTCAGGAAGGGCTGAGGGGCCCCTGAGGAGTACCAGAGAGGAAGGGAGACGCTGGACACAGGCGGCACTCTGGAATCCATGAAGGAGCACATCTGAAAGGGAAGAGAGTGGAGGACTGTCACGTGTGAGTGACCTAGAAGGTGGGCAGAAAAGAACTGTGTGGCTTGGAGGGTGTGAGGGAATGGCTGTGGGGAGCCCAGGGACTGAGCAAAGTGCTTGGGGAGCTCAGAGACGGGAGAAAGTCAGGTAAAGGGAGGGGCTGTGACCTCCACAGCCTCTCTACCGAGAAGCACAGATCGGCCACATAGGCATCTCCATGGGCCAGTCACAAGCCTCCCAGGCCTCGGGGGTAGAGGACGCTACAGGCTGTGTCCCAGATAAGACAAGGTCCATAAGGAAAAGGGGGGCACACCCGACAGCAGAGACTGAGGGTGAACAGTGTCCTTTCTCTCTCCCTGGCCACCTATCACCTGTCCCGGACCCTAGAACACTGGACTGGGATAAACAGGACTCCCCCGCAGTACCATATCAGCAAGGAGCTGCAAGAAGTTCCTGGCAAGAGGAGGTCACGCAAGGCCCACACTCATTCCAGAGGACGGTCACCACCACCACCCCGGGGCCGGAGTCCAGCACACGTCAGGAATATGAGCAGGTGCTGGTGTCTCCAAGGGAGCATGTGCAGAGGGGGCCGCCCGAGACCCACAGCCCCAAGGCCGGCAAGGAACCAGGCCTGTGGGCATCTGAGAGCACCTTCTCTCAAGACGTGCAGGTGAGAGCCACCGAGGGGCTCGGCCCTGGTTCTCTGGTTTGTTCACTTTCGTGTGTGTGTGTGTGTGTGTGTGTGTGTGTGTGTGTGTGTATGCGCGCGCGCGCGCGCACGCGCAGGGGCGAATGCGTGTGCATGGTCACACATCGAACCTGAACTGAGAGTGTCCAGATCTCTTGGTTCCGAGTCTCACATTCTTGTGGCCAGAATGAGTATGCAAGGGCCACATGACCCTAACGCGGTGGGATAGTGGTTGTGTTAATCTGTGAGGCAGGCGGGTGCCCGCAGGGCACAGAGCACTGCAGTAGGCCTGCCCTTGTTACTCAGAGTAGCTGTGTTCCTCAACCGCTGTGGGAGCCGCGTAGCATTCCGAAGAGCAGCCAGGAAAGCACAGTGACCCTTGTCTCATGAGTGAGGAAACTGAGGCACGGAAAAAGGTGACTGACTTTCCTGAGCTGCCTTAGGAGTGATTTGTAGCGTGCTGTGTCCCAAGGCCGAGTTCTTTGTGCTGGGTGAGCCAGTGCTCCGTGGAGAATGGCCTGACTCGGAATGTCAGCCCCCCAGCTGCTGCCGTGACTGTGTTTGTGAATCCGTTCTCTGAACACATGAGAAGAGCCTTTGAGATGGGCCTTAAATTAACACCAGTTCCATGCTGAAGGCCTTCGGGGCTGACGGGAATGACAGACCGGCTTCCCAGTGGCGCAGCACCTGTTCGCTTGACCATGCCTGAACAAATTGCTCACCCTCGGGAGCTGTTTCTTAAATGTGCTCTTAACTCTCCTGGGTGTTACCTGCCCCGGACCCAGTCAGCATCGTTCCAGTTGCTGCGGCAGCTGCCCACGGAGCCACAATCAGAGCCGCATTCTTGGGACTCCTTGTCTTGTGGAGTCCCCGAATGAGAATGTTTCCCTCTGGTTCCCATAGGCAAGTCCCGTCCCCCTCTCTACAGTGCCTGGCATGTGCTTCCTGAGCCCACGACACAGCACCTGCTATCTCCCGTCATCCCAGCTGGACAGCTCCAGCAGCTGGCTTGAGAGCTAAAATTATAGAAGGCTGACGTCCTCTGGGGTGTGAGGAGAGATCCCAGGCTCTTTGGCAGGAAGGACATTTGGGTCATGCTGTCCCAGCTAAGAGAGTCACTCGGGAGAGATCGTTCAGCCTCCTGTTTAGAATAAGGGATAAAGAGCAAAGAGAGGAAGAGACGGAATGGAAGGGGTTGCTGGGGGCCTCAGGAGTCCAAGAGGAGAATGAGAAATTGGGTCTCCGAAGCAGCTGGGCCCCTGGTGTCCCTGGTCCCTGGAGGGCCGGGCCGGTGAGGAAAGGGCAGCGAGGAGGATGTGGACATTCATCACGCAGCTCCTGGTCACGCTGGTGTTGCTAGGCTTCTTCCTGGTCAGCTGTCAGAACGTGATGCACATTGTCAAGGGCTCCCTGTGCTTCGTGCTGAAGCACATCCACCAGGAGCTGGACAAGGAGCTGGGGGAGAGCGAGGGCCTGAGTGACGACGAGGAGACCATCTCCACGAGAGTGGTCCGCCGGCGGGTCTTCCTGAAGGTAAACGCCAGGCAAGCGGCAGGCTAGGGGGCTGGACCTAGGGTGCCGGAGGACCGCCTGAGCGGTGCATGCACGGGGTGAAGACGGGAGAGAGGAGCAAGCCCATAAGACCCAGGAAGGCCCCTGGCTCAATGTGTGCTGGGAGCCACAGCCACACATTGTACCTGCTCAGATCTGCCGCAGGGCCCAGCACTAAGCTGTAGAGAAAGCTCTGCCCTGGGACTTAGGCTGTGTGCTTCCATTCCGTTTGTAAGGACAACCTTGGAGCTCAGGTCACCTTCAGGGCAGTGATGTCTGTGGCATTCCATCCCATACTTCTCTTTGGGAACAATCACCTTGTATTGTTGCCATCGGGATGACCAAGCACACGGAGCTCTTGCGTGAGGTCTGGCCCCAGCCTGTCTCAGGGCTCGTGGCCCAACATGGTGCTGCGACACAGCAGGAGCCCTCCTTTGGCCTGGGCTCTTTGCTGAGCTTCAGGCTTGGTTGGTCACAGCTGTTGCCGGCTGCTGCTCTTCTATTTCCTCACCTGCTTTTATTAGAAAAATAATGTTTACCAGTCTGGGCCTTTCCCTTCTTCTAATTCCAGGGGGATGAGCTTCAGAATATTCCAGGAGAGCAGGTGACAGAGGAACAATTCACAGATGAACAGGGCAACATTGTCACCAAAAAGGTGAGTGCAGAGCCTCTGAGCTGGGGAGAAGCTGGCAAGACAAAGTCCTCCGAAAGGCGGAGGGACTCAACTTGCCCCTGCTTCTTGCTGTTGCCCTTACAGGGCGGGCAGGCTGCAGACCCGCCCACCACCTCAGCAATTCAGGGTAACTCGGGGGAGCTTGAGACCTTTAGGTCCCCTGCAGTCAGGACACTGAGGGTCTCATAACCTCAAAGATTAACTCAGCGTGAATAGTTCCAGCTGCCCTATTCCAGAAGGATCAGCTTTCGTGAAACATGTAGCCCTAGTCCTGTGAAGCCTGGCCCTGAGATGAGCTATTGGAGAACAGGGAACTGTCCTGGGGGTAGGGGGGGCTCCCTTAACAGAAGGGCTCTAGGAACTCATTAAACTGGCAGCACACATCAGCACGGTAGGGTTACATTGTCTGGCAGGCATTGCCACATAAGGCAAAGGGAGAACGCAGGAGAGGAGAGATGCATTGTTTCATTAGGGCTGTTTTTCACAGATGGGGTCATGACCCCGTCTGTCCTTGTCCCTTCCTAAGGGCCTGAGCCATGATTTATGTTCATCTCCCATTCTGGATAAATGAATATGGAGCGGGTGAGTAGAAGGGACACATACGGATAAAAAGGGTTGCCTCTGCCTTCAAGCACTGGAGAGGTATGATAATGCCGTCCATTCCAAGAGGCAGAATGGAATGCCAGAGGCCCAGGCAAGCATACTTCACATGGCCACGCCAGTGGCTAGCGAGATGTCCCAACAGTATTCCCCAGATTCAAGCTCCGCTGGCATTCCCCATAAATGACAGCAGAGAATGGCTTCTTCTTGGCTCCCAGTGGATGAGGAACAGAAGGCCATTGCCTCTCTCCTGATGTCATTGCTGGAACCTTCCTTGTTCATCTCAGACTTTGCCCTGATGGTTTGACCAGCCCTCTCTCTCTTCCTCTCTTTTCCAGATCGTTCGCAAAGTCGTTCGGCAGGTGGATTCATCGGGTGCCGTCGACACCCAGCAGCACGAGGAGGTGATTGTCGAGGGGCCCCTGGCAGATCCTGGGGGTCTGGAAGCCGACATTGAGTCCTTTATGAAACTCACTAAGGTACCAAGGAGCTGCAGGCCCCTGGCGGCCGGGGCGAGCTCTCCTCTGCCTCAGCTCTGCTCTGCTGCAGTCTGCAATGCTGACCTTCGGTTACCCATTCTGGTGGACAGCCTTCCCACCTCCTCCTCACTGTCCCTTTTCGCCTTCTGCCTATGTTTGCTCGTCTGCCTATGTGATTCCTACTCTCTGTCTCTGCTGCTGTCTCCAGGTGGAGCTAAGAGGGAGTGGACTGCAGCCGGACCTGATAGAGGGCAGGAAGGGGGCTCAAATAGTGAAGCGGGCCAGCCTGAAAAGGGGCAAACAGTGATCTCTCCTCCAGTAGCCCCTCGGGAGGTAACAGCGGCCTTCTTGTCCTTCCTGGCATGGTCCTTGATGAGGTAGCTGCTTGCTTCTCCCCCACACCATCCATTGCATTTAGCATAATTCAGAGCTACAACCAGACTTCCGGGCTCCCACTCCCCAGACCAGGCACTGTCTCTGCCCCTCAACTTCCTCTCCAAGCAGATGCATCTCCTTTGACATCCATCTGCTGGAAAGGACACAAAGTTGGGGGCTTGGTTTTATTTTGCTTGTTTATATTTTCTTTTGTCTTTTTTTTTGGGGGGGGGCTGTGTTAGGGATGGAACTCAGAGCCTCATGGCTTCTAGGTTTGACTCTGCCTCTGAGACACACCTTCCACCACCGCACCCCATACAGTTTATTTTTAAACAGGGTCTTGATATAGCCCTGGCTGTCCTGAGACTTGCTATGTAGACCAGACTGGCCTCTAACTCACAGAGATCCAACTGCCTCTGTGCTGGCATTAAAGGCATGAGCCACCACACCTGCCTGTCCCTGTATAATTTTAAAATAGGGCCTGGAAGTGAAAAATACTCTGTGAATCTTGGCATTCCCCCTTAGGGACCAAGCAGCGGGCTCCAAGGTTGGTGGCCAGGATGCTGCAGAACATAGTGGAGACAGTTGAGTCTGTGACGTCTCGCTGTGCTTGGTCAGAGAACATGCCCAGCTATCCCTTCAGCCTCACTGGAGTCCTAACCTGTCACGGCTTCGGTTCTCTCCCTATTCTGAGAACAGGGCTGCTCCCTTGATGTCTCAGAAGGAACTAAACCAATAGTTCCCAGGGGTGGGTGGTATCTTCTCTGAAAGTCTGAAGGGTCTTCCACGGCTAAGGGCTGTACTAGTGTGTGATGGGTGTGTGCCAGGGCAGTGGGCCTAGGAGGGGTGGGCCGGAGTGTACAATGAAGACCTCCAGCGGGCTGCAGTGCCTGAGAGCCTTGGCAGCCAGCTCTGATCTTACCCTCCCTGAGGAGTCCTGTACTGAGCTGCCCCGAGGCCCTTCATTGTGCTCAGCTCGGGGCAGCTCAGTACAAGACGCATCGGGGTGGGAGTCAGCGGGGAGCAAGCAAGCATCACCCCCCCCGCCCTGCCCCCTCTGCACAGCACTAACTGGGTTATGGCGCCCAGCACTCTCAGGGCTCAGCTCCAGACTCAAGCAGTTAAAGCGGTCGTCACCGGTTTTCTGCATTCGGCAAAAAGCAGGGCCTGCACTGCCTCCTGGGCCACAGGAAGTGCTGACTCGTGCTTCCCAACATATCCCAGCACTTGGGCAAAGATGAGGATTGGCAGAGCCCACAGGAGAGTAAAATTAGCCCTGACTCCTCAGCAGCTTTAAGGAGGTCACTGCATTAACCCTGGCACTGCCAGGAGGGTCCTGCCTGGCTGCTGATTTAAAGGCCAGGATTAGCTCTGATCCATGCCTGGGAAGTTACCCAAAGGTGCAAGACATTTTTAAAGGAGGAAGGGAGGGTAAATGCCTTCTTCTGCCTTGTTCTTCCTACAGTAGCAGCCAGAGCTGATCGGAGTTGCGCTGGTGTTTGGTTCAGATTTCACCAATGTCCTAAGCAGGAGGCAAGCAGAAAGGCAGGCTGAAGGACGGAGAGGAAGGAGAGCATTTTCGTTAACTCTGGCTGATGGGCAAAGAGGTTAAATGAAAGACAGACAGAGAGAGAGTTAGCCACCAGACCTCATGAGCTTGGGAGTCAGGAATTCTGAGCAGCCTGGTGCCACTGTAGTGACTGGGGTACTGGAACAGAAGGAGTCCAGTGGCAGGGTCCTGCCCAGGTCCAGCCAGAGGTTTAGAGAGTAGCAGGAATGCCTCCTCCTCAACAAGAGGCTAGGGAAGGGGCTTCAGGCTCTGTTCCCACCCATATCACCCCACCCCACAGGAGTCCAGCCATTCCTCTTCTGATTCACCTGCTGGCTAAAAGTTACGTGAAATCGGAAGTGAGCGCAGGGTGCTTCTGTGCCCAGTCATCCCCAGACACAGTGACAAGAGTGACCACTGAGCACCTGGCATGCATACTCCCCATCCCCGCCTTGTTCCAGGCCTCTTGCTGTCCTTCATGCTCATCTCTTTAGTGCCGCAGTGCATTTCTGTGCTCTTTCGTGGATGGCTATTTCACTGTTTGTGTCAAAACAGTGAGACAGGCTCTGTCTGTCCAGGGAAGCTAAGTTCTAAAGCTTCCTGAGGGCCCGGGCACTAGTGGCAATGAGGTGAGCGGGAGTGAATGAGCCATATACAATGCAATGTGCCATCCTCAAACAGAAATACACGCGCAGCATGCCAATAGAGTCCTTAGTTGAGGAAAGCGTGACCAGAGACTGACAAGAACCTGCCTAGTCTTGTGTTTCCCTAGGGAGCAGCGATTCACTAACCCTGCGTTCATACTCTGTAGACCAGAACTCCAGAGCTACTGTGAAGAATGAGAGGCATCTTATTTGTTTCCAAGCATGGAAACCAGCCCTGGGGTCTAGATTCAAGGCCTGTTCCCACACTGTCTGACCTTAAGTCACTCAACTATCCCCAGCCTCATACTCCTCAAGGAAAAGATGAAAATAGTCTCCTCTGGATATGTGCCAATCAGAAATGTGTCCAGAACTGGGTGTGGCTCAGGGGAAGGGCACAAGCTCAGCCTGCCTGAGACTCCAGCCAGGTCCCAAACACAGCATGAGTGTGGCGGGGGAGGGGGCCACAAATGCTAGGTGTGAGAGGTGTTGTGTCATGGGGAGTAAATAAAGCATATGCACTCTGGCATTCAATCAATGGCAGATTTTGTTTGTACTGTGACTCGGGGCAAGTCGTTTGACCTTCTCTAAGCCTCAGCATTGCTGTCCACGCATAGCAATAATGCCAGTTCTTTCCTCGTGGAACAGCTGTGCGGTAGCAGGTGCCCTTACTTCCGTGAGGGGGCTTTTCAGAGTGCGAGGGTCAGCAAGTGTGGTCTACATCCCCTTAAGTCATCTGGGGTCTTAAGATACTGACTCCTGGGCGGGGCACAGCTCAGGAGTGGAAGCTTGCTAGCCTGCAAGAGACTGCTCATATGATTATTTATGCATATTGGCAGTTGAGTTATTATGACTGATTTTGAGCCTTCTCCTCAAAATTCCCCTCAACTCCCATAGCATGGCTCTAAGTATCATAAGTAAAGGAGGCTGAAATGGAGGGTAGTTAGCTCTCGTTTAGAGAGGAAGAGAGCCCACTGCGGGGACTCTCCAGTCTGGGAAGCAGCGCAGAGCTGAGCCTTGTTCTGATCCCACCACACACTGGAAAGACCTCTGTGTCCAAGGCCTAGAGAGTAAAGAAGCAGGCTGAAAAAGACAGAGAAGGTTGTTTCAGTCAAGACTCATGGCCTCGTGTGGCGGGTTTTGTATTGTGCCTGAGTGTTGAGGTGCCGGGACTGCTGGAAGATGGTGTGCAGTGAGCAGCTAGGGGCACTGGAGCGCAGGCAGTGATGGGGCCCTGGGGCTACCAGAAGCCTGGGAAAGGGTGCTGCTTCTTGCTAACCTCTGCGTGTGCGTGGCTGTGCCCTCCAGGACTCTCCAGGGAGCTGAGGGAGGAAAAGGCCAGTGTCTCTCTCTGTTTGCTTTTATGGAGTGTGTCCCATGCAAACATGGTTTCAAGATGCACGTTAGCTCTGACAAGAGAATATGTTAGTAAATTTAAAGAAATGTGTCTTAGTGGGGGGAAGCAGGGATGCAAATTTTGTTTTGCTTTATTTCAAGCTAGAATCTGATCTCCTATCCAGCCGCTTCAAGGCCATCAGGGTGAGAGGAGAAGGGAGACTGGTGAAAGCCACAGGCATAGATGTGGGAGAGAAAAGTGCAAGATCCTGGCACTCTGAGCACAGTGGAGCGGCCATTTGTCAGCTTTGGAAGGATGGGTCTTTTTCAGAGGGTGCCCTGGGAGGACACGCCATGGAGTAATCCTGGCCACAGCCAGGAGGCTCCTGTTACCCCACTCCTGCCCCAGCAGCTGCTCCTCCAGCTGCTCCAGCTGGACCTGTCTCTGTTCCACTTGAGTCTTAGTTTACCAAACTACCTCCTCCCCCCCACCCCCCCCCAAAAAAATGGGTACCTTCTCCTAAATGATTGCTAAGGCTTGAGCCTTTTCCTCTGCTTAGGATCTGGCAGTAAAGCATGTGGGGAATCAGCCTGTGTGTCCAGAACCTCCCCCCCATCTCACGTTGCCTCCCGCTTGAGGAATGCTTAGCTCTAGGGTGCAGAATGTGAAGAAGGGGCTCCCACCCCTCAAATACTCATAATCTAGCCAGAGCAACTGCACAGCTGGTTAGAGAGAGAGAGAGAGAAAAAAAAAACACTCAGCCACCAGCACTTTCTAGGAGCCAAGTGCTCACAAGCCCCACATGTTCCCGCCCCCTTGATGTCCCATGGACCTGTCATTGGCGTGTTTACGCATCACAGTGAAGTAATGTGTTAGGTCCTGCTGCCGCCCTCCCCCATTTTATGGCAGGGGAGACCGAGGTGAAGAGCAGCTAAGTAAGATGACCAACGCTTGGCAGCCAGTAATGACAGATGCAGCATTTAAAGCTGAATGGACAGTCTGGCTTCAGAGTTCCTGCTCTTGACCTTGGCCCTCTACAGTGACTCTTAGCCAGTGGGTGGTGGTGGGAAGGGACAACCTGAAGTGCTGCTGGAGGGCAAGTTTGACTCAGGAACAGAAGTTGAGGAGGGAGGATGAGAGCCTTGCTGGGAGATCTGTGGCCTAAGGCAGAGAGGAGAGCCATAGGGGCACACAGCCTAGAGACAGGACTGAAGAAGGCAGCCCAGAAGGGGCAGGATCTCAGCTTTCAAGCTGCAGCTCTCTTCTGCTCAGCCAAAGTGCCTGGCTTTAAGTCTTCACAGCTTCTGGCACATCCTTTGGCACTCCTGCTCCCTAGGGAACCATAGAGAGATGAGTCATGTTGGTCACGGCCAATATACCTACTCAGCTCTGTCACCTGTAGAGCTCAGGACAGCTCCGTGCCTGGGAACATTCCGCCTCAGAATGACCTCCAACCTTTATGCCACTTCCCAGAACACCATCAGCTCTCTTCATCCTAGTGGCCTTCAGCCAGGCATGGTGGAGCACACCTGTCACACCAACCCTCTGGGCGCTTGAGACTGGAGGATTGTCTCAAGTCAAGGCCAGTCTGTGATAAATTATGAGTTCTGGGCCAGCCTGGGTTAAAGAACAAGTCCCTGTCAAAAAAATAAAGAAAGAGAAAGAAAGAAAGAAAGAAAGAAAGAAAGAAAGAAAGAAAGAAAGAAAGAAAGAAA
>NW_026596143.1:13038067-13053404 GCF_907164565.1 Psammomys obesus | reverse complement strand
AAAGAAAGAAAGAAAGAAAGAAAGAAAGAAAGAAAGAAAGAAAGAAAAGAAAAGAAAAGAAATGCCCTTCTCTTCACCACCAGCTCCTAAGTCCCTATAAATAGTCTTTAGTGTTTGCTGGAAGACATGAAGATATCTGGGTGAGATGGCACACACCTGAAATCTCGGCACCTGAGATGAAGAGGCAGGAGGTTGGAGCTTTCAGGCTAGCCTGAACAGCATGAGTCTATCGTTTTAAAAAAAAAAAAAAGTTTTTTTTTCAGTTTTGTTTTGGGTTTTTGTTTGTTTTTTGTTGTTTTGTTTTTGTTTTAAGGAAAGAGGAAGGAGGCAGGAAGGAGGCAGGCCTCTCAGTAGGTGGGAAGATACAGCGTGGGGGCAGGAATGGTATCTTGCTGTGAATCTCAGGCTGCCAGGTTCGGACTTTCACACGCAAAGCTGTTGCTTCCCAATTTTCGATGTTATGGTCTCGAGAAAATGCACCTTCCTTAAGAGATCTCTTCACCAGAGCCAGTCCACTACTAGGCGGGTCAACAGCCAAGGGCACCTGTCAGTCAGACTCTGGACCAGAGCCAAGAGGAACTTCCGGGTCATGAGTTCAAGACCAGTGATGTCTGGTGTGGGTGCTGCAGGCCCACCTGAACTAAGAGCGTAGAGGCACTTCTGCCATCCTAGCCTTTTCCTTGGCATAGTCACAGCCGCTTTCTAAGCAGGAGAGTCTACTCCCAGGATTTTTTTCCCAGCCTCCTGGCAGCAAACCACTGTCCCTGCCCCTGTATAAGGTTCCTGAGCGCTCACCCACCCAGCACTAAGCAGCAGAGACTGGATGGCCAGGGAGATGAACCATCCCATCCGGGTAGAGAGCAGGGAAGGGCGGGTGGGTTTCGAG
The DNA here is from genome assembly GCF_907164565.1 of Psammomys obesus. Classification (NCBI taxonomy): domain Eukaryota; kingdom Metazoa; phylum Chordata; class Mammalia; order Rodentia; family Muridae; genus Psammomys; species Psammomys obesus. Next base: position 13,052,518 of record NW_026596143.1, on the reverse strand, counting down.
GCCAGCCTCGGCTACTGCACTCTCAACTCATGGCTTTGCTTGGGACCTCCGAGGCTTCCGGCCTGCCCTGCCGAAGCACAGAACCTTTGAGTGACTCCCTTTTCTTGTGTTCTGCAGGATCACACCTCAACACCCAAATCCTGAACTCCACACACTCTGTCATGCACACAGGAGGAGACCTGGACCAGAGGGCTACTGAAGGGTGGTCGCGCGTGTTCTAAGCTCCCCGGCATGACCTCTGTAAGGGGCTTCCTTTAGTCTCCTGTTCGCATGAACGACTGGCTGTAGACGCATGACCTACAGTCTCCAGTCCCGCCTCTAGTGACTATGGATCTCTGTGGGAATCAGGACAAAGGCGGCGAGAAGAAGGGAGAGGAGTGAGGGAGAGAGAACAAGCCCCAGAGAGCACACGGGTGCACACACGAATAAGGGCTCTACTGTGGCTGGGATGGTTGGTTGCTTTGTTTGCTTTTGGTTTTGAGTTTTGACTTCCACCTCATTTGTAAGAGTTTTCACATGATCTTCCCGGAACGGGGAAACTGGAAACTGGCGTGAAATCAGTTCAACACCATCGTCCCACATCCTCATGTGCCAGCCTCCCATGCTTGCGTGCGCACACACTCGAGCACACACACACACACACACACACACACACCTCACACACACACGCCACATGTCACATGCTCCCACCCGACTCCCACCCCCGTGGAGGGACTGCTCTTCCCAGAATGACACGACACAGGTGCACACTTGCCGATCTCCCTTTCACTCAGCCCACACTGGTTTTACTGTGACCTCTGAAGCTGTATGGATAAACTGGATATGTATATTTTTTTTTATGTTGTGTCTCAGTTTCAGTATCAATCATCTTCCAGCGGGAAATCGTCACCCTGAGAGCGCATTCGGGGTTCCTTGTGTTAGAAACTTAAGAACTGAGGCAAGGAGCCCCTAAGCTTTGCTGTAGGGCTCAGAGGGAGCCAGAGTCCCGCCTCCAAGTTCTCTGCGGGAGAAGGGCCTGTGGCTGTCGGAGGATTGCACCAGCATGTCCAATAGGGGAAGAGGGTTTCTAAATCGCCAAGCACTTCTATAATAGTCTGTGTTCAAAGTGTAAACTGTACAGTAATCAGCCTTGTGTATATGAAAACAATAAATACTATGCAAACCAATAGAGAAAAAAAAAAAAAAAAAAAAAAAAACGTTAGCAGTATGTACAAAAGCCCTAAACAGCTCAGCTCCCAAGGACTTCTCCAGGCCGTGGGAGGAGCTAATGGATGTCTTTCACCGAAAGAGGAAGGGAGAAGGGCTGTGAATGTACCTGCCCGTTCCTAGGTCAGACCACCCTGAGGTCTCCCAGAGCCAACTTGGTGCTTGAAGTGCAGGTGGCTGCAGGATGGAGGCGGTCCTGGCACAGACAGCTGGGCTCAGGCTGGGCAGCCAAGTGCCTGGCTCTGACCACGGGCCCAGCACAAGGAGAGCCGGAGCAGGATAGGCTGAGGAGAGACTCTCTTCTATCTAGACTCAGGGCAGGCCAGGAAGGGACCCCCTCGACTGGCTGGTCTTGCCTCGGAGCCCTCAGGGAAGAGCCTTAACGTCACACTAGAGTCTCCTGCAGAGGGAGGCCCGAATCAGCACAATCCGGCTCCGCCACGCCCGGGCGGCGCCCCCTAGGGCCAGGAGAGAGACTGGCAGGCTCTTCTCGCTCTCCAGGTGGACGGCGGTCACCTTTCCTCGCCTGCCGCTCTTCCGGGGGTGTCGCCAGGACACAATAAAAACCTTCCAAGTAGCACAGACGCCCCTCCATGCTCGTGCCCCCACGCCCTGGAGGCCCGCTTGGGGGTTCCAGCCCGCGCGCGCTCTAGCCCCGGGCGGTGCGCCGGTTGGGGGGGGAGGGGGACGGATGCTGTGGTCCACGGGCGCGGCTCGCTTTCCTCGGGGTGGGGGTGGGGGCGGCCCCGGGAGGGCTGGACGGGCGAGGACCGGCGCGGGGTCGCCCCGCCTCGCCCCGCACCCTCCGCTCCAGGACGTGGCCCCACGTAGCGGCTCTTAGCGCCCCGCGCGGCCCGGCTCCGCTTTGGCACCCTCCGCTCAGTCTGGCTTGGCTGCTTGGCACGCCGCCCCCTCGCCCTCCGGCGGCATGGCTGCGCGCTCCCGTTGCTAGTAGGAGCTGTTTAGGAGGAGTTTGGGGTCCCCACTTGATGCCTAGAGAATGCTGCAGTCTGCACCTTAGACGCTTTTTAGAAGTTTTGAAATGACCTTGATTTTTTTAATTGTTATGAAAAAAAAAAAAAAAGAACTATGTCTCGGCTCTCTCACATGCTCTGTTACTGAGAGAGACCACCCCACCCTACTCTGATGTATAGACCATTCTCCCTACACCAGCTAAAACAAATGTCAAATTAATAAAGAAATTGACCATGGCACAGGGCTCCATCTCTCCTTCTTCGCTTATCTTTGGGAGTTTGGGGTGCTGGGCAGGAGGGTAGCCCTGGTTTGGGGTGTGATGGGGTCTGCCCCTGAGAAATCTGTCCCCAACTCCCAGAACCTGGAAAGCCCCTTAATCAATACCACCCTCCCTGCAAGAACCCTGAAAGTGCGGACAACCCTGTTATCAGGAGACAACAAGGTGGGGGAGGAGCTGGACACTACAAACCAGAGGGCCTGTCCAGGCCGCCAGGTGACATTCACCACCGGGAGCTGCCGGAGCCTGTCCTTGCAGACAGAGGAAGTGATCTCTGTTCTGAACTAGTTTCCAACTCTTTATGCAAAGCTGAGCTCCACACTGGTGGGGTCTCCGCCTTTATCACACCGGGAACAGGGTAAACAGTGTCTGAAGTCCCCTGCACTTTGTCACTGAGGTTACCACACAACACCACCCCCTTGTCAGCTTTAGCGTTAAATAAGAGTCAAATCACTTGCAGCAAATGTTCTTCCTAACTTCTCCTTATTGTAAAGTGACCAAAGCTTTGTCCCCCAAATCGCTGGTGTTCCCCAGCCCCGCCCAAGCCCAAGCATCTCAGGCACTGAGAGCCCACCAACACCCGCCCTCCATTTGTACTCCCCCAGAGGGTTTCTGAAACACTTGCAGAACCACAGTTGCCTTGGTTGGGTGGCTTGTCTGGGAATCTGGACTAGCTGACCCATGCATGGCCTGATAGCAAACCTATGAACTTTTTCTCGGGGGTGGGTGTGTAAATCCAGATAGCCAAAGATGAACAGAGATATGCGATGAGAGCAGCTATTCACCAAAAGTTGATAAAACGGGAAAGAGAAGGTCTGTCTCAAAGAGTTGCTGAGAGGTGAAATGGGTTGAAGGCCTGCTGTAAAGAGGTAATTAAAGGAAAAGGACTAGAACGCCTTCCTGCTGATGATGCAGTGGCTGAAATCACTCCAAAAGGCAGAGACTTGGTTACTGGCAGCTTAGGAAGGAGTTCCTGTGGATAATAACATTCCTTGCTCGGGGTGGCAGTCTTCAAGGGTGAATTAGAATGTGTTGCTCTGTGGATTTGGTTCTGAAAGTAAAACTTGTAAGTTACAAGTTGATTTCCCTCAAATACAGATCTTTTTAATAAGATGGGGAAAGGGAACAAAACAAAAAACAAAAACACCAACTTTTTCTCAGGATGAAGAGATGGGATGGAGAAAAACCTGGGTTTGGTTCCTAGGACCGAGTTGAGGCTCTCACAAGTGCCTGTAACTGTGACTCCAGCCCCAGGGGATCCAACATCCTTCTCTGAACACTTTGGATGGACACACACACACACATACACACTCACACACAGTCTTAAAAAATAAAAAGAACTTTTCATATTTCTTTTTTATCCAAACTTGTAGAAAGATCATCTCACCCCTTGTAACATCCTTTCTAATCCCTCACCTAAACCACCTATGCCAGAGAGACTATTGCTTACATCACAAACTCTCCATGGCAAGGTAGCCTTCCGCACCTCAGCCCTCCATCTCAAAGAAAGCTAACAAAGAAGAGCCTCTTGTCTCTCACCTGTGAAAACACAGACCCCACAAACATAAGAAACTGTGTTCCCAAAGCCCAAGTGGCCTGGTCAGGAAGAACTCATCTAGACAGCAATCACCTCATTCCAGTCATTTCACACACTTGGAGAGTAACTTCAGGAAAGAATACTGAATTTAGAGAGCAGCCTGCAGGTGAGCCCTGATTCCTCTGAGGGACAGTTTCCCTGTTGTCAAGTAAGAGATTGCACACACACACACACACACAAGAACCAGCAGATTGCAAAAATTCATCAGAAACAAAACACCCAGGGCTCTTAGATTCAGTTAACTCCCAAGCCTCAACCCGACTGCCCTGCTTAGGTCTCTGCCTCGGGATCATAGGAGAGCACCCACTCCACCCATCCTGACCCCAGGCAGCTGGAATACTGAAGAGACCAAGAAAGGCTGGCAAAGGCAGGAACGGTTCCACAGGCTCCCCTCTTCAGCCTCAGTGGGCTACCCCCTCACACCCACACCCCTGCAACTCTGAGAGCTGCTGCACAGCCCTCCCCTAGGCCATTCTGCAAGATTTTCCCACCCCAGGTTCTCAAGTCCGAGAGATCTGCATGATCCATCTCATCCCCCCCACCCCTGCCACTTACCCTGTGTGGAGGAGGAAGAGTAAGCAGCTCTATCTCCCCTCAGAGCTTCACATCGATTCATACAGGGACAGCTTGGGACGGTGACCTCTGAGCCAGACCTTTTCTTCTCCTTCAAAGGGGCAAAGGAAGCCTTCCACAAGAGCCTCCAGGCACCCACTAGGTACTGGACTTGGGTAAGCAAGCCTCTGAGGATACACAGGAGGTCTAGAGCTAATTCTTTCACACACGCACATGCTCACGAACACACACGAACACACACACACACACACACACACACACACACACACACACACACGGACTGGCTGATTTACAGTCAATCTTTCAAAGTGCAATTTGTCTAGGAGAAGCCAATGTGAGGCCCATGCGGGCTCCGACCAATGGCGGCACAGCGCTCTCAGCTCAGCCAGTCTCGGGTCTGTATTCTAATGGGCCATATCTTTATCAAGGAAATGTCCCTTCCCTGAACTTAAAACTTCTGATGGAGGGCCCCCAGACTCAGAGGCAGAGAAACCGGGTGCTCTGAGTTTGGGGAGCACCCCTCCTTAGGCCCAGCTGGCAGAGAAGGAAAGCGGAAGGTCTCCCACCTCCTCTGGACACCTGACTTTCCAGAGGGCTGACGTAGGTGCCCCATCCCTGAGGAAGGGCCGGGCCAGAGGGCAGTCGGAGGCTTGCGGTGGGATGGGGGGCTCTGATTCTCCAAGCCTACCATGAGATTCTGGGCCATCATCTGAGGTGCTGGCCTCGAAGGGGCTGCCCGCCCTCCTGCTCGCTGACCTGGAGACCATGGAGTCCAACCTGCAGGGGACGTTCCTTCTGAACAACACACAGCTGGCCCAGTTCTCGGAAATGAAGGCTCCCATGTGCCAGTACTCGGTGCAGAACTCCTTCTACAAGCTGAGCCCCCCAGGACTTGGTCCCCAGCTGGCAGCTGGGACACCCCATGGGATCACGGACATCCTGAGCAGGCCGGTAGCCACTCCGAACAGCAGCCTCCTGTCTGGCTACCCCCACGTGACAGGCTTCGGGGGACTCAGCTCCCAGGGGGTCTACTACGGCCCCCAGGTGGGGAGTTTTTCCAAGGCTGGGAACGAGTACCCCACCCGGACCCGGAACTGCTGGGCGGACACAGGCCAGGACTGGCGTGGCAGCGCCCGGCCGTGCAGCAACAGTGAGTACAGGGCCTTCAGCCACCCCCAACCCAGCCTGTCCCGGGGAGGAGGCAGGGTGGGGGGCTTCTGGAGGCTGGGCTGCACTCTGTAGGGCCGCCATTAAACACAGCCCGGCCTGGTCCCTCTCCTCAGCTCACAGCAGATCTGAACCCCACCCTCTCCCACACTCGTACCCAACTTCCACCTGACACAGGTGTCTGAACCCCCTGCCACTTCGGTTGCCCTTCAGGGGACCTTGGGGGTTCCAGGTCCCACGAACGCAGCCCGCCCTGTGGAGGGTCCTGCTGGCAGCCCAGTTTGCTTCTGCCCAGAGTAAAACAGGCCCTTTGCAAAAAGCAGGCCAATGCTCCCCAGGTGGAAGACACTTACAGTGTTCAGTATAGTATCCCAAAGAGCCCAGTTTCACGTGGCACTGTTCCAAGACCCACTGAGGTCCCATCCAGAAGCCAGGACCTGTCTCCCACCTTCCTTGTTCTGGGTTCATGTCGGCCATGGCAGAAACAGCAGCCTGGCCTTCAGCAACAACAGAGCTAAGTTGACCTTGGCCCTGACTGCTGGGGGGAGCTGCTTACCCCACCCGTCCCTGAGAACTGGGGGTGGGCATTAGGCCAGTCAGGGACCGGGAAGTGCAAGGGGCATGTGAGAGTGTCCACTAAAGCCCTGGGTGGGGCATACATGTGGCGGAGACAGAGGCAAAGCCTCCTCCACTTCTGTGGCTCCCACTGCAGAAGGGATTTGGAACCAATGGTGGAAAGCCCCGGAACTCTGGCCCCCTTGTCCTCTGTGTGTCGTGCCTGAATGTCAGTCCCCTCCCTCAGATCTCATCTCTTGGGACCTATTGTGCAGCCTAGTTCGGGGGGGGGGGGTACCATAAGCTCAAGCTGTTTCTCCCGCACTCCCCGATCCTGTCCCTAGTTCTCCAGTCTTGAGTGCATGCACACACCAGGAAAGAGCCAAGAAAGCTTGTGGCCGGTTTAACACAGGAGGAGAGAGAACTGAAGAGGGGCCTCTTTTAGGATACTGGTTCTCAACCTGTGGGTCAGGACCCCTCTGAGGGGGGCGAAGGATCCTTTTGTATGGATTGCATATCAGGTGTCCTGCATATTAGATACTTACAATTCATAACAGTAGCAAAATTACACTTATGAAGTAGCAACAAAATAATGTTCTGGTTGGGGGTCGCCAGGACATGAGGAACTTTTATTAAAGGGTTGCAGCTTTGGGAAGGCTGAGAGCCACCATCTTCGGAGGTCCTTTTCCTCTCCTGTACTGAAGTCACTGGCTTAGAACAGGACACAAGTTGCTGGACTACACTAAGACCAAGCAGATGGGCGCTCTGCCTGCTTTGAGCTCCAAGCTCCTTCCTGTCAGTCATGACTGAGTTTGGGGTCTCCAGCCTCTCCAGATGACTGTGTCACTCCAACACCAGACTGTACAGTAGATTCTAAGAGGTCTGAGGGAGGGTGGGCTTCCCGGCTGGCTGCCAGGCAACGCAGCCCATGGGGGACTAGTCTCTTGGAGTCGGAAGCTTTTCCTCTGTGCTTCTCCACAGACCAGGGAGGCTGGGGTCTCAGAGAAAGGAAGTGGGGAGGAATTCAGGGGCCCTGGGGGTCTGATTGCAGGTGAAAGGTACCCACGCCTGTCTTGGTGAAAGAAAGGCCATGTTTGTCTTGGTGTCTTGGCCCAGAAAAGAAATTCCCATGTGTCCCCTGGAGAAGGCAGCGCCATTGAATTAGGGGAAAACTAAGAAAGGCACAAGGCCCAGTTCTAAGTCCTCACTGTCCCTAAGTGGCTGGTGCAGCTGCCCTCTAGGGGTCCTGTCCGCCTGAGTGGGGTAGAGGTCGCAGGAACTATTATTCTGAATGCCGGAAGTGCTGCTCACCTAACAGGTGTCACCATGTTCCAGGTGGCTTCTCACTAGGAGGACACATCCCAGCGGAAGCCATAGCACGGGCTGGCACCCCACAGGCAGGGTCCCCTCAGGTCTCCGCTCATCCTGCTAACTGTACTTTCCTCCCTCCTGCCAGCCCCAGACCCCCTGAGTGACACGATCCACAAGAAAAAGCACACCCGCCCAACCTTCACGGGCCACCAGATCTTCGCTCTGGAGAAAACCTTTGAGCAGTCCAAGTACTTGGCTGGCCCAGAGAGGGCGAGGCTGGCTTACTCACTGGGCATGACGGAGTCACAGGTCAAGGTGAGTCTGTGCAGGACAGGGTATCTGCCTGGCAGCCGGGTATCTGCCTGGCAGCCGGGCACCTGCTGGGGCAGGAGGCCACCCGGCCTGGGATGGTGTAGCTGTCCATGTTAATATAGAGATTGTAACAGTTTCTAGTGGTTCCCCAAACGGCAGCCATCTCTACCCAGGCCCATTTCAGAGCCTGTAAGCAGTACCTCCGTTAAATCTCACCCTGTCTTGACATCACCATTATGACCCATTTTACAAATAAGGAGCCAGTGTCAGTTAATCAAGTTAATGGTGCTTGTGGTCTTCCGGCCAGCAAGCACAGAGCCGAGACTTGAACCAAGAACCGTGGAACACTGCCCCAGCGGGCCTGCTTCCCGAGCTTTACATTGAAGCTAATCACCCTCTGCTCCCACCCATGCGGGTCCACCTCCTCAGGCTCCTGGGACAACTGCACTAGTCTGTCCACACTTCCGGTGGGGACAGGGGAGAAGGAGGCCGTGAGCTCGGCTGGACCCCCAGCCTCCCTGAGAAGATGTGTGAGCGGATTCAGGAGGTTCTGGGGGCAAATGGGACCTGCCTCAGCAGACAGTCACAGCCGGGAGAGAAGGCTGTGCTGTGATGGCGGAAGATGGCATAGGCTCCTGTCACACATTTGTCTGCCTCTTTAGGGCTCCAAGGTTTTCAGCCATTTCAAGCATTTATTTCTAGAGGGCAATCATTGATGAGGTTCCCGGGGAGCTATAAAGTTAAAAGAAGGGCAGTTTCATTCACTCATTCATTCATTCATTCTGCTTTGTTTTGCTTGCTGGAGGACTAGGGCACGCTAGGCCCGGGCTCTACCATCACACTGCATTGGGTCCTAGGCATGACTCCAGCTGAGGACGTTTCAGGGGCTTCGGCATCTGAGGCAAGGAGGGAGCTGCAGCGCGGGGAGGGCTGCCACCAGAGGAAAGGCTGGGGCACGCTTGCTTTACTAGCTTGTATTTGATTTCACTGCCCCCTCGGCGCAGCAGCCTGGTATGGTCCCCGCCCCGGGGCAGCGAGGTGGCTGCGCGGTGGAGCCCGCTCCCGCACCCCGCTCGTTCCCCGCAGGTGTGGTTCCAGAACCGCCGGACCAAGTGGAGGAAGAAGAGCGCCCTGGAGCCCACGTCGTCCACGTCCCGGGCCCCGGGCGGAGCGGGAGGCGACCGCGCGGCCTCGGAGAACGAGGACGACGAGTACAACAAGCCGCTGGACCCGGACTCCGACGACGAGAAGATCCGCCTGCTGCTCCGCAAGCACCGGGCCGCCTTCTCGGTGCTCAGCCTGGGCGCGCACAGCGTCTGAGCCCCGGCCCGCCGCGCAGGCCGGCCCTGCCCTCTCCTCTCCCGGCAGCTGAGGGCGGGGGTCAGGGAAGAGGAGCTCGGGGGCGGGGAGGAAAGAGGAGGAGGGCAGGAAGGGAAGGAGGAGAGGGGTGGTGAGTACATCGAAGGAGGAGGTGGCGCGCCTCTCTGCCCTTTCTCCTCTCGGGACTCCCCACCCAGGCAGCCTGCGCTAAAGCAGCAGGATTTTTTTTTTCCCAGCAGGGAACCTGGCTGTGGGGTTCCCGGGATGCGCCGCTTTCCCCCTAGGGGTTAGGGAGTCACCCAAGGCCGGGATTGCAAAGCAAAGGACGGAGCCTGAGTTCTAGGTGTGCTTCCGCTGGTGGGGGCAGGAGGAACTCCTCCCCGGGGAGGGGCGTGGGTCCTGAAAACAGAAACTCTCCTAACCCTGAGCTTCAGGACCCTGGCGGCCTCCCGCTGCACTTTACTCTCTAGGCAGATCCCTCTGTAACAAGAAGGGGCTGGGAAAGGGAACGGGGAAAACGGGCAGAGGAGAAAACAGATGAGAGAACCCTGAGGTTTGATTTTCCCTGGGAACCACCCAACGAGGCATCCCTGTACACCCAAGGGCTTCAGAGCTTGGGACCACCCAAGCAGGAAGGAGAGAAGGGTTCTGACCGCCACACTCCTCCATCCAACAGGGGCACCAGGCCGGGGAACCCCCGGCCGGACAAGGGGCTGAGAGCGCCTTGGGTACCCAGGCTTTTAAAACAAAACTAGAATAAAGATGAAAATCCCAGAAACCTCCCCGCGGCTCCTTCGCTTCTATGAAGGGAATAAATAGTGACAGCGTTCTCTCGTGTCGTGACATTTTCTGTTGGGCTGGAGAGACGGCTCGGCGGTTAAGATCACACGCAGCTTGCTCTTCCAGAGTACAGGAGCTGGGTTCCCAGTAACAGGGAACAGCTCACAACTGTCCATCAACTCCAGCTCTAGGTGGTCCGACGCCCTCTTCTGGCCTCCTCAGGTACTGCGTGCATGCTCACAACAAAAACACATGCATACATGGGCACACAATTAGTACTAAGAATAAAGAGTCGCCATCGGGTCGCGGATGAAGAAGCGGGTGCCAGAGCAAGATTAAGATGGCAGGAATAGAGATCACCACGAGCTTGGCTGTGGCCTCTACTACCAAGAAATAGAAGAACAGAAGACTTAGCGATCAGCAAATAACATCCAAACCCCTAAACAATGTGCCCAGCCTGTATCAAATACTAAACCAGAGGGTGAGTTTGGGGATAGAACAGACACTAGCCATCTACATTTGTAACTTCAGCATCTTCAAGGCCCGCTCACAATTTTATGTCCATTATCAGTACCACATTCTAATGCCTACAAATGTAATTACATGCATTGTATGATTTTAGAGCCCCAGCCATGCAGGGCTGTAGAAACAAGTTAGACTGTGATTGACATTAAAATATAAATTTAAAAGCAAAATAATAATAATAAAAATAAATCTTATGTGAAATAAGTGAAGCCATCTAAAAAGGAAGAAGCAGAAACCGTTGTCTACAGACCCAGCTGTTATCTTCAGTCTCAAAAAGGACCTCTAACATGTTCTGTGTTTAAGCAAGCAAACCCCAAAACTTTCCAGAGATTCATATTCCACGCACCTCCTTTCCTCCCATACCACGGATGCTTCAGAGTCAGGGGAAGGGGACAGTCCACAGCCACAGTGTCTTTCCTGACAGGCACTAGCGGGTGAGCACAGATTTTGGCCACGGCTCTCAAGTGTGTCATTCTTACTAGAAGGACCTGGGTCACCTTCCCAGGGACAGGTTTCAGATGAGGGGTTCATGAACTTCATGAGCTCTGAGCAAGGAACTTCTAAGGAGCATTACTAATACCATAGAGAGAGCACAGGGGGAGCGCTGGTAGACTTCAGGCCTGTGAGGCTAAGCGCGAGTCCTATCTTCTAAGTTTCAGGATGTGGGGGGGGGGGCAAGCCAGCAGTTCTCAACTTGTGGGTCTCAATCCCTTCGGGGGTCAGACAACCCTTTCACAGGGGTCGCCTAGAACATCGGAAAACATAGACATTTCAATTACGATTTGTAACAGAAGCAAAGTGACAGTTATGAAGTAGCAATGACATGATTTTATGGTTGGGGGTCACCACAACATGAAAAACATGTATTAAAGGGTCACAGCACTGGGAAGCCTGAGAACCAGTGTCCCAGGCCACATGACTGATAAGTGTCTCATAGTTCGTGCTTGCAAGCATGTTGTCTCTGATTCCTGGGCAACACAGGATAGAGGAAGATTCAGCCCTTAGGTTGCTTGCTGCAAGTTCATCATACCAGTTATACCAGTTACATCATCCATAGCCCCCCGAGGCTGAGGGCGTTCATAGTCTCCCTTAGGGAGGCGCAGGGGGTATACTGACACACAGCCAGCTCTGTCAGGGTGCCACCACGTCCTTTTGCTACAGCTGGGAAGGCAAAGAAAAGAAAAGGTCTGAAGAGTCCTAGCTTCAATCTAGGACTCAGCAGGCCAGGTGAGGCTAGGAAACTGCCGATGTCTTGCCAGGTTCTGAATGGTCATACCGTGACAGCAATGATCAAAAAGAGGGGCAGGGACTGAGATTCTGCTTCTCCACCCTGACCCCATGCTCAGGCCATCCTCGGCTTTGATCCTGCAACTCTGTAACCCTCCAAAGTGGCAGAGGACTGAGAGGCCAGTGGACAGAGCTGTGCCACTCTGCATCCTTGGGTGGACTGTTTAACCTCTGGGACTCAGTTTCCCCATATTAACAATAGACTAATAAGGATGCATACCTTGTAGGTTGGAATAATATGCAAGATGTGGAGGAGCAGGCCTTTGATCCCAGCAACCAGGAGGAAGAGGCAGGTGAGGTCAAAGCTAGCCTGGCTTTCATATCAGTTCCAGGCTAGACAGGACTCAGTCAAAAAGAGGGGCGAATATTAAGTGCCCACTTCTGGAAGACAGTGAGTCCCTATCTCAAAAAAGAAAGAAAAAAGAGGAAGGAAGGAAGGAAGGAAGGAAGGAAGGAAGGAAGGAAGGAAGGAAGGAAGGAAATAAGGAAGGAAATGAGTGTGCCTGGCAGAGACCAAGAGGAAAAAGCTGTTCTTAGTCACTGAGAGCCACTCTGGAAACAGCCTTGCTTCCAGTGCATGGGTCCCCCTCGAATTGCTGGCTTGGAACCTGACTCCCAGGGTGACAGCACTAAGCAGGTGACAGCACCCACCATTTGCTGGGTGGGGGTGTCTGCCCCGGGGAGCTCCACCATAAGGCACGAGAGAGGACACAGTTCAAGTTACCGTCTCCGAAGCGCAAACAAGTCACTGAACCTGGTGGCCCCTTGATCTTAGACTTCTAGTCTCCAAGGATGAGAATCACCTGGGCTCAGGCACTGGGGTGTAGCGGGACAGGTGTGTGAAGACAAAGGCCTGAGTGTGGCTCTTCACTTTGGCAAGTGGTAGCCAGAGCGCTGTGACTAAGCCAGTTCATTTCTCTCTAAAGCTGGTGCCCTAGCTATAGAATGAGGCTGGAAGACAAATCCCGTGAGATGATGGAATCCAGTGAACTGTGCTGAGCTCAGAAAGGGCACACACAGTTAGGACCATATTCTTCCTTTCCCAGTTCACAGTAGTGGTCAAGGCTGGGACCCATGGGCTGACAGTCATAGCTACTGGCTTCTTTATGTGCCCAACCCCCACCATGGGTCAGCTGCTGCCAGGGGGGTCATGAAAGGCTCTATGGGGGAGGGGCAGGTTCACTCACTGGAGACTCTTTTGGAACTATGGACTACAGCTGCACCATCTTAGACACATGCTTTTATTGAACCTATAGGTGGTCATTGGTAGGAGAGCATGCTCCAGTAAGACACACACACACACACACACACACACACACACACACACACACCCTTTACTTCCCATTCAACATTTGGAGTCCACAGGCTCATATCACCTGCCTGGCCACCACAGGCTTCTGGGTCTGTGCACGCTGCTCTAGGCTTCAGTCGGCTTCCGCAGGATGCAACAGGGGCTCTTGCCGGCTCCCTGAAATGCCATGGTCTATCTAGGGTGCAAATAAGACTCAAGTCCTTGCAAAGGACTCTTGCAAGGGTCCTGTGCCCTTCAGCCTGCTGCAGGTGGCTGGCATTGCTCTCCTGCAGACGAAGATGCTGAGGCAGAAACGTTGGCCAGCATGCTCCAGGCGCATGAGCTCACCCTGCTTTCTGAACAGCATGCTTATGGCTCGCTGTATCGTTGGTGCCGCCATCACAGCCAGCTCCGCTGCTGACCTTGCTGGTCCGAGCTTTCGAGATATTTGTACTGTGTCCTGTACTGTTCCACGTGCTTCAGAAATCCTTAGGAATCGGTTCCATCATACCTCCTTTATAACTTCTTGGTAACGAGGAACCAGAGAAGCCAAACAGCTCTCACTGGGCAACTTCCTGCTTTGGCTCCTAATTTTAATTATAACAAAAAAACACAATAATAGAAAAGTGGGAATGAATGAAACTTTAAATAACAAAAATAGATTAAAATTTAAGACTGACATGGTAGTAGACACCTGTCATCCCAGTGCCTAAGAGGCTGAGGCAGGAGGATATGCCTACACTGAGACCAGCCTACGTTTTTACTACCATTCAATCCCGGTTGGGATTGCAGGGCCCGGCTTCAGCAGATGGGAAATTCAGAAGCAGCTCTTCTGCGGAGAGTAAGAATATTTGTGTACAAAACAGAGAAGAAACCAATTACATGACAACGTCAGTGCGATAAAATTTTGTCTAAAGTTTCTTTTTTAAAGAGAGCACATCCAAAGCTATAGGGCAAACCCTTGTCTAAAACAAGACAAATTACAAATTAAAAAAAAAAAAAAAACAAAAACGGTTGGATGAAAATAAGAGCTGGGACACAGCTCAGCGCTGGAGGACAAGCTTAGCACTCCACCCTGGGTTCAACCCTCAGCACCAAAACCAGGTAAATAAGAGCAAGACTGAAAGGATAATAGCACTAAGACAGGACAGAGGGAGGACCAACGGAGTATATACGTGTGTGCCTGTGGTGTTTGGATGTCTGTGTGTGCATGTGTTGGTTTGTGTGTGCTTGTTTGGGGTGTGTGCATGTGTTTGTGTGAGCTTGTTTGGGGTG
>NW_026596143.1:12877749-13038057 GCF_907164565.1 Psammomys obesus | reverse complement strand
TGAGCTTGTTTGGGGTGTGTGCATGTGTTTGTGTGAGCTTGTTTGGGTGTGCATGCACACATACATGTATGTGTGTCTGTGTGTTTATGTGTGTGAGTTTGTGTGTGTGTGTGTGTGTGTGTGTATGTGTGTGCGTGTGTGTGCCTAGCTCCCCACAGTTGAAACTGCTGACATCATCTAGGAAACCAGCTCCCGAGCTTCAAAGATGTTCCTAGTCTCAAAGAAGATGAGCTATGAAGAAAGAGGGGAATTTCCTGGTCTCAGCACCCCAGGCATGTCTTAAAGGGACAGGAGGACCCAGTGGAATCTGGAATCAGAGGCATCAAGTACCGACTAAGCTCACAGCTGACCCTTGCACAACACGGCTCATCGGAAGCACTCACTCAGCTAATGTCAAGGAAGGCACTCAGTGCAGGTCATGCCCATCAGAAAGAGCCGCTAAGTCTGGACACACTAACATGAAACACATTCACCACACTGCACAAGAGAGCCGGAAACAGAAACCGCCCTGCTCCTTGTCTGGGGGTCGATGTCTTTGTTTCTCTCGCCTGCCTGAGTGACCACCATTCTGCTCTCCGATTCTGATTCTGAGTTTGGTGATCTAAACTCGTGTTAGTGAGATTGCGGAGCACTGATCTTCTGTTCTCTGTTTATATGCATAGAACACTCTCCAGTTTCACCCATCTTATCCAAATTTCATTTAAAAAGTTTTACTAAATTTACTTATTTGTGTACGGGAGGGGGTTCATGGAGGTCAAAGGAGAACTTTCAGGAGTCAGTTCTTTCCCCCCACCATTTAGGACTTGGGGAATCCCCTTAGCTCATCGGGCTTAGCAGCAGCTCTCAGTAGCTGAGCCACAATGCTGTGGCCCAGGCCTTCCTTCTTCCTAAGGACGAAGAGAACTCCCTCACGTGCACAGCACTCATCTTTCAGAATTCTCCTGCTGCCACCACACCAAAGCTATTGTGGAGAGCTCTGCAGCGAACAGAGAAACGTCTCTTCTGGAGACTGACTTCAGACCTTTTGAGTAAAGACTCAGGGTACCTGGATCTGGTTCTGTTCTCGTTTGGGGAACTCCTATACCATGTTTCATAAGGGTTATGCTGATTTGACCACCCGAAGACCGTACAAGACTCCATTTAGTCACATTTGCACCACTCAGTTTGGAGATGATGTCTCCTCGTGGTTTTAATTCATTCCCCAGACTGGAAGTGGGGCTCAGGGATGGAGCGCTTGTCCAGCATGCGCAGGGCTCTGGGCCCAACCCAGCGCTGGAGGGAAAGGTTGCTCCTAATTCGCAGTTTCCTGATGGCCAGCCCAGGTAAGCAGTTTTTATATATTTCTTGGTCGCATCTTTTTGGAAAAACAGCTGTTCAAGTCCCCTAAGTTTCTTTGTTGGTGGTGATGGTGGTGGTTTTTGGTTTGTTTTGATTTGATTTGGTTTTGGTTTTCTGAGACAGGGTTTCTCTGTGTAGCGCTAGCTGTCCTGAAACTTACGCTGTAACCCAGGCTGGCCTTGAACTCAGAGACCCACCTGCCTCTGTCTCCCAAATGCTGGGAGGCATTTTTGTCTCCACTGTCCAGCCAAGTCCCCTAAATTTTAATTGAGTTATTTGTTGTCTAGCTATTGAGTACCTTATATAATCTAGATGTTCACCCTTTTTGAATGTATAACTTAAACATATTTTCCCACGGTGACAGAGAAGAGGAAAATAGCAAGCTTTGACATTATGATTAACAAGCTTACTGAAGAAATATTAGTTTACATAGTAATAAAACATACTGAGAAAGTGTCCCTAATCTGAGACAGCAGAACCACTGATCTAGACTTCTACTCTGTGAAACTGCTTGCTCTTCTTCTTTTCCAAAGAGTTAACATCTGCTCTTCTCCCTTGAGAAGGGACCATGGCCAGTACCTGCCTAGGCAGCAAGTCCTGTTGGTTAAAGGCAAAACTGTCTTAATGAGAAACCTACACATTTCAGCTCCTGTGAAACCTGTTCAACCCAGGAAAAATCTCCTTCGGGGTGGAGATTTAAAAAAAAAAAAGAAGAAGAAGAAGGAGAAGGAGGAGGAAGAGGAGAAGGAGGAGGAGAAAAGGGGCACCTTAAGCTGGTCACTAAATCAGGACAATGGCTAACCCTACGAAAGCATGATGTATTTCTGGTGTTTTCTCAGCACTGAGGAGGAAGGCTGTCCTTTTCCTATTGCATGTTCTTGGCACATTTGGGCCTGTATTCAGCTCTATTACTCAGAGTGTCTGTTTTCATCTCTCTAGAATGCTGTTTTAATTACTGTAGCTGTGTAGTACAGTTTGAAGTCGGGAAATGTCTATGGCCCCAAACTTAGTTCATTTTGCTGTGTTTGCCTTAGCTATTTGGCCTTTTTTATTCTCACATGTAAAAGGACGTTGGGATTTTTATAGGGATTCCATCACTGCATTGTTGCTGCATGTGATCCTGTTTGTCATCAGGCCTGTATGTTGGTGTTTTGTGTTTGAGACAGACAGGGTCTCATTATGTAGCCCTAAGTAGCTTGAGGCTCATTATGTAGACATGTTAGCCTGGAACCTGTGTCAATTCTTGTGTCCCTTCATCCTTGGTGCTGCAATTACAGGTGTGTGTGACCACAGTGGGCTACGAATCAGGTTTTAATACCAATTTGCAGCATTGCAGAGGCCTGTCCAAGGTCCCCTCGTAAGTGTGAAGCCAGAGATGACAGCATGTTTTCCAGGTGTAAGACAGCACTGCCTTGCACCTTTGACTATACAGAGGCTTTAGACTCCAAAGCTGCAAAGGACGAAGGAGCGCCAGGTCAGAGGTCACTGGTCAGTGTGCTTCAGTGCCCCTGGACAGTGCCCATAGTTCTGCTTGGCTTTGTGCCTTCTTGGTAAACTATAGACTCCTTGGATAGAGCAGGGACACCTCAGCCAGAGGACTCATCAGATGCCTGAGGGTTCCTAGGACCCCTTGTGTGGGGGATAAACTGGAATGAGCCAGCTAGTCAGTGCCCTAAGACACACAGAGTGGAGAGAGGAGAACAGCAGTGACTTTAAAAGCTCAGCTCAGCTGAAACCTACTGTCTGTCTATCCCCACACCCTGAGGTTGTTCACAAATTACCTGAATTGTACCCAGATGACAAATATCCAAATGGCAGGACTAAGGTTCTTTTTGAAGAAGGCTGGAGACAGGACAGTGACCCTCCATTGTGTCTTGAAGGGAGAGCACAACTCCAGAAAACCCCAACTGGCTCCTAGGCTTCAAAGTTTGTTTCTTAAAAAAAATTATTTTATGTGTATGGGTGTTTTGCCTGCATGTAAGTCTGTGTACCACATCTGTTCCTGGTACCTGAGGAGGCCATAAGAGGGGGTTCGATCCCCTTAAACTGGAGTTACAGATGACAGCTGAACTGCCACGTGGGTGCTGAGAGTCAAATCCAGGACTCCTGGAAGCGCAGCCGGTGCTGTTAGACGGACAGCCATCTTTCCAGTTCCCCGAGACACTGTTTTCTCAGAACCTAACTTTCTGAAGCTGTGTCCTGACAAGAAGCAACATGGGCTTTCGAGTTCTGACACTGCGTTGGCTGGTTGGAGGGTGAGGGGCTGCCTGTGTGGGAAACACCTGCACTGCAGCTGGGGAGGGAGCGGAAGATGCTCAGGGGACAGTGGCAGTGGCTCATCTGGAAGCACCTGGAAATGCAACACTCCTCAGTCCTGCAGCTTCCTGTTACCGTGTTTTGCAATTCACAGGGACATGGCCACCTACGTGTAGAAAAGGCACATTTGGCTTACAGTTTTGGAGGTCTGGGCCCATGGTTCCTGGGTGTCTTAGTTTGGGTTACCATTGCTGTGAGGAAACACCATGACCAAAATCAAATTGGGGAGGAAAGGGTTTATTTGGCTTACATGTCCTGAGTCACAGTCCACTGTGGGAAATGAAGGCAGAAACTCAAACCACGCAGGAACTCAGAAGCAAGGGCTGTTGCAGAGGCCATGGAGGGGTGCTGCTTACTGCCTTGCTCTTCGTGGCTTGCTCAGCCTGCTTTCTTACAGCAGTCAGGACTACCAGGGTTGGCTCCATAATGAGCCCTTCCCCCATCAACCACTAATGAAGAAAATACCTCCACAGTCTTGCGTACAGCTGCATCTCAACGTCGGCTCCCTGTTCTCCAATGCCTCTAGCTTCTGTCCGCCAAGTTGACATTAAAACTAGCACACTTGGCTCCATTGCTTTGTCTGAGGTGAAGAAGAGCATGACGGGAGAGAACGATAGATGGCTGAGCAAAGCTGCTCCCTCATGAGGGCCAAGAAGGAGAGAGAGAGAGAGAGAGAGAGAGAGAGAGGGCCAGCATCCCCAGATACCCTTCAAGAGCATACCCCAAATGAACCAAAGCTCCCAAGTGTCCCTAGTCTCACACTTACCACCTCCCAAATGGAAATGAAGCTATTAACATGTGGACTTTGGAGGAAGCATATCCAGGTCACGGCTCCTCTTCATGATCAGCCACGGGCTGTTCCATGAGGTTACCAAAGTCACACAACAGTCATGTGCTGTGACATCATGCCTGTGACATCATACCTGTGACGCCATGCCTGTGGCATCATGCCTGTGACGTCACCTACTGGCCCATCCCCTGTGAGCCCCTCCCACAGTTCCTCACTCCTGTCTCAGGTCTACATGAGCCCGGAGCAAAGGAAGGGCTGGTCAAGCCCCTAGATCCACTTGAAATCGCCTGGGGAGGGTTTCTTATAAAAACTACCCCCTCAGGGGCAGGACACAGGCAGCTTCTGCTCCTTAACCTGCAATTCTTCCTCCTGCCCTGGCCTAGGCAGGAACTACAGCATTGGACACAGCAGACCTGAAATCTGCAGCTTCGGTCTCCACGGTCAGCCCAGCAAACAAGTGTACAGGGTCCACACGGGGCCTCTCCCAGCGGAAACAAGCGCCATTAATCTTGCGCACGTGAGGGTGGTACATTCACCTGTCCAAACAAGTGAAGTTAGTGTGTGTCAACAGGAAGCCAGTGTTTACTTCCAGCTCCTGCACCTTCCCGTCACTACAGAGAGTCCACAGTGAGCTGGGCCAGAAGCCAGCGCAGGCAGAAAAAAAAGAAAAAAAAAATACAGGCGCCAGTTTGGGTGTGGTAGAAATGGCAAAACCAGCACAGGAGAAAACAGAAGTTCTAGGCGCAGGCAAGGGGAGGGGCCACCAGCCACATCCAGTCCACACAGACAAGGTGCCCCGGCCTGATCTCCATGCCAAGGCTGCTCTCTAACAGGCAATACGAAGCTGCAAAGGCTGGAGGACATTGACAAAGGGAGTCAAAGGGAGTGCTGTTTATTGAGCACCTACAGCGTGCCAAGCATTGTCTACGCTGACGCACAGTCTCCGAGAATCCTACACAGCAGGATTCTTCAATAAGGTAGGGACATAAGAATACAGCAAAAGGCAATGGGCTAGCCTCGGGTCATATACACAGAGAAGGCAGCTATCAAGCCAGGTCTGACTCCAAAGACAATTTTCTTTCCCCTCCAAATTTCCCTCTCTCTCTCTCTCTCTCTCTCTCTCTCTCTCTCTCTCTCACACACACACACACACACACATACACACACACACACAAAGAGAAATCAACCCACACTTGTGAGGTCAAGTGTTTAAAAAAAAAAAAAGGCATTTCTGGGTCATTGCCCTCTCCCCTCACACCCTAGGAATGCCTGGAGGTGAGAGGGTCAGGGAGAGGCTGAGAGGGAGGGGGTTACTGGGGTGTGTGCATGCCAGTGTGCCCAGGGAAAAGAAACCCAACAGGCTGATACGATCTCTTGTTTGCAGAGCAAAGCACCAATTAAACACAAGGCAGATGTGAGCAAATAAAGCCATGGCATCCAGAGAGAAAATCAATATGGGATTATATTTCCTAACCCAATCACATAACAATTAATACAGGGCAGGTGGGGCTGAGGGCAGCCACCAGCATGCAGGGTACACAAGGCCTGCCCCTCAGCGGCCTCACATCTCCAGTGCAGGGCTCATGCCCTGGCCCTACCAGAGAGGATCTGGAGGGGGGTTGTCTCTGATTCTGAAAAAGCTGCCTGGGGTTTGGCAGAGTCCCCTGTGAGAACGGCAAGGAGTGGGGTGGAGTGAAAGCGACTTTCTTGTTCTCATGGGGAATAAGATACCTGTGCCTAGAGGAGGAAAGTGGATGAAAGACATTTTGGGGTGAGGGCGCCCCCCGCCCGGCCCCGCCCCTGGGTAGCAGCAGCAATCCAGATTATTCAGGCAGGCTTAACAACAGTAAAACTGTTCCAGGAAATAACGAAGGACTTGTCCTGACTAAGGGATAGGCGATCAGACCCAAATGGGGAGATGGGAATACAAGTGTTTGCTCCAGAGGTGATGTGCTGGGCTTCCTGGAGAGCATCCAGGCAGTTTCAGAATCGTTTTCCTGTGGGGGTGATTACAGATGAGCCAAGGGTTAGGAGCACAGGGCACAGGGGTGGCAGCGTGGCTCCCCAGAAAGGGCTTCAGGACCATTGCTGGGGGGACAAGGAGAAGGCAGTTCCACACAGCTTCCTGCCAAGAGAGTTTACCAAGTTCAGCCAGCCCTTGCTCCCACCCCCCTACCCGGGGTTGGGGAAGCTTTAACACTGGCCAGAAAGAAAGTTGAAAGTGCTGATGTTCTCTGGAAAGGGAACCTGGCTACTGTGTGAAAACCTGGTTAAAGCCAACTTAGGGCTGCCCCACAAATGACAGTGGAAGGGAGCTGCAAACACTTGGTCCAAAGCTTCCTGCGTCTGCTTGCCTCTAAAGAAAGCATGGGCCAGGGTTCTTCCTGTAGCCCAAATATCCCGACATCGAAATCCCAGAGGAAGGAGTCCTTTCTGCATGGGAGTTCCATGGGCCAAGGGCTGTTGCATGCCATAGGAAAAACAAAATTTGTTAGCCGAATATTTTTTTAGACATTTTGCAAGATGCACGGCCTCCCTGACAATTTTTAATGTACTAACTGCCTGGTCCAGTGAGCTGATTAATTGGTGCTGGAGCGATCAATAAAAAACAGAAAATTAAAACAATTTTAAAGTGATTAAGTAGTTTAACACCTGTCTCCCGTCACGTCAGCGCAGGAAGAAAAATAAAGCAGGTGTCGAAGGGGCCTCCTGAAGCAAGAGAAAACAGCTCCTGTCTCAGAGATGACAAATCACAGCTGGCAGGTCAATCTGCTGCAGCAAGCCTTCTCGGGACCCAGGATGGAGCGTCAGGCCCAAGGAGCAGGGCTGAGCAGGAGGGCCCATGCCTCTGGTTGCCTCCAGCCGCCACCTGCTGCTCAAGGAAGAGTCAGACCCTAGGCTAGGCCCTGCGATGGGATGCAGGGCTTGGGAGCCCAAGGACACCTTTCACTGAAGCTCATGGGACCAAGTGGGAAGGTCGTAGGTGCGGTTCTAGCCCATTCCAGCCATTCTGACCTGCATCGGTGATCCAGGAAGCCGCTCGAATGTACTTCAAATGTGGCCACAGGCCCATGGAATCAAGGGAAGAAGAAATGGTCCCAGCTATGCCTAGGATTACCAGACCCTCTTTTCTAGAAGCATGTCTCCCCCCTTCCTACCAAGGGAGATTCCCAATCTCTGCTATTCCCTTGGTCTCCTGGAATCAACAGGTGGTGGGGTACCTGGTGGGCAATGTCCTCTGTGATGCCATCTTTGTCCCAGCTTCAGCTAGAACAGGAACTTCTGGCATGCCACTCTCCTCCCAATGGCTTTTGGCCTCACGGGAGGTCATCTTGGGAGCAGAGGAGGCTGCCTCCAAGACAACTCTTTGCCCCTCTTCTCCACCAAAGACCTCCCTGAATGGAATGGCTGAATCTGGGTAGAAGTGAGGTGAATCAACAAAGGTTAGGAAGTTTTTCCACCTCGACTGAGATGGGTGTGGTGGCACACACCTGTGATCTTATGCTCAGGAGGCCGAGCAGAAGTGTAACAGGTTCAAGGCCAAGCCTGCACTGTTGTAAAATAAAATAATAACAAACTTGGATTTTGTACATGAAAATCCGAGTCACTCATGCTCTAGAAAGCTGTATTCATGTTTCCTTTGGATTCCCAGGCCTGGAACAGCACTCCATGACATTGGGACTGGGGCTGGGGTACAGGCTTCCTTTTAAGTCCTTAGGAGTCAGGCTCCCCTACCAACCTCCCGCATCTACGGAAAGAAGCATACTCCAGACGGTACTATGATAATACTCGCTTGCTGTTCACTTTTCAAGGTCCCCTGATGGCAGCTCTGCCCACCCTAGACCATTAGAGGAAGCTCCTTCTTCACAGCAACAGAGAAAGCCCAAAGAAGGTAAAAACATCAAAGGGCATCAGTGGGATTTTTTTTTTCCCTGATAGCATTTTACTATGTATTCCCCACAGGCCTCACATTCAAGCTGGCCTTGAATTGAGAGAACCACCTGCCTCTGCCTCCAGAGTTCTGGGGTTAAAGGTGTGCACACCTGGCACATGGACTTCTTCCCAAGTTCCTGCCCATCACTGCTCACCGCACTAGGTACTGACAGATAGCCATGAGTAGGATCGGGGAGAAGTGTCTCCAGCTGCTTTTTTAAAAGATTATTTAAGTATGTATGTGTGTCCTCAGAGGCCCTATAGCTGCAGTTAAAGGCAGCTTGTAAGCTGTTTGATGTCGGTGCTGGGAAATAACTGGGATCCTGGAGCAGCAAGCTCTTACCATTGAGGCACTTCTCCGGCCCCGGCTGTTCTGCCCATCCAGCCTTGTATTCCTTAACGTCCCCCTGGGTAGGGACTCTGACTGAGCAGCTCCACAGAGCAATTGGCCTGCAGCCAGGCTTAAAGTGTCAAAAATTTGTGCCAACGAAAAGCCCACAAAAAAAAAAAAAAAAAAAAAAAAAAAAAAAGATTTGCAATCTGTAGCTGTTGACTCTTAAATATAATCAACATCCACAGTCTCTAGCCATTCCCTGACCTGGATGTGGCTTTGTTAATATGGCTGGAGAGATAGCTAAAAGATCCTATAGTCTTCAGTCCATTTTAAGTATCTGCTCCAACAGGTGTTTGACCCAGTATCAACTTGACCCTGGGAAAGGTTGTTCAGTATGTGCCCCAGGGACCTGCCCAGGCCCCGGGGGTAGTCAGTAGTGCCACCCAGAGGTAGTCAAGCAGGGACTGCACTGCTCAGAGGCCAGCACAAGTTCCTGCTGGCCTGCTGTTGCTCCCGGCAGAGCTGGCAGAGCAAGCTCCACACTGACTGTGATAAAGTTTCCCTGGGCCCAAGTTCCAAACTCGGCTGTTTTGTTTCTGTTAAAATGCAATTGTTTTTCTCTGGGGTGTGCAGTGACTGCCCCGCGTCAGGAAGATGTATGAAAATCTCCACTTCAATTCAGCATCCCTTTTCTCCCAGACAAACATGGTCGGATTTTAATAAATCAAAGAGCTACAGTGTTTAATAAAAATTTATTGACTTACAAGTGATTATTTATCAAAAGACCATTAATAGCAGGTACTGAAATGATGTGTTACTGGGTGGTGCTGGGAGACTAATAGGAAATCAATGCTGCTGGCCGGACGGAATGCATATGAGAAGCCCACCCCCCTACAGAGAGCAAAATTTCACCAGCAAAATACACCAGACGCTAGTCCTGGTGCAGTGAAAAGTTCCTCCTTTTTATTTATTGTTTACAAATGAAATAATCAATACTTTTAATCTAGAGCAAAATTTATTAACTTTCCCATCGGAGAGAGACATATTGACTGGGGGAGAGGGGTGTGCGTGCGAGGAAAGATGGATGGCTGGATGGTCATCTCTTAGCCTGTCCAAGAGTCTGTGTGCATGAGATGGCATATCCCAGGCCACACAGGTTGGTGTAGCTGGAGAAACTGAGTCTGGCAACTAAGGTGCCTCACAGGTGGATGGCATCTGCGACCAACATGGGGCCAGCAGAAAACCCCACCCAGGTTGGTAAATTCTAGAAGGGAACAGCAGGGTTTACAGCCAGGTTTCCGCATGGCAGTCAGGTTGGTGGTGCCCAGACAAGTCTGTGGAGACCTGAAAGGCCCTTGCTGCTGCCTGGCCCAGCATCTCACACATCAAAGCTCTCTTTCATCTCTGAAGGGTACCAAAAGGGAGCCGTTCTCAGTGTAAACTAGCTCCATCAAGCTTTGCTCACGGCGCCCTGGCCAGGCTGGCATCCTTCTACTGAGCTTCCTTTCTCTATCAGGGAAATTTTAGTATCAGGGGAGTTTCACCACCCTGACGAGAAAGCTCTTTAACTAGCTGGTAAAAAGTCATCATATCTGAGTGAAATCTGTCTGCGATCTGCAACTCCAACTACCCAGGAGGCTTGGGCCCAGCACAAATGTCCAGGGTACAAGGGCAGTGGTGATGTGGGCTTCTGTTTCAGAACCACACACTTTCAGGGTGCAGAGCTCACATCTGAGCAGTGGGTTTTAATGAAATTTGAGCTGGAGTAGGAGCTCAGTCAATAAAGCACTTGCACTGCAAGCATGAAGACCTGAGTTTGAACTCCTAGAACCAATGTTAAGAAACAAACAAACAAACAAGCAAAAGCTAGGAGGGTGGCTTCTACTGTTAATTGCAGTTTCAAACACAAGGCAAGTCCCAACTGTGGAATGGACAGCTCAGGCTGTCCTCTGGACTCCACACGCACCACCGCGCAAATGTACACATACAACCATGCACGTACACACTCACTCTCTCCCTCAGACAGTGAATACCTACTGAAGTTTCAGAGATAGATAAGGCATCAGAAGTCACCAAATTTAAGAAAATAAAGACAACACGGCAAAGGAGTATCAGGTTGACAAGTGGGATGGGCGTTCTCTGGTACTCAGGCTGCCCTTGGGACCCAGTTTCTAGCACGCTGGGGACTTTAGATGTAAGACCTGTGCCACTACGAGACCCTGCAGGACCCAGTTACAATGGTAAGCAGCCTGAGCGCCCGGGAAGACGCACGGAGTCCTCCTCCTTGGTCCCTGCGGCACCACAGGTGAGTGGGTCGGGAGCCAAGTAAAAACAAGACTAAACCTCTACATACATCATGAATCAAAGCCATAAACCACAGAAAGGCAAGTTTTAAAGGATACCCGGACCTAGACATTTTTAAAGGACAGCACTGAAATGCTACCATCATTCTATACAAGATAAAACCCACCTTTTATTTTTGAACATTTGTAAAATAGCTCCCAAGAGGCTGTTCTTAAAGTCATAGGCGTTTTTATTTGAAAAGTGTTTTCCACTGGGAATGGAGCAGGCAGGAGGAAATGGGAGGCTGAGGAGGTGACAGGAAGCGAGGGGTGACACCACGGGGTCCTCAAGCATCGGAGTGGCATCAGTTCATAGCCTCGGGAGGCAGGCTGCACTCCGAGAACGTCCTCAAATCCCAGACTTGGAGATGGGTATCTCTGTCACTTTGAAAAGTGCCATGACCGTGCCATGACGGAACAGTGGCACGTGGGTAAGCAGGGTAATCTTCCTGTGGAGGAATTCAAAGTGGTGGGCCTCAGAGGTAACGGCAGAGTGGCTGACTTGGGATCTGTCCTCAGGGACTGTAGGGCTTGCAGGCCTGTCATTGCCCCTCCAGCGCGGGGACTACACCCACCCTACCACCTCACTCAGCACTTCTTCCCAGCACCTCGGCTCCGTCCTTGCCCCTAATATTTCCCTCCATGCTCAAATCCAGAATGCCACTGACTGCAGATCGATCCCCTTTTCTGTTCCCCAAACCCATCAACACTCCCTGCTTCCCATGACTCTCATCTGGGAGAAAACTGTGTCTAAGCTGGAAACAATACAAAGACCTGAAAACACGCAGTGTCGAAGTTTCCCTGTTCTGAGCAATACTAATTCCTTCCATAGTAGTGTAGACCCTGCCGTCCAGGGTCTTCTCCAGGTGCCACAGTGTTACAGGAAGAAATACATTTCCCGAGAGTGAAGGCAAAGTCCCTAAATTCATTTACCATCCAGTTTTATTTACTCACAAAACAAGTTTAAAAATCCCGGGCAGCAGCTGTGAGCTCTGACCTTGTCCTGCCACTTTCTACAAAGCTGTCCCTGTGAGAGCAGCACACATTTCCTTCAATACAGTAGCACTGGGATCCCCACAACAACCCTGTGAGGTAGGCATCATCACCCTTTCTCTGCAATTCCATGTGACAAACAGGGAAACTGAGACATACTAAACAGACAAGTCACGTGAGGCATTCAGGCTCAGCCTGGAGTCTGAATCAAGACTCCTGGGGCTAGCCAGCTGCCCAGGGTCCCAGTGGTTTCTTCCTATCTCCTCTGATGATCTTCGTACGTAGAAACACAGGAACTTATGACTCCACTTGCTACCGAAATGAACATCCCGAAGACAGTTTCTTTTTGTCCCACCTCAAAGCCAAGGTTGGAGGCTGTTTAGGCACTCGCCTCAGCAGTGTCTTTTCTGACTTTCCCCAGCATGGATGTCCCTACACAGTAACACCCAGCATTCTGTCAGGGCAAGAACAGGACCACCTTCTCACCAGCTAGCACAGAACAGAGAGCTGTTTTAATGGCATTCCTCTTAGAGGCTTACTATAAAGGAACAAGAGGCATTCTGTCCCAGGGAGCCCCAGCCAGCAGCACTCTGGTTAGAGCAGAGCAGGCAGCCCATGGAGCCCTGAAGACTCTCGAGTCCTGGAGTCCAGAACAGCCTGAGGGCGAGTCTGGAAGGATGCAGCAGTGGGTGGCGGGGATGATGGTAGAGGCTGTGGCAGCAACAACTCCAGCTGGTTCACACATCAGGATTTAGAGGTGGCGGCTCCAGCCAGTGCAAGACAGAGGCTCAGGACCGGCTCCGGTCCTCATGGTTGCCAACAATCATCTTGCTATACAGTTTCTGCTGCTCCTCCTTGAATGTGTCCTTTACCTTTTCTCTCTTCAATCCACCGTCCCTGAAAAGACAAAGGCTTATATAGCGGCAGAGAGGGCAGTGGTCAGCAGAGCATTCTGTGGCTGATATCCCAGGAAACTCTGGCAGGAAGCATGAGCAGGCCCCTGTTGCCTCTCGTTTAACTACTGCAGATGCTAGGGTTTAATCCAGACCCATGGAACTAGTGCTCACATTCTGCCTCGCATCTGCTCTTGTAAAGAAGTTTCAATGGGACCCAACCACAGCTGCCTCTTTCTGTATTCTCTTTGGTTGCTTTCACACTACCATGGCACAAGTACGTAGTTGTAAACACAACAGTGTGTCATCTCCTGTTCTAGGAGACAGGAAGGTAACGTAGTGAGGGAGCTCCACATTCTTCCCTCTGAAGTCTCCAAGAGGCAGGTTGTCCCTACCTCAAGGCATAAATGGTTTGGAAGTCCCAGAAGACTAGGCAAAGGCCCACAGGCCATGTTCCTGAGGATGACACCTACAGGCTACAGCTGGGGTAAGGAGTCTGGCCATTCCTTCTGTAGGTCCAGCAGGTTTCATTTCTGTGCCCGGGGGAGAGGAAGCCCTTTGTCTCAGAGCTGCAAGGTTCTCTGGAATCAGCTCTACTCACCACAGAAGGTCTACCAATCCTCCCTGCCGAGCAATGGCAGACTTCACTCTGTTAGCAAACTGCACAGCATCTTCCTCTTTCTGTAACAAAGAATGAATGAGAACACTCCGCCCGACCCCTGGTCACAGCAGCACTTAAGACTTGCACTGGAGGACTGGGGACACCTACCTCTCTGGTCATAGGGGGCAGGTACCAGACACTGCAGACAATGGCCCAACTGGTCATCATTCTCAGCAAGTACGTCACCATCCCGTACTTACTGCTGTTCCAGAAGGCGTCACCAAACTGAGGGTCATACTACAGAAGGAGAGAAGGCTGGGTATAAGGAGCGAGCCTCTGATCATTGCTCGGTGATGGGCCCACAGGAACAGGAATCCAGCCCCATGCCATGCTAATGAGGCTCTAAACACATGGTATTCTGCCCTCCAGCCCTCCTCCTGGCTGCCTCCAGACTAAATTCAGACCACGAGGGCAGTCTTTCCAAACAGTCCCTGCCTCAGACAGCCCTGCACTCACACAGGCAAACATAAAGGTTTCAGACAACCTGAAAACACTGCAGGATAACACCCTATCAAACACTAATGTCCCAGGTTCAACAGCTAAGAAATTCTCCTGCGCTTGCTTCATGTACCCTTTCCTTTCTTATAAGGCCTATCTTCTTATGCACATATTGTATATCTAAACCAAGGCACCTGTATGTAATCACCCACTTTTTCATAAGACTTTCAAAAAAAAAAAAAAAATTGAGGCTCCAGAACAAGAAACACATACAAAGCTTATAATATTCTCTTAAGTATACTGTAAATATACTTAAGTATTGTAAATACAATTTACATATCTGCAATTCTAACAAAGTAAATTTCTGTTTTGGGCAGGAAACTCTGCTAATTTAATCACCAGTATACATTAGCAAATCGGTTCACACCCCCTACTCATGAGGTCTCAACAAGGCAGGTGTATTAGGTACTTGGGTTTCACTAATGACTTTAATAAAGGGAAAAGGCGGTTTCAAATGTGTTTTCTGAGAAACGTGACTGCAGCTATTGAACTATTTGACTACAGTAATCTCAGGAGTAGGAAAGCCTGGTGAGGGAAGGTATATGAGAAGTAACAGAAAAAGCTGGGGCATGAAGAAGCTGCCTGCGCATAAAGCATGAGCAGTTTCTACCACGCGTTTGAAGAGGTGGAGAAGGAAGTGCACTGACTGCAGAATCACAAAGCAAAGGATCAGCAAGGAGAATGCATACATGAAAGAATTTCAAGAGCGACTCCACAGGACTAGGTACCACCGCTGCTCTTCCTGTAGAATGATGGCTGTAGAGCACTCTTACGGAGATTCATGTGCTGGTGAATAGGGTTTCAACTGTCCAATCTTTTAGGCCTTCCTAGTCTAAGTTTGTGATTTCAGAATAAAAACTAAATAATTAATGTTGTTCAGTTTTATAGAAACAAAGACTTAATAAAAACTAAGAAATGTAATGCCTTAATGAATGCACCTTAAATACCACTAATAGGAGCTGAAGAGATGTTAAGAACACTGGTTGTTCTTCTAGAGGACCTGGATTCAATTCCCAACACCCATATGTTAGCTCACAGCCATCTGTAACTTTGGTTCCAGGGGTTCTGATACTCTCTTCTGGCTTTCTTGTACACCAGGCACAAAAACTGTGCACAGACACACACAGGAAAAACACCCATATGCATAAGATTTAAAAATAGCAATACTAGGGGCTGGAGAGATGGCTCCAAGGTTAAGAGCACAGGCTGCTCTTCCGGAGGACCTGGGTTCAATTCTCAGCACTCACATGGCAGATCACAACTGTGTGTAACTCCAGTTCCAGGGCATCCTACACTCACACACAGACATGCATGCAGGAAGAACAACAGTGCCGATAAAATAAAAATAAATTATTAAAAAAAAAGAAAATAGCAATAGTAATTTTTTAATACCAGTAAGAAACAAGGGAGAGTAAAAGTTTTAAACTAATCTGTGACATATAATTACAAAGACAGTGCAGATAGCCAAACATACTGGAGTACACCTGCCATCCCAGCTACTTGGAGAACAGATAAAAGGATGAGCTTGAGACCAGCCTGGGTAGCACAGGGAGACCTGACTCTTTTGTTATAAGTACATGAGTAGAGTTGTTTAAAGAATAAAAGATCACAGTGGCTGGCTCTTTGATCACCTCACCCTGGCAAGGTGTCCTAACTAGGCCACAGAGAAAGAAGATTCATGCAGTCCTGATGAGACCTGATAGGTTAGAGTCAGATAGTAGGAGAGGAGGGCTCCCCTATCAGTGGACTAGGAGAGGAACTTGGGGGAGGGGGGGTACCGGGAGGAGATGAGGGAGATTATAGCCAGGATACAAAGTGAAAAAATTTGTAATAAATAATAATAAAGAGTAAGAGATCAACTCCCCTGTTTAGGACTGAGTCTCTTTCTTTCTATGTGTCAGTCAGACACTTTACAGCAAAGAAAAGCAAAAGTTCAAAATTAACGTTCTCAAAACCAGATAGTGACTTAATTCTGGTAGAAATGTGGTAAAAGCATTGTCACTGCTAAGGCTACCCACGTTCAGATACTGACAGAACTTTCACAAAAAATAGAGACTATCTGTAGAAGTTTGTAATATGTGAACAGGATGAAAATTTACATGGTTTTTATTTTTCAGGAGTCCTAACTCTGTCAAGATTTCATGTTTCACAATGGATGAGAACCACAATTCATAGCAGAGGACCTACCAGTGTGTTCGCGTGACTGGTACCCTGAGTATCACCCAGGGTCATGATAAGATGCCACTCAGAATTTGGTCCGAGCCCTAGCAATCTGTTTAACCACCCCCAGGTGACGCTGTAGGAGCTAACACAGCGAGGGGAAAGACCGCTGGTCACAAAAAAAAGCTAATAAAGTACTTGTCCCTCATCCACCCACCTCCATTATGCTAGACTGCAGGATGGCATTGGTGGTGTGATGGCTTTTCTTGGTTACCAACTTGACACCTGTAAGTTACTAAAATCTAAAGGGCTGGGATACACCTGTGAGGGATTTTGTTTTTTCTTGATTGAATCATTTGAAATGGGAAGAT
Source organism: Psammomys obesus (assembly GCF_907164565.1). Lineage (NCBI taxonomy): Eukaryota > Metazoa > Chordata > Mammalia > Rodentia > Muridae > Psammomys > Psammomys obesus. Next base: position 13,021,428 of record NW_026596143.1, on the reverse strand, counting down.
CTACTCCTAATCTGGACCTTCTGAAGTGGGAAGATTCACCTTTAACCTGGGCACACCTTCTGCTGGCAGCCTATGGAAAGAACATGAAGAAGGAAGCGTGTTCTCTCTGTCTGCTTGCTTTCATTCTAACTGGCAAGTCCATTCCTTCACTGGCATTAGAGCCTACGTCTTCAGGATTCTGGCATATACTGAAGTCCAGCTAAGACATCAGCCTTGTGGACAGAACAACTACTAGATTCTTGGACTGCTGCTGGGAGACTGGCATTGTGAGACTACCTGGACCAATAACTCTAATAAAGATTCATCCTATCAGTCTGTTCCCCTAGAGAACCCTGACTACTACAGGTGAGACGTAGACTCCACGCTCCACTTTCTTAACAGACCCTGCTAAACACTCTCCCCTGGCATGTCATCCACCACTGATGGCTAGGACCAGGGCCTGTCCACTGGTGAGCCTGCAGCCAACCTTCAGTTACCAGTGGGCTTGGTGTTCTGCTTAGATGGTAGAAGGTGTTGTTCTTCCTGGCAAGCTGAAAACCAACTGGGACATCTCTACCACACTCTGCCGACAACAGACATGAAAAGGCAGGGGTTAAACTTGTTCAAAACTGCTGACCCTGCTCTAAGTGTCACCCTAGGTACACAAACATTACTGAAAACAGCCTACTTGGGGAGTGATACCACAAGGTCTAGATTCTTTCAGAAATAATACAGACCTGCACTAGGATATAAGGGGATGAGGGGATGGAGGGATACAGAGAAGCTGACTAGCTGAACCATCTCATGTCTCCAGGGAGGACAAGTTCCTTCCTGAAGGGCGGAAACAAGAGTGGAAAAGCTCCCAGGATCCAGTCCTCCATCACAGGGATGAGAAGACACCGAAACCCAAGGCAGTGGAGCGCATAGCAGCACGGTAGTATGACAAGGATCCATCCATTCCCTCCTCTCTGCCCAGTGTACCAGCCCAACTTACAACCCCTCCACTGCTCCTGGCAGCAAGTCACCTGTGCAATCAAAGTGCTCTACACTTCAATGACGTCTCTGAAGAACAAATAGTGAGGCTACAACTACAGAGCTTATCAAGTTTCTGTCTGATCAAGTTTCAAGCTGCTCTTCTGATCCATCCCACATCCCTGTGGATTCCACCTCTCTGCCCCCATGGTCTGGCAGTGCTGGCGGACAGAGAGGAGTAGCCCTAACTAGTTCAATCCCCACTTCCCACTTGTGCATTCCAGCTGGCATCAGAGGTCTCCCACCTTGATAGCAACAGGGTAAACAGTGGCTCCAATTTCAAAGCTTCCCTTTTTGAACATCATCACTGACGTGTTATTGATGCAGGTTCCTGAAACACACGAAAGAGTAAACACTTCCTTCCTGGATTTTTACTCAGAGTTTTTGTAGCACTACAAACATCCCTCAAATAGCACACACCTGTCATCACCCCAAATCATGAGTGGACACTAGGGAAGCTGGACAAATCAATATTTATTCCTTTTCTGTCTTGGGCTACTGTCCCAGCCTTAGGTAGCAGCAGGGATAGACTGAAGGAGTATCTACAAGAAGCTGGGTTGCTGCCTGTGTCACAGAAAGGACCCTGCACTGGTCAAGTTCACATTATCAAGGTCAGAACACTTCTGAATCTACCAAGTGTTTAGTCTCCCCAGATACTACCCAGTGCTTATGGGCTTGCCCCCCCAGGCACACCACTTTCCCACATTTAAGTCACTTTGTACCTTCTGGGAAGATGAGGATGGGCAGCTTGCTTTTATCTTGTACGTGCTCAGTTAATCTTTAAGATAAAGAAACAAAAAAAAAGAGCCATAACCTTATAGGTTGCAAATAGCAATATAAGCTTTTTTGTCTTGCAGTCAGTGTATCTTGGTGATGGACCATTTGCTTTTATTTATAATGCCCCACCCAGCACCACCCAAAACAAATAAGAAACTCCCCCAGGGAATGATGGTTCCTAATTTGTTTATTAGGAAGAATATAATGAAAACAGAACTTGCTAAATCATTTGAGTTTATTTACATACTTTTTACATGTCCTATATCGGGGGAAAACCAGAACTGAACATTTTGCTCACTTACCTCTTAGCCACCAGGTGGCGATCTTTCACCTCAGAACGTTCAAACCAGACATGGGGACAGGCTTTGACCATGGCTCTTTGAATCACACCCATGAGGCCCCCGTGTACCTGTCCCACCTAATCTCAGACAGAGAGAAAAAAATCTCACACAAATCTCCTCACTCTGGGAGGACCCTGATACCACAAAACACATACCCAAGCCTCTCAACCTGTTAATGTTTCATAATTTTAACTTTCTCACTATTAAGAAGCCACCCTTCAGACTCCTGATTCTGAATTCTCCCTTTGACCAGTAGTGCCAGAGGCTACTCCAGTGAAACAGAAAGCCAATAACTGTAAAGTGGACCTCTCAGGTAGTCTCAGTGCCTCTCACCTCAGTTTCTCAGTCTCCCCCTTTCCTGGAATCCCTTCAATCTAAGGACACAAGACAATTTCCAACCACAGCACCAATCACCCTACTCAGGAGAGCTTCTAGGGTGGCCAGTACTAGGGTAACTCTCTGCATGCAAAAGCATGTTTGCATATCTGAACCCCTAATCAAGGAAGCTTCCTGTGGAAGGTACAGAGATTACCTAGTCCTGATCAGATAACCAAAACAAGAGACTGCATACCATGGCATAGTAGCCATCACTGGCTAAGATGATCACATCAATGGGAGAGGTATGATTAGCCACACAGATGCCACCATTTCTTGGTCTGTTTTTCCTGAGTATAAAATATATACAAAGCAACAAAAACAGCATGAACAATTCATTTGAAATACACCTCTCACCTCACAAGCATCACCAGCTCAAGCCAAATGTTTCTATGAATGGACTCTCCCTCCATGCTAATATACATTCTCTCACCTGTTGTGGTAGGTGATGATGGCTGTGAGGGCTCGTACACAGATACGGTAGCACATTAAATGAACGTGTTTACTCAAAAACTCCTTAAACCTGCAACAACATGACAGCTGAGCAGTATAAAAACAGGACAAATTGCTGACTCCAATTATTTAACAGTGCACAGAGTACTTGTAGAAATATTAGTATACATGGTAAAAGGTGAAGATGTATCATTTAGCAACTTTCTATCTACACACAAGCAGAGAAACTTGATGACATTCACCTTTTAGTGGTCAAACAGTAAAAGCTTAGAATTCCCAGCACCAGCAGGCCAAGCTTTCTCAGATTCCCATCCCCCAGCCACCACCCACAGCAGGCACAACCTCACCACCAGCCTCAGCAAAACAGATGTCTATTGGGCCCAGAATTTCCCTAAGAGAGTAAAGTTTCATTAAGAAAGAGGGGTGGTGAGCAGAAAGAAAAATCTCCCACTCTAAGTCATTTGTCAACTTATGGAGCTAGCAGAACCATGCAATTAAACATTGTTTTTTTTGTTGTTGTTTTTGTTTTGTTTGTTTGTTTTTTAATTAAACATCTGAAGGACTGAGACCAGCTGTAATAGAGAACTTACCCAGTATACAGAGTCCTGGTCTTGATCCCCAGCAAAAACAAACGACATACTATAAAAATCTGTTACTACCTGAGCCTAGACTCCTTTATGGTAACTGCCCTTTTTACTCTAAAATGGGAAGAGAGTGAGGGCTGGGTTCCAAGAAGCCATTACAGCAGGCACCACTGTCACTCACTACGGGTTATTTTAATGACCTAAGACTCAAGGACTGTGTTGGCGACCAGAGCTGTTGCTGCCTCCAGCGTCAGCTACCATGCTCAGAGCAAGCTGCCGACATGTGCATTTATTGTACTCACCTCCCATTTGGCAGGTATCCAACCATAGTAGTGCCCACTACCAAGAGGCTAATCCCCGTGAATGCCAGAGCAATCCTGTAAGCAGACAAACAGTTATTCAGTGACTGTGTGACGACAAAGGAAAGAATCATCAAACACACAGAAGACCTGACGAGAGTTTCCCCTGGAAATGTGAGAAAGCACCTGTACTGAGAGATGACTGCAATTCCAAATAGACCGTGAACTGTGGGTGGGCTAATACTGTCTCTTCAGTTGCCACACCCAACACCTGTATGGTCTTGCTTTGGCTGGACACCCTAGCAAAAGCAAAACCTCTTTGTGAAGCAGGAGGTAGAATTGGACGATGCCAGCATCTGGCAAGACAAATTGAGAAGGACCCAGAGGAGCAGAGATCAATGCTGTTTCTGTGCCAGAGGCAGGTTTCAGGAAAGGCTAGGCCCAGGAAGGAGGGTCCAGGAAGCAGATGGTGTTCCCTGTCATGTGTTCGGTATCACCAACAAGCAAACGGTCTTTAAGAAAGCCTACTACTAGCCTCGTGTGTTACCTGGTTCACACCTTTAATCCCAAGGCTCAGGAGGCAGAGGCAGGTGGATCTCTTGAGTTCCAGGCGAGCCTAGTCTACATAGCCAGAGCTAAACAATGACACCCTATCTCAAAAAATAAATACAAAAGGAAGGAAGGAATCTAACCACTTCTGTCTGATATGTAAAGGATGTAAGGGGCCTGAAGGGATGGTGCTCCAGTGTGCCCTTCCAAGGGTAAAATGGACAAGCCAGGGGGGAAAAAATACTATCCTCCTTTATTTATTTATTTTTAATTTTTTATTTTTTTACATCAATTACATTTTATTTGCTTTGTGTCCCAGCTGTAGCCCCCTCCCTTATTCCCTCCCAATCCCACCCTCCTTTCTTCATCCCCTCCCACGCCCCTCTCTAAGTCCACTATCCTCCTTTATAAATGGAAAACAAGGCAGAGTGAGGTAGGTAAGCCATGCATAGAGGCAGAGCAGCCTACACGGCCTCCAAGGCCCAACCTCACCTGAGTGGCAGAAGGAAGCAATACCGAATCAGCACTCCTAACCCCCAGAGGATGGTAAGCCGCAGGCTTATATATTGGAAATTGTAATTGGTTCTGCTCAGCAAGTTCCAGGACTCCAACTCTTCTGCTGAGAATCTCTTTGTCACTTCGTCATCCATAATAGTCTCCATTCCTTTCCGGCAAAAGTAGAAGATGTCAGAGAGCTCAAACTCGGGTGTCTTATCCAAAGCCTTGTTACTACCACTTCGACGAATTTCTTTGATTTCTTCTTCCAGAGAAGTGGGATCTTTTGCAATGATTCCTGAAAAAAGCAAAAACAAAAATAAGACAATATCCCTAGACAAGCGGCACGCTACAAGGGAACACGTGTATGAAGACTGTTTCACAGTATGAAGGATCCATATACCATGGTTTGAATGTGGGCTGAATATGCTCTCCAGAGTTTCATGAGCAGAAAAAGGTGGCTGCAATTCAACAGTACTGAGAAGTGCTGGGTCTTTAAGTAGTGGATATACCATGCTCCAGTATGTAACCTTCCATTTAGGCTCATGTTTGCAACACTATGTAAACTAAGTGGGTCAGTTACATTCAAGGAAGGAACGCAGGAAGTACATTTAGGGAAAGGAGGGTTTCAGCAGAAAAAAGGGAGATGAGACAGGGAAATAGGGGATGAAAAGACTAAAATTCATTATATACTTGTAAGAAACTATCAAAAACCAAAACCCAACAAGTGTGATGGCAAATACCTTTAATCCCAACACTCCAGAGGCATAGGCAATCAAATCTCTGTGAGTCTGAGGCCAGCCTGGGCTGCATTTTCAAGCAAACAAATCTTGACAGATTTTAAGAGATTAGCTCATGAGATTAGGCCATGGGACTGATGTCCCTGAATAGAGAAGCACTGTCCTTGCTCTGAATGTGTGGGTTCTGCAGGGGTCATTCACGTCCACAACATCAGGATGGGGTTTTGGTGGATTTGTCTGTCTGAGATAAGGTCTCAGGAGTGGTGGCTGGCCTTGAACTATGAAGCTAATACCTTTGAATTCCTCATCCTCCTACTTCCATCTCCCAAGTGTAGGGAACACAGGCATTTGCCACTGTGCCCAGCTCTTTAATTCTAGTTGTTTAAAAACAAAAACAAAAACAAAAAAACAAGCCAGACTGGGCTGGAGAGATGGCTCAGTGGATAAGAATACTGTCTGTTCTTCCAGAGGTCGTAAGTTCAATTCTGAGCCATTTATCCTGGAATCTGATGCATCCTCTGGCATTTAGGTGTATATGCAGATAGAGCATTCATACATAAAAAAGCCTGACATCCTCCTACTCTCCTGGGCCCTTCCTTGCCCCTGGAACCAGCTCTTTCTTCTCTCTCTTCTTGCACCCTTGTGCCAGGTGGTGCCATCTGCCATGCTGCAATGTAGGCAAGGAGCCCTCATCAATGCTATTCTGCTTCTACTCAGGTTTTCTTTTCTTTGTGTCTGTGTGTGAGAGCCGAGAGACAGGGAGAGAGAAGAGGGAGATGGAGAGGGGGGAGAGAGAGGGAGAAAGAGAAAAGGAAGACAGAGAGAGAGGGAGAGAGAAGAGGGAGATGGATGGGGGGAGAGAGGGAGAAAGAGAAAAGACAGAGGGGGGAAGGGTAGAGAGGGAAGGAGAGAGAGAGAAAGATTGACTGTGTTACATGAGCATTCAAGCCACAGGCCCATGAAGCGTCTTCCTTTTATCCCTCACTACACACACTTTTACCATGGTCACAGTGAGCCTGAAGCCTGACAGCTGCTAGACTGGCAAGCCATTGAGCTCTGTAAATCTGCCTGTTGCCACCCACTAGCCCTGGGGTTTTATGAGGTATGTCACTGAACCAAGGTTGTACCTGGGTCTGGGAAATCCAATCCATGTAAATGCAGAATGAGCTTTTTATTCACTAATCCACCTGCCCAGCCCTTGCCTGAGTTTTCAATCTACCAGAAAGGTAAAAACCTTTTCTTCTGCGAAGTACCCTAAGGTATTTTGTTACAGCAAAAGTAAGTGTGGTTAAGACTCCACAAACAGCACCATTTAGGAGTATTATTTTGGAGGTTCTTTTAGAATAAGGGACCCAATCCTACCGTTGGTGTAGGGCTTGTAAAGCTGGTGGTTCTTCTCCTTGGCTCCTCTTTCCATTCTTAAGGTAGCCCACTGAGGAAAAAAAAAAAAAAAAAAAAAAAAAAAAAAAAAAAAATGGTAAAATGACAGCAAGAGTGAAAGGTTAAATTCTAGTTGCTTGACACCAGGTGGCAGCCAAGCAGCACACCTTCCAAACAGGGCTCACTGTTTTCACAGGGCTCTGACTTAACCAGGAATATATACGGCAGTGTGTGTTTCCCCTCAATAAAGAGCTAAAAAGTTAAGAAGCCATGACAAGATTTTCAGGGTGATTTTCTCATTGCCTAGATCTACCAACAGGCATTCAGGAACTGGCTAGTAAAACCTGTCTTCTTTAACTACTGCTTACCCCTGCAAGAATGCCTACCACATCACTTATTTATTTTTTGTGGGGTATGCGAGGGGTGGGGTGGGGTGGGGGAAGGAATAAGCCTGTGTGGAGGTCAGAGGGCAATTTGTGGGGAAATGATTGGTTCTCTCTCTTCCAGCATGTGAATTCTGGGGCTCAAATGAACAAAATATCTATGCATGTCCTGATGAAACTAGTGAACTCTAAGAACACAGAAGTAGATGGAACTGGTGATAAGCCAAAGGAACAAAGAGTCCGAGATGAAATCTAAAAGGCTCATCGCCAGGCTGTCCTTTTACTTCAGAGTTCTTCCTCCTCTCTGGTGACTTTAATGGACTTTCTGAGTCTGCACTCTTTCACCTGATCCCCTGACCAGTCAGAATACCCCACATACACTCAAATTAGTCAAGCAGGTTCATTCCACCTTGATTCCTAATTTATGTACTGATGTGGACAAACTGACCCTTTCCCAAGATATAAAAGAACATCTGAGCTAGAGTGCTACTTGGCAAGCTATTTTTGGGACCTCTCCCTGCTGTACCTGCTACTATACTTCTCAATAACCCCCTGCTTATTTACTCTCAATTCTGTTCTCTCCTTTTCAATAGTGAGACAATGAAATCAACAACTACAACCCAGGACACCAGTGACAACGGCTGTAGGTTACTGCATTCATTGGAAGAGCAACTCTTCATTGGGGCTCTCTCAGTTCTAGAACAGCTCAGTATTTGTTGTCCTTCCCCTTAGGCTTTCACAGAAAATGTGTCTATATTTAGAAAGGAAAAGTCCACAGACAGCAGTTAATGAAGAGATTCATAGCTGCCCAAAGCACAAAGGATAAAGACTGACTGGTGATCAGCCCTAAATGGGACATTGATCCATATCCTCAAGGTCACAGAGAACACTGCAGAAGAGACACTGGAAAAAGTAAGAAGTGCTATGAAGTGCTGTCTTCTGGACACAGCATTGCTGTTGCTTCCTTCATGAATTCACTGCAGATCTGGGCACTGAATAAGACCTACACAAGTTCAAGCCAGGTTCCATGTCAGCATGGATAAAAAAAAGGCTCATGAGACAACCCCCCCCCCCCCCCCCAACTGAGGAGCCATTGCAATCACTGTCTGCTGAGGAAGACCGGACTGTTCTTCAGGAATGTGGAAGGCAGGCCTTGCTCAAGTGAACAGCCCCACAGCCATGGGCATGCAAACCAAACGAGTCAGATTCAGTGGGGTTTGAAAAAGAAAAAGAGGTACAAGAAGAGCATGGGAGCGGGGAGTTTGGGGTGGATACAATCAAAATGCTTTGTATCATGCATGAAACCAAAGAATAAATAAAATATTTTAAAACAAGCCTCAACATTCTTCCTGTCACCTTACCTCCCAGGAATCATCTGTCTTCAAAACAAAACCTTTTCATTACTTTCATGTGAGGTGGGAATGACAACTCCTTCCCAGACAACAGACAACACTAGAAAGTTTTTCGATTAAACTTACGTGTAGGCACAAAGTTATTGAATAATGCTGATTTCTGTATCCCCATATCTGGGTGCAGGCCTATTTGAGATCTCCTGTTGCTCAATGTTGTATAAACTCTGCTCCCCAATGGCCCTCTGCTATGTCAATAAAGCAGCTTACAGCCAATCACTGAGCAGGGGAGAGAATAGGGCTAGACTTCCTGCCGGCCAGGGGAGGAGGAATTAGAGAAGAGGAAGTAGGGGGTGCGAGGGGGGAATTCAGCCACAGGAGAGTCCAGGTAAATCGAGGAGAGAGGAGCTGGAGCAGGAAAGCTACAAAATGCAAGTATCCTGGGATGTACACTGGAAGGAAACCAAGTTAGCCTAGAGGGCTAACAATACAGTAATAACTGCTCAGTTCTTGTGAAGCAAATTATAGATAAATAAAGTCTCAATTATTTATATAACAGCAGATTAAGAGTGAAACTAAGAGAAGCCAAAACAGTTATATAAAAATTACTGTAACAGTTAAGTTTCAAGGCTGGTTGAAAAACCCCAAGTGCTAAAAATATTGCCTACTTTGCCCTAATTCTATTGTCTCTGCAATTATGTCTTCAGTCTCTGCAGTGACATCATATTTTTCTGTAACTTTCCAACAAATTTGACTATGCAGCTGGATGCTGACCAGATTACAAGACCTCATATTCTCTAACCTGATCTAATGGACTCCTTTTATTTGGGTAACTTATTTTCATCTTTTTGCTTATATCCAGGCTTTTTTTTTTTTTCCCTTCTCTCCAAATTATCTTCAATCCAACTGAAAGTCAATTCCTAGAAATTTGATGCCAAAAATATTACTGCCGTTGTATAAAGAACATCTGAAGCAAAGACTCCTGAAACAGAAAATTTCCTTAAGGGACTCATGGACAGGCCCATCTGTGGCAGGCATGGAAGTATTTTCTCCTAAAGAAAGGCTTAGCAGAGCCCTTGTGGAAGGAGGTCGGTTGAGAGATAGGGATTCTCTCTCTGGTCTTGCAGGAACAATAGAAAAACAGCTGGCAGGACACGGATAAAAGAGATTTCTAGGAAAGAGAGCCAAGGAGCCCTCATGGGGTTGGAGGAGCTCAAGAGAAAGGTAGACTAGCAAGGGTAAAGGACACAGATAAAGATTTCTACGGAGCTAGCTGTTCGGTTGTAGAATCGGGCTTGTAAATACATATCCTGTAAACAGTTCAGAAAATAATGTTGTTGGGATTCAGACCCGGGACAAGCTGCTGAGATGCCTTTTCAACTGAAGCAGACATGGCCTCCAGGCTCTCCCAGCATCCCTTACCCTACCTGTTACAGGGCATGGCTGGCATACCCTGCCTTCTACCCTCAACTCTCCAGCCCAAGGGGTGGACACCCAGAGGCTCTTCACTCTATAATACAAACATTTTGGTTTTTATCTCTTTCCCGTCCTCTCTGTGTACACACTTTTTCTCTCTTTGTGATTCCCCCCACCCCCCCGCTTTTCTGTCTCCCTCTGCATGGAGACTTCACTGAGCCCCTCCTGTGAGGTCACTGAACCACCCCTGAGCTGCACCTAATTATTTGGTTGGACTTGGCTCATTTTGTTGGTAGAAGAACGCTTATCAAAACTTTACCTGACTGAGCCAGCTCGTTTTTACCTCAGCTTATGCCTCTCATATCTTTATTAGTATAAATATTAGGTAATTTAAAAGGATAAATAATATTACACTGAAGAGCAATATGCAAAAAGTAATAAAGGTGTAATCTATAAGACATGTATGATTATGATTGTTGACATTATGTTATTTGTTTGGTTACCTACTACTATATAAAACTACCCCAAAACTTAATGGTTTAAAATCCCACCACTGAGCTGGGTGGGCACGGTGGCGCATGCCTTTAATCCCAGCAAAGGAAGGCAGATCTCTGAGTTCAAAGCCAGTCTAGTCTAAACAGTGACTTACAGGACAGCCAGGACTTGGAGTGACCCTGTCTCAAGAAACCAAGCAGAAACAACAGCCCTACCTTCTCTTACCTAATCTGGCATGTTGCACAGTGCCGGACCCACACTGTATCTACTAGGAACCATTCACTAAGGGCACAGCAGTAGAGCTCAGCAGTACAGCACTTGCATGCATGAGGCCCTATGTTCAACCTCTAGGACAGCAAGGAAGGAAGGAAGGAAGGAAGCAGGCTGGAAGAGTGTTGTAAAAATGCTCACCAGAACCAGAGTCAAGATATCAAAATAAGCATTTTTTTTTTTTTTTTAGGAGGGTCTAATGTATTCCAGACTGGCTTAAACTCACTCTGTAGCAGGATGAACTTGATTTCTGATCTTCCTGCCTCTACCTCCTGAGGAAGGGCTAGGACAGGCATGTGCTACCTCGTCCTCTGCACATTGTACTGGAGACTGAACCCACTGCTTTGTACATGCAGGACCCTTACCAACGGAGCTAAAGCCACAGCCCAAATTAAGTACTTAAATGCTTCCCCGGGTAATGAAAATGTGTAGTGAGAAGGAAGAATCAAAGAACTATGATAATCTCTTAGCTTTCTTCCAATTCGAAAAATATGCATATCATCCCGATTTAGGAAAAAACAAAGAAGCTTTTAAAAGGTAAAATAAAGATTATTCTGTTCCATGAGACAAAAGTCTTTATGTCCTGTAAAACACTGCTGAAACTTAATCTCCAATATGATATTATTTAGAAGTGAATAGACTATGAAGGGAAGCCTTCAAGAACAAGGCTATAGGGGCTGGAGAGATAGTTTAGTCATTAAGATCACCTGCTGTTCTTGAAGAGGAGCTGGATTTTGGTTGCCAGCACCTACAATCAAGTCATTTCCAACCACTTGTAACTTCAGATCCAAGCCATCTGACACCCTTTTCTGGCCTCCACCACACCTGTGCACACGTGGTACATATACATCTATCAATACAAATAACACAATAACAACTTTTTTCTTTTAAATGGGGATTATAAAAGGGATCCCAGCAAGCTCCAGGAAGTAGGGTCCTGACCAGACAATGCTGTCAGCACCTTGCTCCTGGAGAAACTTTTTCTTTTTATAGACCATCAGTCTAGGACAACAGACTGTTATCCTAGACCAAATTTAGGCATTCCTCAAAACCAGTCAATCTTCACATATAAGTACAAGTATATTTAGATGTATATATATATGAATACACAGATGTATATTTTCTAAAGTTTGATAACCTTTTAAGTACTATCAGTGATAAAAGTAGCATCAATTCTTTGAGTGCACTCAGATTAATTCAGGGTTAAGCTCATTGAGAGAGTGCATACCTAGCATGTATGAGTACACACATGCGAAAAATCAACTCAGGCCACCAAAGATAAAAGACCATACACTCCCAGAACCACCCTATACCTTAACTGGAACAGCAGGCCCACCCTTTTCTCCAGCATGTAGCCTGTTTGTAACTGTAACACGGTGCCAAAAGGCACTTTGAGGCCTCTGAAAGCAATATTCCTCTGAAGCTACAAGAAGAGCAAATTTATTTAGTGACAGAGTCTTACTATGTGGTCTTGCCTGGCCTCACACTCAAGAGATCCACCTGCCTCTGCCTTCTGAGTGCCGGAAATAAAAGCATGTGTGTTACTACAACTGGCTGTAAATACAATTTTTGAAAAAAAAAAAAAAAAAAAGTTTATCTTTTTTGCTGCACTAGTGTTAGGCCATGCTAGGTAAGAACTCTACCAGTGAGCTTTATCTTGACGATTATAAGTGTATAAACTATTTCCATTACTACTTTAAATCACTGTAGCCAGAACAGTAATTTTCAAGATATGTACTCTCTGGTAGCCTAGGATGACATGCCCTACAGTCAGCATTTAATGATTCCAATGTGTACTTTATGATCTCTAACATTTTATTCTAGTTATTTTTAATTATCAGGGAGGGTGTCATGCATGTGAGTGCAGCGCCTGTAGAGGCCAAATGATGGCATCAGGAGTTCAGGCAGTTGTAAGCTGCCTGACCTGGTGAGGGATCCAAACTCAGGTCTTCTGAGAAAGCAGCAAGCACTCAACCACCGAGCCATCTCTCCAAACCCTGAATGTGTATTTTTAAAACAAAATTATAAAAAAGATTTATTTGCTCAGTGGCAGAGCAAATCTGGCATACATAGGGATTGGACATCCAATACTCGACCCCACAAGGATTTTACTTGGCTATCAACTCACAGCATCTGGAATGAACTAAAACCCAAGCATCTGAGCACACCTGTGAGGACATTGACTGGGCTGGAGTAATCCTCAAGTACTGAGGTGGAAAGTCCCACCCTAAATCTGGGTCACACCTTCTGGTGGCAGCTTACATAAAAGGACCTAGAAGGTAGTTTTTGCTTTCTGCCTGTTTGCGCTCTCACTGGCAAGTTCATCTCTCCTGCTGCAGAGGCATTGTGTGGCATCAGAACACACTTCTTCAGGATTCCTAATACGCTGAAGACCAGCTGAGACACCCAGCCTATTGGCCTGAACTACTATCAGATTCTTGGCCTTTCCTTCCGGAGACAGCCATTATTGGACTAGACAGATGAGCTGGATAGTTGTATGTCAAATGGTCACAAACTAGAGTCACCTGAGAAAATTAAGAACATGCCTCTATAAGACAGGTCTGCAGGCAAGCCTGCAGGGCATTTTCCTAATTAGTGATTGATGTGGGACGGTTCAGTCTACTGTGGGTGCAGCCATCCCTGGGACGGTAGCCCAGGCTTTTATAAGAAAGTGACCTGACCATGCCAGAAGTGAAACCAGTAAGCAGCAGTCCTTCGTGTCCCGTTCATCACCTCCTGCCTCTAGGTTCCTGCCCTCACCACTCTGGATGACTAACTGTTATATGTAACCAGCAGCGAAATAAACCTTTTCCTAGCCACACTGCTCTTGGTCATGGCATTTTAGGAATTATTATTACTATTACTAATTACTATTCAGGAATAGTAACGCTAAGTCACTGAATCACAGCCCACAAGCCACTGTAATTAATCTGTATATATATATTTTCTGTCATTTCTGTTCCTCTAGAAACCCCTGACTAATATAGTATATGTATACTTGCTACACTGCATGAGAGGATATTAAAGGATGGCAGCTTTCAAGGAGTCAATTCTTCCATTCACCATATGGACTAGGCAATAGAATTTAGGACATCAGGCCTGGCAGCAAGCACCTTTACCCACTGAGCCATGTGGTTGGCTCTCCATTCAGGAAAGGATTTACCAGCAGTCTAGGCTTTTTTTTCTCACCTATGCCATCCAAGGTGAACTAAGCACTAAAAAAGAGCCCTAGGTTTAGAACTCTTACTTCTGTTTTTAAAATGTCAGTGTCTAAGGGGAGAAGAAATGACCATGCAAGCATCAGGACCAGAATTCAGATTTCCTCAGAATCCACATGAATGCCAGGTGGACATGGTGGGCCTCCTGTAATTTCAGCCTTAGATATCAGAGACAAGATCTCCAGAGCATACTAGAGAGAGAGGGGGAGAGAGGGAAGGGGAGAGAGAGAGAGAAAGAGACTAGGTAGGTGTCAAGAAGCTCTGGGTTTGACTGAGAGAGAGACTGTGTGGTTCAATAAAGAAGGTGAAGGAGGACTGAGGAAGATGAGGGACACCCACCTCAGGCCCCCACATGCACACGTGTTCCCACAGCTGTCTAATGTCGCAGCATTGCCTGGAGCTATTAGGTTAATTGCTTGTCCCCCAAGATCTTTACTACTCTAAGAACAAATGCTCCTACATACCAAGTGATGCTGTGGAACCCTGCCTCCAAATTATCCCTGATTGGCCAATAAAAAATGCCTACACCAGGGCAGGGCAGAAGAGAGACAGGCGGAGCTAAGGGCTGGGAGGACAGAAGGAATCCGGGAGAGGAAGCAGAGGGAGGGACAGGTGAGGAAGAAAAAGAAAGGGAGTTGGCATGGGTTAGGAAAGCATGGCCGAGAGGAGCTTGCTCTTAGGATCAGCAGTTGGAGAGAAGCAGTCCAAATGGAAAACAAGGGAAAGTATTCATGGGAATAATGGACGGGGAGTAGCCTAGATAGGAATGACTGGGACAAATGGCATGGGATGTGGGGCTGGGAGGTAACAAGATAGGTTAGGGGGTTAGTTTCTGCCCCGTTCCAGTGTATAGGTATATTAAAAATATAACAGGTGTCTGTCTTTTATTTATATAATAGCAGGATAAATAATAACCATCACAATTATTATATGTAGTAATAGTAGATACTATTAGCCCTTCTATAACAGTCAAAAACATGAACATATTTGAATCAAAAAATACTTGCAAACAGGGACTCCTAACATGCATCCACAGCAGCACTATTCACAGCAGCCCAAAGGTGGAACAGTTCACCAATGGATGAATGCATAAGCAAATCACGTACAGACACCCAATGAGCTATTATTCAACCACACACAACACACAAAAGTACTGACAACTGCTGCCATTCAGATGAGCTCTGAAAATACTAAGTCGAAGAAGCCAAGCACAGAAGTGTGCACTGTGTATGACTCCATCCACACAAAATAGCTAATTCATCCTGGCTTTGAACTTTAATTTCTCCCCAGTACTGTGACTGTTTAAGGGCTTTCTTTGAAGTGATAACGTGGCACTACAGATGGTGGTGATGTGAACATACTGAAGGCCACCAAGCTGTCTTTAGAATGGCTGGATTTATAATCTGCTTATTTTATCTCAATTTCAATTCTTTTTATCATTTTAAATTATGTATGTATGTGTGCACATCTGTGTCTCTGCATATAAGTGCATGTCCCACAGAGGCCAGAGGTGTTGGATTCCTCTGGAGCTGAAGTTACCGGTGGTTATGCATCACTGGGTGTGGGTGCTGAGATTCACACATGGGTCCTCTGGAAGAAGCAGTATATGCTGTTAACCCCTGCCCCAACTCATTCTTGTAACGGCAGTGAATGCCACAGAATTCAAAGAAACTAAAAGAAAGTGGGAAAAATATGTAAAGACTGTGGCGTGCTTGCAAAGCATGCCATCAGCCCTTGATTTGATCCCCAGAACCAGCAAACCAAACCAAACCATCTAGAAGATATAACATGAGCAAGTATATTATATATCAGGGCATGTTACTCAAATTATGCTATTTCAGCACTGGAAAAAAATTCCTGAAGATTTGGTGACTGTTTCAAACAGATTCTGCAACTACAGTAGCAACTTCGTCTAAATAGTAAAGTCTTGTGGCACAGATCAACTTCTAGGAGAGTCTACTTCTATCTGCTTCAGTTAACACAACCAGTTCTGTCCAATGGCACAGTAGGTTCTACTGTTTCCTCTGCCTTTCTGAAAATAATTCCAATGCTTTTTTTCTGTGCATTCTTTTTGCATGAATGCAAGGATCTACCTAAGAGTCCTGTGAGAGGGAAAAAGGGGCCAGCCCACCAACAGAAGCCTTATGTCCTATCACCTGTTCTGCATGTGGCAGTTTCCAATGTCTAAGGCACACCCTGTGACACAGAAGGTAAAAGGACTCCTGATAAGAACCACTCTTTCTGCTAATGCCCTTCTCTTCCGTGTGAGGAAAACTATCACAACAGCAGAACTTACCGCAAAGATCTTTAACAATGTTTTCATGTAGAGCTTTCGGATACCAAAGGAGACTCCAAAAATGGCAGGGACTATGATGAAAACGAGCAGCAGGGTGAAGAGGACAGTCAGGGAGATGCCCAGAAGGTTGACAATCAAGCTATCAAAAGGCAGCAACAGGAACATGGTGGAAGATGCAGGTCAGGCTGGTGCCCTCCTTTCCACACACAAACAAGTCCTTCAGATGGTCCCTTCTGACAGCAAAAGCCTTGGAAAGGCAGCCAGTCCACCACGGGTGACAAACTCCATCTCAAAGTTCATGTCATCCAACTGCCTGAAAACAACTGTGGCGCAGAATAGCAGTAGAAAAGGGTCACACCGAGTGTCTGGGCAGACGAGCGACAAGGGAGAGTTTTCTGTTCGGCCACGTGGCTGCTTCCAAGGCTTTACTTTTCTCCTGCCCCAAAGCATTCAGCAGGTGGATTTGTCCTAAAGATCTGTATTGCCAGAAGTACCAAGAAGAGTTCACTTTGGTGCCAGAAGAACCCTGTTAACTCCAGTAGACAAGGGCAGCTGCTGGCACTTCACACCAAAGGCTTCTGAATGTCAAGGGCTTCCGTATGTACGAAGTAAGTAACCTTTACAATTCCTTCATAAGCTAAACCAAGTTCACTGTAAAGAGTTCATAGCTGGTCCCATGCTCCCTTGGGGGGCTCCTGGTACTGGCTGCCCCAGGACCCTCCTACCAGGAGAGCCCCAGCCTTTGCCAGTAGCACACAGAGGCTGGCACAGAACGTCTCATGCTGCCTGTACCGAGCACTATTCCAGACACGCCTGGCATTGGTGTCCTCTGATAGTCTTCTCCCTTAAGGCACCCTTCTCAGTGGTGACCTGGGTTCTCGGCGAAAGGTTGTTTACATGCTGTCAGGGCTGGGGGTGGAAACAGAAACATCATCAGTCAGACAAAGGAAGGTGAGAAGTTCAATATGCTTCCATATGTGTAGCAAGGGACAACCGTGGTAGGGTGACCCAACAGCCTGCTTCTCTAGTCATCAAGGTCAAGAAAGCAGCAAACAGATACACACACAGGGAGAAGAACGGAGGTTTCCAGTGTTTTCAACTGCAATGAGAACAACAGCAGCCTGGCCAACTTTTGATACTACACATTTTGAAAGGTAAGGGCATAATATAAAATGTAAACCCTTTCTGACTTGTTCCATAGTCACCTAGAGCTAGTTCTTCGTAACAGATCCAACTGTAGGATTAGCTTTGTATTTTCTTCCCAGTATAATTACTACTCACGCAGGGCCAGACAACCAAAATGAAGGCATTGTTAAGAGCACCCTGTTCTTCCCTTTGCTTTTTACTTTGTCTTAATTAACTTGGAAGAGAGCTCTATCAGTGAAAACAGACTCCCTCACACTCTTTGCAGGTACAGTTTGCAACTGTAAGAACACAGCAGGATTAAGGAAATCTGTCCCCTAAGACTAGACACTATTAATTGCACCTTTTTATTAAAAGCTGTAGGGACAAATAATCCTACCATACATGATTCAGTACCAGCAAAATTCCTAGAAATAGAATTGTAGAGAAAAAGAAAATATACATTTAAACTTTTATAAGATATTTATCACATTTCTTTTATAAACAGTAAGTTCTTTCAGTCCACTCACTATAATGGCTGCTCATTTTAAACTGTATTTCAAATATCTTATGAAAGTAGTGCTCACTCCACATTATACAAGTTAACAATGCAGGTTCTGAACTCGAGAGAATTTTATCAAATCTTTCTAGCAAAAAATGTTTACCATGTGGTTCTGTGGGTAGAACCCAGGGCCTTCCTTGACTATGCTGGGCAAGTAGTCTTTAACAGGGTTACACACCAGCCACTGCCAGAAGTTTCTGCTTCCCCAGGACTCACATTTCAGTTCTCCCCCAACACATAGTTCAAGAAACTGAACAACAGGTACTGAGTTTACCACCAATCCTGATTCAAGTTTTATGAACTAACATGCATTATCCCAGGGCTGGCGAAGCAGCTTAGTGGGAAAGGCACCACACTTAAGGCCCTGAGTTTGGTCCCCATGACCCACATGGTATGAGGAGAGAACTAATTCTCACAACTTGTCCTCTGACTTCCACATGCTGTGTACACATATAACATACAAAATAAATGTAATAAAATGTAATCCCATCTGGTTATTTCCTTCCTGTCAACATAGTTTATTTCCATTTTCCAATTACTAAATGCAATGAGGAAGATTCAACCTTTGTTGACAGCATGGTCAAATGCTGAGCACAAACACACCTCTTCAGTGTCACTGAATCACAAATAAATGTTCCCATTTCTCATTACCACTTCTTCCACTTTCAAATTATTGACAATATTTGCCGCACACTTACAACACAAAAGGCACTGAAAGCATCGCCCACACACTGCCTGCACTTATTCTACTAACAACTCCATGCAGGAGTCATCCACTACCCTTCACAAATGAAGACAGTGAAGTTTAGGAGATCAACTGAACCTCCCAGGATCACACAACCTGTTAACACAGCAGAAGGCCAGAAAAGGGACCATCTCTAATCTCATGCTCTTTAGCAATATTTATGGCTTCCTACATTCCAAACTACCCTGAAATAATCAGAACCTCACTTATGCCGGGTGCTATAGGACTTCCTCTAGAGACAAATCTCAGGGCAGATCTGGAATCACATACTAGAATTTGCCATTCTCAGAATCCAAGGACATGTGTGTTTTGTCTTTTCATTTTTACAAACTGGCTAAACTCATTACACATGCCAGATTTTTAACCACATCCCCAAAGTGACTGAATTTGCGTCACTGTGTTCCTTACACCTGTCAGGGCCCAGTGTAACTCAAGAGTCATACCTCCACTCCACTCCCCCTCTATCCTGACCCCTGTTCCTCTTAGCCAGCATTCCCACAAGAAGATGCACCAAGAGCCCTCTGTCTCACTAGCCAAGGTTATGTCAAGTACCATGAGCCCAGCATGACTGTCACATATCAACTCTGACCCCACACATCAAAGTTTTGAACATTCTTCTTTGTATCACAATCAAGTGAGAATTCCCAAGGTTATTCTGGGTTCATGTCCCCAAAACATTAAAATAAACACATGTAGCAACACATTCATTTCTTCACTTAGTTCAGGAGTTGGCCAACCGCACATAAATGACTATGGTTTGTTTTATAAGGCTGTGGAGCTTGGTGTGGCTTTTACAATTTTAAAGAGATATGGAAATATGGATGTATGACAGAGACCATGGCCTGCAAAAGCCTACAATATTGGCCACCGAGCTGTCACAGAAATGGCTTGTAACATCTTTTCTTTCTTTTTTTTTAAAAACTTTCTATGAGAGATAATGACCTCTCCCCTCTTCCTGCCCCTCCTAGAGTACTTGCTCTTGAAAACTGGACTCCAAACCAGAAAACCCTGAACCAGTCTGACAAGTTCTCTGGCAATACTAATACTCATTCGTAGAAGTCAAGGAAACAATACACACACTGCAGTTATAAAATAACTTTCTAACTTTGGAGGATTAGTAGAAATATTAAAGTTAGAAGTAAGCCGAAATATCAGAAAAGTGTGCATTTAGAGCAGATGCTACTTTGCTTCAAGCAACACAAAACATGACCTCTTAAGGGTGTGTGGTAGCGAAGTCATTAATTAGTGTTTACTTAGTCTCTTAGCTTCTCTAGCCAGATTCCTACCAAACACTGAGAATCACATCAACCAAAAGCTTCTCTTCCTCGTGTCCCCCCGCCCCCCCGCTAAAAACCCAACTCAACTGTTTCAGAGAAAAACACAAGAACCAACTTGTTCTGAGTCTGTCAGGAAGGAAGACAGTTTCACTGTAGGCAGAGACAGCAGACCGCTGAGCCAACTAAACTTTTTAATCCCAAGTGGCAAATCTGGGCCTCTTAGGTCTCCAAATGTCCTCAATTACAGTGACTAATTCAATATATGCTCACTAGACAGTATCTGCTGAATATTATTTCACAGTGAACAAATAACCTATAGCCAAGAATCAAATGAAAAAGCAAACACAAAGCCAGTCATATTTCAAACTTTCATGATAGCTGAGTAGGAAAAGACAGGAGTCCCAGAAAAGGCTGGGAAATGAATTATTGAATTCATTTAAAATTCTATACCAGTTCAGATCTAGTGACAGGTATGTGGCAGGGACTATTAACACTCCTAAACACATAAGACATGCTTGCTGTGCAAACCTGATGCCCCAAGTGTGATCTCTGCATGGAAGGAGAAAACTGTCTCCAATGGCTGTCCTCTCATCTCACCTGTCCATATGCATACCCACACATGCACGCTCTCTCCTCCCTCTCCCCCTCCCCCACACACTCAGAAATTAAAATTTAAATTGTTTAGGGATAGATGCATTTTTTTTGTAAGCACACAAAGTATGATCCTTGTCACACATTAGATGGCAATTAAAGTTCATTCTATCCCTGCCCTGCAAGGAGCTGCCCTAAGCTGTAACTGTCAACTATGGATAGCCTTCACTTACACCGTGAAAAGAAGGGCTCCTCTAACTAGACTGACTTGCTGGGGACTGTCATGTTAATCGACACAAGCCGGTCAGTCCACTATAAGTGGCACCATTCCCTGGGCAAACAGTCCTGGGTTTCGTAAGAAAGCTAGCTGACTTCCTCAATGATGAACCGTAACCTAGAAGTGTAGGTCAAACACATCTTCTCATCTGCCACAGCAACATAATAAAAGCAAAGCAGGACTGAAGAAACTCAAGATTATTTTGAGTCTGAACATCAAATTTTAAGTAGTCTTAGAGGGAAAGGTATTTCAAGGACACAAACTCCACAAGCAAAAAGATAATAAAATACAGATTACATTTTGAGCAAGCAGCAAGTACTCAAAAGAAAAATAAGATAACTATAAAACAACAACAAAATATGATTTAAACCTCTATGGTAAACCAGGTGTCGTGGCCCATGCATGTAATCCCAGCACTCAAGAGGCTGAGGCAGGAGGATCGAAGTTCAAGGACATCCTTACCTATATAGTAAGTTTGAGGAAAGCTTAGAATATATGAGACTGTCTCAAAAACCCAAAACCAACCAACCAACAGCACTACGGTAAATTTTACCAAACCACTGTGTTGATGGAAATTATAAAATACCCTCAAATGTCACTGGTTAAAGAGTTAACATGCTATGTTATGATCTCTTTGAAGAATGATTTAGCAACTGTCATAAAGCTTAAATGTGGGTTCCTTAAGTTCAGCAATACTACTTACAGAAGTATATACTAAGAATAAATGAAAGCAATGGTTCTCAGCTAGGGCTGATTTTTTATACCCCTTGGGAACATTTAACAACTGCAGGTATGTCTGTCATCTAAGAATAGGAATACTGCCGGCACCCGGTGCAATGGAGCTGGGATGCTACTATATATGTCAGACACAGGAATGCCCCATAACAAAGAATTGCCTTGTCTAAATATTCATAAGGCTGAAGCTGAAAACTTCATACTACTTAATCAAGTGCAAAAGGAAACAGATGCAGTTGCACTTTAAATATCTAAAACAAAAACAAAAAAACAAAACAACAACAAAGAAACCCAAAAATACAAGGCCCATCGGCAGAAAACACACTGGCACCCTATCTTTTTCAAAAAAGAAATAAACTGGAAGAAAAGCCTCAGTGGTTAAACAAGCTTGCTGTACAAGTATGAGGCCCAGAGTTCACATCCTAGCACACTCACAAGCCTGGTGTCCAGAGCACAACTGTATTCCTAGCTCTGAGGCAGGTAGAAATGCATGGGTCATAGGGATAGCAGGCTTCCAGCCAAGAGGGGAGAGAGAGGAGAGAAAGAGAAGGGAGAGAGAAGAGAGAGGAAAGAGATGAAAGGAAAGAAAAGAAGGAAGGAAAGGAAGGAAGGTAGAAAAAAAGAGTCTCAGGTTTAGGGAGAGACTCTACCTCAAAGAAAATGGCAGAGGGCAAGAGGGCACCTGATACCCTCCTTCTGGCCTAAGGCCTACATAAACCTGTCTCAAACATACAATCTCCCAGTCAGAAAGTCAGAAACAGAATAATGTCTACAATAAATACCAATTATGAAGAAGGAAATGAAAAAATATCAAGTTTATAGCTATTTGCATACAGTAACTCTGGGGAAACACACATTAAGACACAGGGTCTCAATGTTATGGTGCCTCTCGGAATTAATGCTGCTGTTCATCTTTAAACTGAATGCGTCTTTAAAGCTGCATTCAGTTATTTTCAGTAGGTAGTAGTTTCGGTTCACTCAAAGACACACCTTAAAACTTGAATCCCGACTTACTTAACAGTGTGAATGGGATTTGGGTCATTACTCCATCTCTTTCAGCTTCTGTTAGCAATAACTACTGACTGAAAGAATTCCTCAAAGTATGTAGAGCCTGGCTATCATAAAAAAGACAAAAAAATTCAGGCCAACGTGAGAAAAGGAAAAGTGAATGTCAGTAGGAAGTTTGTTAGCTAACCACTAAGTTGCATCTCTGAGTTTTATGTCTATTGGTCTCTATTTAAAATTGTGGAACTTATGTACCTTGAATCTCTGCCAACATTTTTATCAGCCAACCAGATCAAGCTATCAGTTTAGTGCTTGACACAGAGCTTGATAAATCCTAAGTATAAACACAATTATCATTTCAAAGCTGGAGGCAACAAGCTGATGACAAACCACAAAGTTGTAAGTTAGTCACTGAGAATCCAGGCCAACCTCTGCAATTTAAGAGCTCGAAGGGTTAAATATTAACTGAGGCAAACCACAGAACAGAAGCAGCACCATACCTCAGTTCTGATCCCCAGTCTAGAGAGCTCTCTGCTCCTGGTATAACTTTGCTATTTGCTTTTGGGTGGGTTAAACTTCAGCGCTACCAAATGCTCATTTGTGATGTGAGGACAAACATGACCACTAGCCACAGCTGGGCTGATTTCATTTTAACTGTTATCAGTAGTGAAATGGAAAGAATATCTTCATTGGGTTGCTGAAGCTTGGTAGGAGGTTGTATTTCCCAAAACACAGAGAAGCACTAAGACTAAGTTAAAGAATCACCAATATACATACATTTGAAATCAGCTCTGGTAAAATATTCACAGTGCAGTCAAAGTTACAATAGGGAAAAGATGACTTAGCTCACCAGGAAGAAGAGTGGGGCTGGGCTGAGGGTCTTGTCCCACCTGCTCCTATGTCATTGCCCACCCACCCCAGCCTTCATTCTGAACTCACTAGGGTTAGCACTGGATAATAAGTAGCATGGTACACCAAGTTCACGCCAAAAAGAAGGATTTCTTGAAGCTAGGGAAAAACATGTATTTTAATCTTGTTTTCATCCACTTAAGAAAAGACACCATGTAGGCTAGAGAGATGGCTCAGTAGTGAAGAACACTTGCTTCTTTGCCAAGGACCTAGCACTGGTTTTTTGCATTCATGTGATTGTTCAGAAACATCGGCAGCCCCTGCTACAGGTTATCAGGTGCCCTCTTCTGGCCTTTGTAGGCATGGCCTGCACATGGTGCACAAATACTGCAGTTAACACTCTCTCTCTCTCTCTCTCTCTCTCTCTTTAAAAATCACAGAGAAAAGAAGGGAGCAAGAAAGAGAGGAAGGCTGGGGCTGGAGAGATGGCTCAATGGCCCACAGCACGGGGTCCTCTTGCAGAAGACCCACTTCGGTTCCCAGCTCCGACATGGTCTATACATGTATATACATTGTTATAACTCTAGTTCCAGGGGGTCCAATACTGTCTTTAGGCCTCAAATGGCACACTGGCTGCATGTGGTGCTTACATACATGCAAGCACACTCATACACATAAAAACAAACCTTAAAGTTTAAACAGGACAATGTGGGGCCCAGTGAGATGGCTTGGTAAGGAAGGTTACTTGCTGTGAAAGCCGAAAGCGCCTAAGTTCAAATCAGCAACATGTAACAAAGCAGTTCGGTAGCAGTGCTTCGGCTTTTAAGTAAGGCTGTTGAATCCTTGTGCAAAAAGGTGCATGTGTGGTGGTCGTAGTGGCGGGGTTGGTGTTTTTAAATGCCAGTAACAGGGCCAGGGAGCTGGCTTAGACTACAAAGGTGCTTGCCACCAAACCCAATGACCTGAATTCAATCCCTGGAAATCACATGATGGAAAGAGAGAACCAGCTGGGAATGTTGATGCATACCTTTAGTCCCAAAACTCAATTAGAAGCAACAGCTCTGTGACTTTGAGGCCAGCCTGGTCTACATAGTTAAGTTCTAGGCCAGCCAGAGATACATAGTGAAACCCTGTCTTAAGAAAGAGGGAGAGAGAACTGACAAGTTGTCCTGACTTACCTTCACACCACAGAACACATAGACCCTTCCTGTGTTATCACACACACACAGACAGACAGTCAGAGACACAGACACACACTCTTAATAAACATTTTAGAAGTTAGTAACAAAGTCAATGATAGCATAATTAGTGGTGATAACATCTGGACACCTAGAGAGGCCATATGAACGGCAAATAATCACAAAAAGGTGTTCTATATTATATTAGGGAAATGCAAATTTAAATTATTAGATACCATTTTACATTTACGAGCATGTATGAAACTAAAATGACAGCTTTATCAGGTATGGATGTACAATAATTGCAACTCCTTGTACTCCTAGTGGAAATACAAAATGCAAGATAATTTAGAAAAGTGTTTGACTAAAAAGGAAGGAACTCAAAGTCAGCACAAGACACCCCCCCCCACACACACACACCCTGACCAAGTTCTCAGCATAAAGGAGATTTATTTGAGAGGGACAAAGGGTAGGGAATAAGAGACAAAGACAGGAGACAGAGGACAAGGGAGAGGGGGAAGGGATTTTGCTCTGGAGGGACAAAGGACTGCCTCTGGATAGGGAGGAGACAGACGTGGCCTATAGGCAAATGGCAGTTTATAAAGGGAAAGAGGAGAACCCATGTTAGGATGAGTTGGTTAATTTTGATTAGGCATGTTAATTAGGCGAGTCAAAGGGTTTTTATTTTTTATTTTTTTGACTGATGGACTTCAATACTTTGATAGCTGGATCTTGGTTGTCAGCCTCTTGAGGAGAAAGTGGCCAAATAAGAAAAGAGACCTTGGTGGCTGGCTTTAAGAATGCAATCTAATGGTTTAGCAAGGTAGAGGGAATATGGGAGAAGGGTAAGGCAAAAACTGTAGGGAACCATGTTTACCATGCTCAAGCCTGCTAGAGTCCTTCAAAACATACTGTAATGGTTTATGTTTTGTTCAAGGCCAGTTCAAATAAGAAAGTTGGGAGTGGTGGCTCCAGGCTGAAATGTCAACAATTGAGAGGTTCAGCAAGGAGGATCTTGGTTTTGAGGCCAGCCTAGGCGACAATGGTGAATTTCAGGACAGCCTGAACTATAGAGCCTTTGTTTCAAAACTTAACATGGCAGCTGGGTCTGGTAGTACTCATCTTTGATCCCAGAACCCAAGAGGCAGAAGCACATAGATCTCTGAGTTTGAAGCTAGCCTGGGCTACATAGTGATGTTCAGGCCAACCAGGACTACATGGTTAGATCCTGTCTCAATACATAAACTTAAATAATGGGGTGAGGAATATAGCTCAGTGTAGTAGGAAGCCCGCCTAGAACACACAGGACTGTCGTTCTACATCTAACACTCAAACACAAGCACACATACACTGAGGAAGTGGGTATAGGAGTCACTGTCCTCTTAAGGAGCAGACACCACAAGCACTGGGATCCCAAATCTCAGGCCAGCCAGAGTTATACAGAGTTGGAACCCAAGCCTGCATTAACCCTACCTCAAAAACTCAAGGGGTGGGGGACCTGGTTCAGTGTTGGAACAGCTGTCTAGCAATGTGCAAGGCCCTAGGCTTAATCTCCAACACTATAAGTAAATTAACATGTAACAGTAATTTTTAGAAATTATTTAAAAATTTAGTGTTGTGTGTTTACTTATGTGTGGGTCAGAGACTAACTTGCAGGAGTCAGTCATCATGTGTCCTAGGGATCAAACCTGGGTTGTCAGCATTACTGACAAACACCTTTACCCCCTAAGCAAGCTCATCAGACCAAGGGTTTAACGTGATCTTTTAGTACACACTGTGGACTCTCAAGGAAACTAACTAGCATATCACTTTTACATTTTTTTCAAAGCAGCTACCATAAACATTAAAATTGTACATATGCTTACATTTTTAGTAAACAGTACCAATATAAAACTTTTAAAGGGAAACTCTGAAAATAATATATTTCCAACTAATAAAAGAAAATGCATTTTTCTCTATCATTAGAAATGGGAAAATGGGACAAGCCCAGAAGATCATTGAGTGAGTTCCTGGTTATGGAACATTGAGCTATTTGCATAGCTAAATCATAGATTTTGCTTTCATCTGATTTTGACTGTGCCCTGGATCTTTCCTTTTGAAACAAGAAAGTATGTGTGTTGTTTTTATTTTACAGGAGCACAGTGTTCAGAGAATATGGATTTTTAAAGAAACTCTAGACTTTTTAAAGTATTGAAAATCTTGCCAAGCATGGTGGCACATGCCTTTAAATCCCAGCAGCCGGGAGGCAGGTGGATCTCTGAGTTTTAGTCCAGTCTGGTCTACAGAGCAAGTTCCAGGACTAAATGACAGGGTTGTCCTCAGGGTCGGTTGACCCTTTTATACAGAGGTTGCCTAAAACCATGGGAAAACACAGATGTTCACAGTAAGATTCATAATAGTAGCACACTTAGGTGTGAAGTAGCAACAAAAATACTTTTATGGTTGTGAACACCATAGCAATGAGGAACTGTATTAAAGGGTCTCAGCGTTAGGAAAGTTGAGAACCAATGTAATAGAGATCCTCAGAACATTTTAAAGACTGTCGGACTTCTACAGTTATGTTTTATACTGTGATGGTAACATGAGGCCTTGAGATGAACAAGAAAAGAAAGATTATGGTTTAACATGTTTGTCAAGTTGACAAGGGGTCCACTGTGCTGGTTAGTTTTTGTTAACCTAACACAAATTAAGTTAGCTGGGAAGTGAGGTGTGGTGGCAAACACCTTTAATCCTAGCACTTGGGAGGCAGCAGGGTGTGTGATGGAATTGGCTGTTCACTTTATGGCAGACAGGCAGCAGAGATGGGATACACAAAGAAGACATTCTGAAGGGCATGGTCCCTGTGACTTATTTCTCACCTTTCACCGCTGTTCAGTAATGCCATATTAATCTACCAAGGGACTAATCTGTTCACTAACTCATCAGATACCTCCAGGTGTGCTTTGCTAGTCTTGTAAGTGTTTCTCAGTGCAATCAAGTTAATAATTAAGATTAGCCATCACACAGGATGGAAGATGAAAGAGAAGTAGAGGTATCTAGTGGAAGCATCAACTATAACCAATACTCAATAATAAGTTTTGCCACATGTTGTCTATGGATGGAATGTGACTCTATTATCACAGTTACATTACTTTTCATTTGACTTTCCAATTTAACTTGCTTGGAGAATCTCACTAATAAATTCTTAGTCCTCTTGTAAAAACTCTCTGGCCATGAACCAACATACAGATTCACTTAATGAAGCTGTCCCATTTAAAGCATCCTGTGTTTTAAAGACAGGCATCTCATGCAAGAAATCTTGGTAATAGTTATCCTCTGCATGCATACACCCCCCCTGTTCCTTCATGAAAAACAAGCAAGCTAACCACAACCACAGGAAATTAACCAAAGAACTCAACACATGTGAATAAATCCCTTTAATTGTGCCTTGGGACTCTGTTGGTTGCCTTGTAACATTGACAATTTCCTAGCTGCAACACTGTTTTGGAAAATAAAATTAACTGCTACAGCACTGTATAAGGGCATTTTGGTCAGTCACAAACCACCAACCGGACAGTGGTCCCAAGACTTTACTACTGATACACTGTAGCCATCTTATTTTGTTGTGACTGTACTCTATCCTGTTCCAATAACAAACTTCCTAACTATGCACTTTTCAGAACAGTATTTACTGGTCTTTCTTATAAGAAATTTAATAGCATATAGTTTGCTAGGAAGTCCACACTATGTTTCATTAAAACAAAACCTAACCCATTCAGCCCAGATTTTTATCTGTTAATGACATGAAAGGACTTATGGGAGGATACTATTGTTCTCTCAGCCATCAAGAGTAAAACAACCCAGCACTAGGGAGGTTACAGCAAGGAGCCAGCATAGACTACAAAGGAAGCCATCCCCCATCCCAACCCCCCAAAAAAAAGGAAAGAAAAAAAAAAAAAACCACCAAGAGTGTACTTCTAATCAGTCTAATTTCCATTAACAAGTTTTCCCTGCAATGCTGGAGATCAAATCCAGGGACTCAAGCATACCGAGTGCTCTACCACTTGAGCTGCATCCCTAGTATAATCCCTTTAGTGACTTTATTACCAAGCAGTGAATGTTATTTAAATCTCTTATATCTTATTGCCAATCATTTTTAAGACACTATTTTCCAAAGTCTAATAAAAGCTATAATCAAAACTTGTACTTTGTGCCATATTCATTTTTTTTAAAGTAAATTAAAGCATATTTTCATTGTACTATTCTGGATTTTATTGG
Source organism: Psammomys obesus (assembly GCF_907164565.1). Lineage (NCBI taxonomy): Eukaryota > Metazoa > Chordata > Mammalia > Rodentia > Muridae > Psammomys > Psammomys obesus. The sequence goes on along the minus strand of NW_026596143.1, from coordinate 12,992,399 downwards.
GAAAATTTATGTTAACTCATCTACACCTTTCATGATTATAAAGTTTTCAGGGCAACCTGAAAGTGGCACTTCACTGTGGCAGAAAAGAAAAAAATCTAATGCAGAGTTGGGAAAATAGGATGTTCTTCCTAGACTCAATACTGGGCTCTTAGAACTATGTATCTGGACAAGTCAATGAACCCCTCTAAACATGAAAATTCATTAAAAAAAAATAATAAAGTTACTGGACAAAACAATCTGGAAGTTCTCACCAGAAGTGAGGTCTTGTCCTTAATCACTTTCCACTGTAACATTTTTTTAAAAATTGTTTTATGTTTTGCCTTCGTGTATGTATATGTATACCTGTGTCTGTGCATACCTGGTGTCTGAGGCTAGAAAAGGGTGCCAGGTGACCTGGGATTGGAGCTATGGACAATTGTGCGGCACTCCGTGAATGCTGGGAATCACACCTAGGTCCTGGAAGAGCAGCCTATGCTCTTAAGCTCCAAGCTGCCTTCTCCAGCTGTTTTTTTTTTTTTTTTTTCCCACTGTGTAACTGTATGTGTTTGTGTGGCCATGTTCATGTAGGGCTATAGGATCACCTGGAGCTGGAGTTATAGATAACTGTAAACCACCATGTGGTGCCAGGAGTCAAATCCAGGTCCTCTGCAAGAGTTTCAGGCTCTCAAAACTAATGAGCCATCTTTCTATTCCTTCTATCTTATTGAGACATGGTCTATCACTAAACCAGGATCTTACCAAATGGCTCCCAGAATCCTCTTGTCTCTGCCTCCCAGCAGTACATGAGTGCCACAACTGGCTATTATTCATGGATGCTGGGAATCTGAACTCGGGTCCTCATGTCTGTGCAGCACTTGGCCAACAGGGCCATCCCCTCAGCTCAAAGAACTTTTAATAGCGGGGTTGTTTCCCTGCAGGCGATTCTACAGGCCTGCCCTCAGCGACCCAGCAATCGCTTTCATGCAGCCGGTGTGTGCAGGAGCCAAGCCCCAGCTCTCTCTATCCTAAGTGACCCCTCTTTCTTCCTCTGCCCTCGTGGGTCGCTTGCAGGCCCTGGCCCTGCCCCAGGCCCTCCCTTCCCATCCCCCAATAAACTTTATACCAGATCAGTTTCGTGGCGTGATTCCTCAGGGGCATACCTTCGAGCGGGCCCCGCCATAGTAGCCCCTTGTCACACCATTACATATCATAACAAGGGTATCTTCCAACAAAGATATATTACGATTTTACGCAATGCTCAAATCTATTTTGAAACTTAAGCTACTTTTTGACATGTAAAGGCTCATTGTCTATCAAAAGCTTCTCCGGGCTGTAGATACATATAATTCATTGGTAAACTCCCCCCCCCCAACCCCCCTACACACCCAGACACAGAGAGGTAATTTTTTTGTTTCTTCCTGAAATGGAAAAAAAATAAAATAAATGGAGGTGTAGATGACGCAAGATTAACCATGGATGTTATTGAGACTAAATAACGGGCATATGCTAGCTAGAAATACTATTTTTGTATATTTGAAAATTTCCAAAAGATAGATCTAAAAAGTTACTCTCACAAAGAGAAAAGAACATCCAGCAGGCAGGATTACAGAGTTTTGTCCATACAGTCTTTGATTTCAGTGTAAGTGATTCTCATGCCCATTTTTACGGGGTTGCAATTCAATCTTGAAGAAATGCTCCTATTCAGCGAAGTTTCTTAAAGTTCGGCTAGATTTAGGGAAAAACGAACTCAAATCAAAGTTCTTCAACCGCTTTCTAGGCTATCTGTTAATAATAAACATGAAGAGTGGATGGGATAGAATTTACACCCATGAAGCCCGACAATTTCACACAGACTTTAACTTCTGGGACATCAATATTACATGCAAGTAAGATGGAAAGTGAATAAATTAAGTAAAACTTTCAGGTAGGATGCTGCCACCGAGGGCGTGGAACCACGGCGGCGAAAGTAGTGGCAACTGACTGGGGTGTGAAGCTCAGGGAAGTGCAGCAGGACGAAGCAGGACTGCCCTAGGACGAGGCAAACCTGGACCCCAAGGGGTGGTGTCTGCAGCGCGGAGAGGGCGAGAGCGGAGAGGGCGGAGACAGACCCGAACAAGAAAAGTGTGAGCAGGGCCGGGGAGCAGGGGTGCATGCCAGGGGGACGCACAGGTGAAGGCGCCCCCACGTGACCTAACGCCCGGTCCTCGGCCACGCTCCTCGGCTCAGGGCCTCGCCAGGCCGAGGCGGCGAGCGGCCTGCCAAGGGAGCGTGGCCGCTGACGGCGAGGAGAGCCGGCCGAGAGGAGGCGAGAGGAGCGGGGCGGCTGGGAGGAGGGCCGGCTGAGCAGCCGAGCGAGGCGGCGGGAGAGCGGCGACGGGAGGAGGACCGGGTGGGGAGACGGCGGGACAGCGGGGCCGGGTGGGGAGAGCGGGGCGGGCGGGGGCTCGGAGCGCCCGCGGCGGCGGCGGCCCCCCGGCCGGACCCGGCTCCCGACCCCGCGCCCGGCCCGGACGGGCCCCTCCAACTCACCGGCCGTGAGGCTCGGCTCCAGTCCTCGGCGGCGACCGCTCCCGCCCTGCCCTGCCCGCCGCCGGCCGGGCCTACGTCAGAGCGTGCGCACGCCCGCCTTTGTCTACGCCGCTGGACGTGGTCCCCCGCGTCCCGCCCACCCGCGCTTGCGCCGTTCCGCCGGGGGGGGGGGGACCAGGGAGGGAAGGGTGGGCGCCAGAGCCTGCCCTCCGCCCGGGTGGGGCGCGGCGGCGCTCGCCTCCCGCGCTCGGCGATTGGCTGGCGCCTGCCCCGCGCTCGCCCGCCCCTGGCACTGATGCTGCGGGGATCCTAGGTGTGAGCAAAGGTCGCCTTCGGAAGGGCTGCCCGGTTTCGGAGCTGCGTAAGGTTCCCAGTGCGGGCATCGCTCGGGGAGTGGGGGAGATCAGCCCGGAGGAGCGGGCTTTGTTTACTGAGTCATCATGGGACGTTGTGTACAGTGAGGTCCGGTCCTGGCTGCCCACGAAAGGTTAGCTGCCACCGCAGCGCCACGGGGCATCCCGGAGCTTCCCTTGACATAGTTGGCTGGTTGGCCAGCTGCAGTTGACCAACGCAGCCTCAGTTCTAACTAATCTCTCGTCTGACTTGAAACTCCAGAGAGGTTTTGTAGGTCCTTACAGAGAAAGAAAAAGATGGGGGGGGGGGGGGGCACGCCATTTATCTATTTGTTTGTTTACTTATTTATTTTAGAGGCAGGACATCCTGTAATACAGGCGTGCCCCAAACGGTGAAGTGACAGATGACCTTGAACTTCTCAACCTACTGCCTCCACCTCCCAACGTGCTGGAATAAACTACCACCCCAAGTTTTATAAGGTAAACTCAGAGCCTTGAGCATGTTTTTGTTTAGAAAGGCACTCAGCCAATTGAGCTACATTCTCCCGAATTTTCTTGCTTTCATTTAATTCCTACAGTACCAAGCCCTTTCCCTAATTAGGGACTTAAACTTTTAAACTTTTTAATTACTTCTTGGCAAGGAGATTTTACACAACTCTCGGTATGTAAGTATAACGTAAGTATACAAGACAGATATTTACTGATACTCATATTTATTTAAAAGTATTTTGCTGTGTGTATGTAGTCTTAACTGTTAAAGAAAATTTGCATATTAATGAGATGGATGTTCGTGGAGTCGAATAAATATTCGATACTAAAGAATATAAAATGTTTCTCAGTTTTTAATTTTATAATAAGCAATGTTGAGAACACTTATTCACAAATACCTTGTACAAAATAGCATTATTAAGTTTATGGGCATTTCAGAAATTATTAGAGATTCTGCCTTAATCCTAACACATAGTAGCTCTGACAGATTGTTGTGAGATTAACTGAAGCAGTTTTTGAAATAAACTACTCTAACGCAGTGCAACCCCCAGACTGCTAATTTGATCCTTACAGTGCTGACTTGCTGAGGAATGACTACAGGAAAATATTTTTTTTTTAAGTCAGGGTTTCTTTAGACCATTATCATTGCTAATGATCATCAAAACAATCCACGAGAGGCTGGAGAGATGGCTCAGAGATTAAGAGCACTTGCTGTTCTTCCAAAGGTCCAGAGTTCAATTCCCAGCAACCACATGGTGGTTCACAACAATCTATAATGAGATCTGGTGTCCTCTTCTGGCATGCAGGCCGAATACTGCATAAATAATAAATAAAACAAAATAAAACCCTCCGCAAATATAGAGGCAGGAAAATCAGAAGTTTTAAGGTCATCTTCAGCTACACAGCAAGTTGCAGGTGTGATGAGTCAGTGGAAAAGGCACCTGTTGCCAAGCCTCCTGACCTAAATTTAATCCCTGGGGCCCACTCTTACAAGTTGTCCTCTAACCTCCACATGTGCATTATGGCAAAGTCATACTCACAAATGTACATGTATGCAAACACACCAACACATTAATGGATAATAAATAATAGAAGTCAGGCATGGTAGCAAACACCTTTAATCCTAGCACTTGGAAGACAGTGTAAGTTTGAGGCCAGCCTGGTTTAGAGTGAGTTCCAGGCCAGCTAGGGTTACATGCTTCATAAACTGGCTAGTCCTGAAACTCTTTTTCAGCTTTAATGGCTGTTGTAGCCTTAGTTGAGGGGGATTCCCTCACCTGAGGAAAGTGGGGGAGAGGTAAGCCTCATGCCTGCACCCTAAAAAGATGACAAATCACACTTTAAAAAAATGGATCAAATCACCAAAGATAGTGTACAGGGAAGTTTTAAAGCACACCTTTGCTGACATGGGCAGGTACTTTTTCTAAGCCTTTAAGGGAGTAATAGGGGAAATGTGTTTAAACAGCAACACTTGGGCCTATGGCCTAGTTAGGTTCTGTGGACACTCTTAAGTGTTTTAAATAATTACATGTCTTCAGCTACCTCCATTTAAAAGCTGCTCTGTAATGGGAAGGCTGCTCGAATCTTCCTGAAGGGCAAACTTACTGTCCCTTTGAGTTAGGAACATGCTTAACTTAAAATGTTCTCTTTATAAAAGGAATATTCTGTCTTTGTAGGCAACCTTCATAACAAATTTTCTTAACTGTCCTGGAATCCATGATTCTCTCTGATGGTTCAACTAGACTCCTGGATGAGAAATTTCTTTCCCTTCCTCTGTCCCGTCAATTTTCCCTTTATGTCATGTTTCAGTCTGCAGGAGAGAGGGCAAGAATTGGTCCCTGATGCTGACTACCGTTGCATGAGTTTTTCCTGTGTTCACCAATACCAACCAAGCCAAGCCTGTAGCCAGCACTCCTGCTATTACCATCAGCACTGTAGACTGAAGGAATAGGTGACAGGCTCTCCAAAATTCATGGTATCAGGAATTGTGTGCTTTAAAAAAATTATTTTTGTCCTTTTTAACTATGTGAATGGATAAGTGCAGCAAAGTGCAGGCGTCCAAGGAGGCCAAAGGTGTCTGGAACCCCTAGAGTTGGAGTTATAGATGGCTACGAGCCACCCTATTTGGGTGCTGGGAACTAAAGCCTGATTTTCTGAAAGGAAAGTAAATGCTTTGAATCACTGAAAACCATCTCCCCAGCTCCATGGGATTTGTTTTCATCCTATATACCAAACTGCTTGTTAAGGCTTGATTTAATATGTCCCCCAAGAATCAGTCCACATCACAAAAGCAGCTTGTTGCAGCAGGTGGGAATTAACAGAGACCCGCAATTAGACAAGGTGCAGAGTGAGAGACTTCAGAGCACTCGGTTCTAAATGGCATGCTTTCATCAAACCCCTCTCCTCAAGGCTCGGGGAGCTGTGGGGAAGAGGAGGCAGAAGATTGGAAGAGCCAGAGGTGATGGAGGACTTCAAAGAAAGCGTGAGTCAGACACAACACGACTGAAGCACATAAGAAGTCATACAGACTATGATAGCATACTTAAGACCTGACAAAAAAAATCCCAGCACGGTGGAGAATTGAACACAAAGCTTCACCCTGAACCAAGAAGCTATTTGCCAAACGAGAAGCTGGTAACTGGAAAATCAATTTTCTCCAATGGAGTTTCACTACATAGATTAACCACACCCCAGGACAGGCCTGGTGCCCAGAAGTAGTTGGTTAACACAGAATAACCCCATGTTTTTGGATTTGTTTGTTTGTTTCTGAACTTTTTGTTTTGGTTTGGTATTTTATTGGTCTTTTGCTTGTTTGATTTTTGTGTGTCTTTATGGGCCTTGTTTTGAGAGAGTGAGAACAAAGTTGGGTGTGAAGGGAGATGGATCTGGGAGGAGCTGGGGAGGGGAAAAATCAAGATCAAAATAAATTGTATTAAAAAGAAATTATTAAACAGGTCAGAAAAAAAATGGTCTACCAGTTTGTTACACTACTGAGAAGTGGCAGAACCTTTAGGAAGAATATCCTGATGGAAGTTAATCACTGGGACCCCAGTCCCCACCCCTTTCCTGGTCACCAGGAGCCCAGCAGCCTTGTCTTCTTCCCCTTTCCTTCCCATGATGTTCTGCTACACTACAGACCACAGCAGGAAGCCTGTTAAATACAGACTGAAAACCCTGGAGCTATGAACCCAAATAAATCTTTCTACTCAGAAACAGCTCAAAATAAATCTCTTACTCATAAGATGATTATCACAGATCACAGTAACAGCTTAAAATACCCCACAAAACCGGCTAAGCATAAACACATGCTTAAACACATGCTTGAGCACATGTAAACATTTCAAAAGTTTAAAAGCCTTTCACCCACAGAGACCTTGAGTTGGAATAACATTTTAACCACTTAGAACTGGAAAAGATCTACCAAATCAATCATGTTACTTAACTCAGCTGGAAACTAGCCAGCTGGCCAGGCATTGCCTGTGTGAATACCATCTGAAGAGCTCAATACCAGCCCCCCCCCCCCCCCCCAACAAACAGCAGGGTCAAGGAAAGGTAACTGATTTTCTAAGTTGGAGGTAGTAGATTGCAAGCTTGGCCACACTACTTAGTTGGCTATGGGAATGCTGAAGCTCTTATATCTGCAAATTTGTACCAACTGGGGAAAAAGATAGTATCTTGGCTAGTTGAGTGCAGTGTCACAACCTATGATTCCAGCACTGGGGGAGGATGATCAAGAGTTCCAAGCAGCTGGAGTGGAACACAGGGACTTTGCCTCTCGCCCCCTAAAAAAGGCTGCATTTAATTGAATACTTCTGTGTGACAAAAAAAAAAAAAAAAAAAAAAAAAAAAAAGCGATATATTTATAGTGCACATGACTGACAGGATTATTATATATAATATATAAAGTATTCAGTCTACAGCTGTTCTTATTTGTGAATGAAACAGCAGGTGTACAAGGGGGTTCAATGTAGCAGTAATTATTGTAGCAAAAGTTTGGAAAGAATCCCAAGTGACAAGTGACCAGTCAACTAAACTATGGTTGTTCAGGTAATGAAATTCCATATAGCTAAAAAAGAGATTCAACATCAGAAGAGGCAGAAAACAGGGAACAAGACAGGAGCCTACCACAGAGGCCTCTGAAAGACTCTACCCTGCAGAGTAACAAAGCAGATGCTGAGACTCATAGCCAAACTTTGGGCAGAGTGCAGGGAATCTTATGAAAGAAGGGGGAGAGAGTAAGACCTGGAGAGGACAGGAGCTCCACAAGGAGAGCAACAGAACCCAAAAATCTGGACACAGCTGTTTTCTGAGACTGATACTCCAACCAAGAACCATTCATGGAGATAACCTAGAACCCCTGCACAGATGTAGCCCATAGCAGCTCAGTGTCCAAGAATATTTCCCAACAATAGGAACAGGGGCTGTCTCTGACATGAACTCAGTGTCTGGCTCTCTGATCACCTCGCCTGAGGGGGGTGCAGGCTTACCTGGCTACAGAGGAAGACAATGCAGCCATTCCTGATGAGACCTGATAGACAGGATCAGATGGAAAGGGAAGAGAACCTCCCTTGTCAGTAGATGGGGGGTGGAGGGTAGGATTGAGAGGGGAAGAGAGAAGGAGCTCCAGGTGGGATACAAAGTAAATAAACTAATTAATAAAAATAAATATCTTAAAAAAAAAAAAGAGATCCAAGATTCCATCTTTGTACCCAACTGGCTATATCTTGTGGAGGACGTACTCTTAAGAAGAAAAATAAAAGGAAAAAAATTAAAAGCTGTTACATTTTGTGTACTTTTCAATGTATATGGAAAATTATCATTTTTATAATAAATGAAGTTACATTGTTAGGAGTTACAGATTTTCTGTGCTCAGAGTCAGTCACTTAGTGACATCTAGTGAGTGACAGGCTAGTGTTGCTAACCAAATGATGGAGGAAGTGAGCAAAGGATTACCCATAAAGCTTCCGAGTTGCTCATGGATAGCAGAACTGCTTGGGAATTAGAGTTACCTGGTTCCTGTAAGTCGTAATGAGGAGAGAAATCTAGTCCCATTAAATTGTGACAGTAATAACCATTGCCATTGGCTCCAACCTTATTAAAAATACGCAAGCACTGGTCCTTAAGCTGTGTGGCTATTTGTCTCTTTTCTCCATTTTCATTTTGGTATCATAGCTGATGCACACTCTGGTTGTCAATTGTAATTACAGCCACAGTTTTACGGGTACATGACCCAAAGTGGGGAAGTCACTGGGACCTTAGAATGGGAAGCTATTGCTGGTATGGAGGTATACCTATAATCCTAACAGGAGAGCAATGCGTTCAAAGACCAGCTTGGTGACATAATACAGCCACCTTGTACAAACGGCCTGCTGCTGTTTTCTGGCCTGGGGAGCTGCACTTGTGGCTTGTGACATCTTGTCAGGTTAGGAAGCAGAGAGCTCTAGATTGGAGGTAGGGTTAGGCGACACAGTGAGAGGCTCACTACCCTGAACAGGCTACCTCTCCCAGCCATTCCTCAAATTCCAAAGGCTCCATGATTATTTAACCCAGTACCAAAGGGAGACCAAGTGTTCAAACATGAGCTTGGCCTCTATTCTACATAGTCACTAGAGATAGAGTTTTAAATGCAAACGAGATTCCCAAAACTGTAAATTTGATTCCGTCTGATCTCAGTTTAAAGCCTTTCAAGAGCTCCCAAATGTTGGTACAAATTCTGGACTCTACAAGTCTTTAAAGGCTTGGGTCTCCTTAAATCTCCCTCACAAAGACAAAGACTGCCTCTTCTCCACACATCAATCTCATTTATGGCTTACCAAGCCCAGCTCCTTGGAGTTGCCTCCTCCTGAATCCTGTGGCTTCCCAGACAGCAATCTTGCCTAACTACTACTCCCTCCAATGTTTCAGCCTTGGACTAAAACACCTCTTTGGGGACACTTCTGTGGTTCTTACGGTCTTGGAGTCCTTCCTATGTTCTTTCATAACTTTGTTAACTTTCTTCAACCTTGCAAGAACAGAATATTCCTTGACTTGTGTTGGTTTTCTCTAGGAGACTCTCAGCTGCTCTCAGCCAGGGGCTTTTTCTCTGAATGTGCTTTTGGAAACTGATAACCCCCTCATACAGCACCTTGACATGTCGAGTACTTTGAACTAATAGATTGGAAGGCCTTAGAAGCAGCCTCAAAAGCAAAGTCTCCCTGGCCGGCTGCCTTTCTTTCTCTTCTGAAGTTATAAGATATCATAACTTCTCTTAAGGCAGGGCATAGAAACTAAAAATCACCTTTTCTCAAAACAAGGCATCCATTCTAGAAAGCTCACTTTCTTTTCTGAAGACCCTTCTTCTAGAGTGGTCCTGACTCATACACAAGGGGAAGATGTACTACTCAGAAAAGGCAGAAACTACAAGTAGGCTTTGCTGGCTTGCCTGTAGTCTGTGCCACTGGGGCCCAGCCCTGTGTGCCCGATCACATTTCTACATGGTTGTCCAGTTAGCATCATATTTAAGTGGGAAACAAGTATTTGGGTTTTAATTTTTGAACATGGCTCTCTTGTGTAAAATGTGTGTGCATAACATGTGTGATGTTCAGAGGACAATCCTGTGGAATCGGTTTTCTCCTACCTTTACAAGGGCTCCATCCAAGAACTGGCTGTCAGCCTGGAGCAGCAAGCGCATGCTTTACCCCTTACCTGCTACAACATTTTGCCCCCTCTCCAAATTTATATTTCATGAAATGGCATATAAATTGCTTAAAAACAAACAAAAAGACAGGCTCTAACTATGTGGCCTTGGTTAGCCTGGAACTTGCTACATAGACCAGGCTAGCTTTGAACTCACAGAGGTCCATCCACCTGCCTCTGCCTCCAGAGTGTTGGAATTCAAGATGTACACCATACCTAGCCTGAATTGCCTAATATGTTTTTAAAAGTGAGTAACTTCAGAGTAGTAAAGTTCATCCAAACTACTGTGTGTATTATTTAATTCTCCCCTTAAATGTTTGTGTGTTTAATTAAACCGAAACAAGATATAAAAAGCATGGGCTGGGGTGCAGCTCAGCATGCTCAATGCCTTGGGTTCACTCTTGAACACCACAAAAACAAAAAATAAAAGACACAAAAAAGGGACCATCAATGAATAAAAGAAAAATGTAGGGGCCTGTTAGGAGGAAGAGCACTGAGGCAGTGAACACTTTAAGTAGTGTGGGTCCCTGAGGCCAAAAGGGGAACTCACAGGATGATTCTGCCTGGTAAAATAAATTACAAATTTTAAATAAACTTTTATCTATACTAAGTTGAGAAAATTATTATATACATCCTTATATAGGAAACAATGGAAAATATAATTTGTAATGGTTTAATTCTAATTTTGTGGGATGTTTTTAGTGTGGGTTTTCCTACGTAGCCCAGGCTGGAGCCTTGGTACTGTGCTGTTTATCAACTGTAGGTTTTTTTCCTGAGAAAAAAATTAAAAATTCAGTGTTTTCTTTTTATCGTTCTGCTCCACTTTTTTTCATTGTACCTGGTACTGGGTTTCATAGGATAGTTTCATAAGTATGCTCTGACTGTATTCCCATCCTACAAGTCTCACTTCCCTGTTGGTCTTTGTTGCCTAGATAGCTTTGCTTCTACTTCATGCCATATACAGAAGCATGCTTTTATGTGTTTAAGTCACTTAATAATTATCTCCAGCTATATCCATTGTAATGCAAAGGATGCTTTGTTCTTTATGGATGGAAAAGTTTCACTGTATATAGACAGCACATGTTCCTTGTCCATTTCTCAGTTGCTGGACACATAGGTTGGTGTCATTAGCTACTGTGAATAGTGCTGCACAAAGCCTGATGTGGAGGTATTTCTGTGGTGTGCTGCCCTGCAGTCCTTCAGGTCAATACCTGAAGAGTGTCTCCTTGGTTCCTTTTCTATTGCTGTGAAGAGACACCATGACCAAAGTAACTTATCATACAAAGTATGTGATTGGGGGCTGTTTACAAGTTTCAGAAGTTGAGCAGACTCCATGACCAAGTAGGCAGACATGGTGCTAGAGCAGTAGAGTGGCGCTGAGCTGAGAGCTTACGGTTGATCCACAAGCATGATGCAGAAGGTGGGGGCTGGGAGTGGGGGTGAGACCTTGTGTTGCAGGATATTTGATCATACAGTGAAACCTGAGATTGTGTTATTTACTGGAAAAACCTGTCTTTAGTTGTGGTGTGGCTCGGCCTTAGCACACACCTTTAATCCAAGAACTTCCTGCTTGAATATTGTCAACAGGATTAAATAAAGTCAAGCAGAGGTCAAGAGGCAGAGCAAGCAACCAGTAGATAGGAAGTGAACACAGGGTTATTAAGAAGAAGAAAACCAATAGAGAGATGTACAGGAAGTACAAGGGAAGAATATTCAGTTTGAAGGTTAAAATATGGGGGAGGGGGCATTCCTCCTGAGAGATCGGCTGAGTAGGAAGGTCAGCTGGGTGCTTTCTCTGCCTGAGCTAGCAGGCTTTCCCCCAGCATCTGGCTTTTGAGTCTTAAAAACAAGTGTGCACACAGCTAGGTATGGCATGGGCTTTGAAACCTCAAAAAGCCTCCACCAGATATACACCTTGTCTAACAAGGCCACACCTCCTAATCCTTCCCAAACTGTTTTACCAACTAAGGACCATTCAAATATATGAGCCTATGAGGGACAGTCTCATTTAAACAACCAGAGTGGTATAAAGCTGGGTTATACGTTAGGCTTAAAGAAACCCAGTGGCTGGACTAGTTTACATCCCCACCAGTGGGGTGCCCTAGTCCACAACCTCACCAGTATTTGTTGTTTCTTACTGTCATTCTGATTGGGGAAAGAATGAATTTCAAAATGTTTTACTATGCACTTCCCTGATTCACCTGGAAGATTTTTACCCTGTGGCACAGTGCTAGCTGGATAGCCTCATCCATTTGGGAGGTGTTCCATGTTTGTGCCTGTCTTGTCATATACCATGGTCAGATACATGAGTCACTTCTACAGCATCCTGAGACAGTTCTAAATGCTGCAGAGTGTACTGAGTGATCCACTCCAAATACTCTAGCAAGTACTGCAAATGGTCTGTGGCACTGAACAGTTAGAACAGACCTTGGTAACACAATCTATAGATCTGGCTTTGACTTGTAATGGCACCAAGAGTTGCAAGGAATTCATTTTCACATATTTTCTGTATGCATGCATATTGTGATATACACACAGAGGTAAAATGACAGCCTCTGGTGTTATTTCTCAGGTGCCATCTACCTTTCTGCAGACAGGAACCCTCAGGCTGACTGGCTGGCCAGGGATCCCCAGCTGTTTTGGTGGGGAAGGTGGGTGTGGTCTCTGCGTGTGGGTAACACGTGTATGTAGAGGCCCAAGGCTGACGTCTTTCTTCATAGATCTTTACCTTAGATACTGAGACACAGTCTCTCTGTTCAACCCTGGAGCTCCAGAGATTCTGTTTGTCCCAGCTTATTTACTTATTTTAACATGAGATAGTTTCTGAGGCTCTAACTCAGGTCCTCAACCTTACAAGGCAAACACTTTACCACTGTTTTATCCCCGAAGACCTAAGGATCTTCTGTTTTTCAAGGGTCTACTTAAGCTGAGGCTGGCAGGGAGGGTCTTTCTGACCTGCTCACCACCCCGAGCCTCTAGCATCTTTCTGCATTTATCCTTAGGGCAGACATGTTTTGGAACCAGGTTATCATGTCTGGTTAGGAGAGATAGGAGACATGAGGCTCAGCTCAGCCCAACTGGAGGTGGAGCCCTGAGCAAGGCGGCAATTGTCTCACCCCACTGGGTAGGTGCAGACCAGTGCTCTGGCACACACTGGCATGTTCACCAACTCAGAAACACTATTCTGCAATCAACTCTGACACAAATAAACTCGGGGAACTAAGAAGCAGACTAGAGAACTTTGTCTAAGCTCTCTCATTTCATTTATTAAACTGTTCTCAAAACTAATGCGCAATATCAATAAGCATATGATGTTGACTGGAGATCACAAAGTATTGAGAGGTGGGGATCACTTAGAGTGAGCCTGAATATCCCTTCTCTCTCAGCCTAAGGGCCAACTTGTTTAGAGGTCGAAGCAGGCTTGCCTGCAAAGAGAATTATGAGTGTGCCACATTCTAGCACATTGTATTTAACAGATGAAGCTAGACATAACAGATTCCATTTTTCATTATGTAATCTTCATGGCCTTTGCTAGTGGGCAGGCGACAGGTGTGACCATGCTGTCTGTGCACAAACTGTCTTGATCTCTCCAGAATCACTTACATGAAGTTCTGAGTAATTCCTCAATTCCAGATGGAATTTTGGGTTTTTTTTAAAGTATTTATTTTTATTTTATGTACACTGGTGTTTTGACTGCCTGTATGTCTGTGTGAAGGTGTCAGATGCCCTGGAACTGGAGTTACAGACAGTTGTGAGCTGCCATGTGGGTGCTGGGAATTGAACTCTGGTCCCCTGGAAGAGCTATCAGTGCTCTTAACCACTGAGCCATCTCTCCAGCCCCCGAATTTTGGGGTTTTAAGTAAAGATAAAGTAGTAAAACTGGAGGCATAAAAGGAGATAAACTGTTAAGAAAAACAGAAAGGACAAACTGACCAGGACCTGAGAGCCAGTAGAGAACTGTGCTTCCTCAGGGGGCCACAATAAGGATTTTAAGTCATCGGTGGAATGCAGCTTACTCATTGTCCACAAGGTAGAAACAACAGCTCAATTTCTACACTCTTACAACTAGCCATGACTCCTGGGAGCCTCATGCCTACTGACTCAATGATGTTCTAGTCAGACATATGATCCTGTGGCATTTTACACAACCTGTTCTGTAAAGTGTACTGCTACTCAACAAAATAGTGAGATGCCTACCTATCTATTCAAATAGAACATTTCACAATGGTCCTCAAGGGAACACCTAGGGCAGAGTCACTTTCCTGAACTATTGCAAAAGACTCAGTGGTGTGACTCTCTGGGAACTCCCACTTTCTCTCTTGCAGTGTTTCAATGTCTTGTGTCCTTTGTAAATTCTTTTTACCCAGCTATGTCTCTAACCTTCTGTTTTACACGATGCAGGAAATCTTTGGATGCACAGTAATTCCCTTTACTCCTTCCTCTTCTGGAAGTAATTTTTTTTGTTTTGTTTTGTTTTTCAAGACAGGGTTTATCTGTGTAGTCTTGGCTGTCCTGGACTCATTTTGTAGACCAGGCTGGCCTCAAACTCACAGAGATCCACCTGTCTCTGCCTCCTGAGTGATAACAAAACTTTTTGAGAAGCAATAAGATAATTAAAATTATGCTTAAAAAATTATAGGTTCAGAGGAAACAGGGAACAACTTAAAAATTATTTGGGCTGGCATCAATTTAGGCACCAAGTTATATCCCTAAGAGGCTTTCATCAAAGTTTCCAACCCAAGAAATTTACTTCCTTTCACCTGTCTAAGTTGTAGATCGAAATACTAGTGTCTTGTTAAGCCTCCTGTATTTTCCTTGAAGAAAGAGAAAAAAAGAAAGCTCAGTGATAAAAAACCCAGGGCACGGCACTATTCTACCATTGAACTTACACTCTCAACCCTGTTATTTAGCTGGATTGTCTTGAATAGTTGTACAAGTTTACAACGGATGATGTAATTATTTGATGAAAATGCCTGTTAGGATTTTAGTGGTAAGTTTTTAATTCTAAAGTAAAATATCATAAAACAAAAAAGTAAAATCCACGACAGCCAAGCCTTTCTACTTGGTCTTAAAGTACAAACTCCTCCATAGAGATGACAAATTTCAGTCTTCCTCAAAGAAATGGAGCAATTGACCCTCTGGCTCCTTCATACAGCCTGGCATGCACAGTACAGGTATGAAACCTGCTGTGCAGAACCGTAGGCCCCACCAGCTCCACCCAGCCCATCTGGAATCTACAGCCTCTGACTAAGTATCCAGTACTTCCACCATTAACCTATACTCCTAGTTTGGAAATCTAAACTTTACTAAGATCTCTCTGTGAGTGAGGTGTACATCAAAGACTTAATAACTATTTTAGGGCTGCAAGATGTCTCGCCAACAAGCCTGATGACTAATCTTCATCCTGAAGACCTATGTGGTAGAAAAACAGAATGCACTCTCCACAGTTGCCTTCTGACCTCTACACGTGTGCTGTGGTTTGCACATGCCCACCCACATACAAATGTACACACAAATAAATTTAAAAAGGACAGAACTGTTCTACACCATAGCCAAGGTTGCTCTCGAGACTGAGCACTGCAGTGCAGTTTGATGGAGGCACTGATCTCAGACGTACCACTAAACAGCTACTTCTCAGAATTGCCGTGAGAACCAAATGGGACCCAGCAGGCTCTTGTTGCCTGGGCTGAGCCCACCTCCCAGCCTTTATCCGGCACTACTTTCTGTTCTTGTATGTTTCACTCTAGCCATGCCAACCACAGAAAGAGCATGCCACTGCTGCTTTAGGATCTTACACAACTTTCTTATCCACGTATAATTCCCTGTCATGTGATCTCTGCATGTCCAGCTTGTTACTCAGACCTCAGCCCAAGTATCATCTTTACACTGAGACCATCTTGGACTCAGTATTTTCTTTTGTGAACTTGACCTAAACTGAGTCGTCTGGAAAGAGGAAACCTCATTTGAGAAGATTCCCTCTATTAAGACTGCCTGTGAGCATGTCCGTAGGGGCATTTTCTTGACTAATGTGGGACGGCTCAGGACACTGGGAGCAGTGCCACTTCTGGGAAAGGTAATCCTGGGTTGAATAGAGGCTGAACAAGCCACAAAGAACTAGTAAGCAGCATTTCTCCATGGCCTCTGCTTCAGGTCCTCCCTCCAGGTTCCACCGTGACCTCCCTTAATGGATTATGCCTAGGATGCATAAGCCTAATAAACTCTTTCCTCCCAAGTTGCTTTTGGTCATATTTTACTGTAGTGATAAAAAGCAAACTAGGAGAGAATGGAGTGGGCTATTGCTGGGACAGAACTGACCATATTGTTGGGGAGGATTATGGGAAGTGTGTGTAACTGTGCTATGGAAAAACTACTATACACTCAAAGATTAATGGGCTCTTCTGTGGGCGCTTGGGAGAAAGCTGAGAGCAGTACAGACCATGGCAGCCTGAACTGTGAAGTTAGAGGAAAGTCTGAGAATCTCTCAAAGAACCTGGTAGGGCTGTTCATATAATATTCTGTATATAAGACTGTGGTTTCTGGTCAGCTGGGGCTAAAGAATCAGCTGTTATTAACGAGACTGGGTGCCACTGAGATAAAATCTGGAAGTACTCCTTAATGATCAGTACACAGAAGCTGTGGTCCAGCAGAGTGCACCTCAGACTTGTGGCCAAACCTGGCACATGCACGAGGACTCCATGTATACTGGCTTTGGCAATATGGAAGCTACAGGACTGAAGGGTACTGGAGAGCAGCTGAGGCTTGGCACTGTAAGAGGCCAAGTGGTAAAGGTAGTCTCAGGTGCAGTGGAGTGCAACCTACTGGAAACGCCAGGACTGTGGGATGACTAGCAACAGCTGTAGCAGGCGTGCGCCGACGCTGGCTTGAGCCTGACACAAAGTACATATGCTGTGCGTGGACGGCAAGGCTGGAGAAGCAGAACTGCCTAAGCTTTGAAGACCAGATCATGAGTGAGCAAATCCCAGATACTGCACACAGATTTACCTCATGGAATAACAAGCATGCAACTTACTTTTGGTTTTATAGGAACCTAACTTTTAAATTTTTAGAGACTTTGAACACTTTAATAAAGACTGAACTTACAAGTGAATTTTAAGACTACAGGACTTATAAAGGTAGATGTGTTTTATATTATATCAGTATTATCTTGGGAATAAACAAAGGTTATAATTTAATAGCAGTATAGTAATAAGTGTGTCAAATTGAAAAGGAGCCAATTGTGCCAGGTTTTTTGTTTCTTTGTTTTGTCAACTTGACACAAAGTAGAATCCTCTGGGAAAAGGAAATCTCAGTTGAGAAAATGCCCCTGTAGGCAACTTTACAGGGACATTTTCTTGATTAACGGTTGATGTACGAAGGCCTAGACAACTAGAGGCAGTGTTGCCCTTAGACAGGTGGTCCTGGGTTGCTAAGGTTCGAAGACTGAGCAAGCCATGAAGTGCTAAGCAGCACTCCTCCATGGCCTCAGCTTCAGTTTCTGCCTCCAGGTTCCTATCTGAGATCCTGCCCTGACTTCATCAATGATGAATTTGATGTGGACATATAAGCAAAACAAATCCTCTCCTCCCCTAAGCTGTTTTTGATTATGATGTTTTATTGCAGTGATAGAACACAAACTAGGAAAACCACAAGTCTGCCCACTCTGATGAGTCACCCTAATTCTCGGCAAGGGACTTAGCATACTCTGTGAGCAGGAACAAGGAATATTTAATTCAGGATTGTAACCCGGATGCCGTCAGCTGTGCCTCTCACTGTCTGCTCAATGCACATCTGTTTAATGGAGAGGATAAAGCTACCCTGGAGAATACACCTTACTTGAATGTTAAATGCTTTTGTTTAAAGAGAACCTTCCTTTCTTTTTCACTACTGGATTTCTTGGCAGTGATAGAAATGTCACTTGTTTACTCTCTGGTCATATTATGTTAAGTGAAAAATATGCACTGGCTGGGCATGGTAGCTTTAATCCCAGCTATAGGGAGGTAGAGGAAGGTGGATCTTTGAGTTCAACCCAGTGTAGTCTACGTAGTGAGTTCAGGGCAGTCACAACTACCCTGTCTCAGAAAGAAAGAAAAGAAAAAAAAGAAGAAAAGAGAAGAGAAGAGAAGAGAAGAGAAGAGAAGAGAAGGAAGGAAGGAAGGAAGGAAGGAAGGAAGGAAGGAAGGAAGGAATAGATACACAGGCTGCTTCATCAACTCATGAGCTATCTGTCTTCCCTTCAAGTGTCTTTGTGAAGCAATTCACATTAGGTCATTTTATGCATATCCCTGGATACTGCTGAAATTCAACTTAGGGCAGTAAATGATGATGCTCTGTCCAGTTGCTGGATCATCGACAGCCAGATGGCCTGGAGGCTTGCTGGGCAAAGCTGCCAAAGACACAGGAAGAATCTACTTCATTAGACACCAATCTGAGAACTGTCCAAAGACTCCTACCACAAGCCTGACATTTAACAGTGGTTTAGTTAGCTCTTAACTTTCTTCAGTTATGCATGAAAGAAATTTGTTAAGTTCAATATTTCAGATTTCAAAACAATAGGCCACACATTAATAATGTACAGAAGCAGACCACAACTGTTTGCTTTAATCTGCTCATATTGTCTACTAGGAAGGCTACAGGAATTCTCCCATCACCATCAAGTTATGCCCAATACGTCTCCCCATCACAAGAATGGCAGAGAAGCCTCTTCATGACCTCTCCTGAGCTCAATAAAAAATAGAAAAAGAAAAGGCACACCTGACAGCTGATTTATTTGCTGAGTTTACAGAGCAAGGGCCCCATCTGTTGGTACTGGCTGAAACAGGAAGTTAAGAGAAGGGTATGGTGATGAAGGGAATCCTGCATTGACTCCTCCAAGTCCAGTAATCCACATGCTGCTCAGCAAACCCTACTGCATGGAGCATGACTTCATTATTGTCAGGCAGGAAAGGAAATGGAGTTTCTGCCATCGTCCATGATTCCATATCCTCAGGCTTGTTTTATATTAACTGAACTGCTCCAGAAGCAACAAGAGGTGCAATGGTTTTGTACCGGATCAAGTGCTGCGAGCCCTCCTCCAAGTCAATAACATAGTCTCTGAAAGAGGAGGAGACGTTTTATGGAGGGAGTTTAGCTGGTTCTCCATGGGGAAGACGCACATGCACTCACCTCTGCTCGTCCGCTTCTGGTTCTACTAGTATGTTTTCTTGTCGTTCTTTCACTCTCAGAAACACATACGAATCTAGATCTGGTTTGGGAACTGCCAGGAAAACAAAAATGTAATCATAAAACACTAACATGTTCAGCGAAAGTCAGTAGGGTTACTGTTATCGAGACTTGTGATGTAAGCGGAGATGTGAGGGAGGTCTGGCTCTTTGTAGAAACCACTCACTTAACAAATGACATAGACTTACAATGTGTAGAGGACTCTATGTAGCAGTTTCCTATTTTGAAAAGGGTCCATTCTAAGAACCCCAGTGAATAGTACTGAATCATATATGCACATACCTAAAAGCTTTAACAGCACTAATCATAATTGAGTAATTATACTGTAATAAAAGTCAATGTGGCTTCTCCCCACCCTTATGCTTGTGAAGATACAATGCCTATACGATGAAGGTAAATTACTTAGACATTGTGAAATAATTTGGCCACTGCTTTTCCACAAGTACTGAGGTATACTGTCATTTATCTGGTGAGATTACATAATACTGGTCAGAACAGTGCAGAATTAAAAAGTATTTTTTAGGTATTTATTCCATGTATATGAGTGTTTGTCTGAATGAATGTGTATGCACCGCCTACATGCAGTGCCCATAGAGACCGTAAGAGGCCACTGGCTCCCTTGGAACTTGAGTTCATAAGGCAGGTCTGAACTGCCATGTGGATATGGAATTGAATCCAGGTTTTCTACAAGAGTAGCAAGCACTCTTAACCAGTAGGCTATTTCTCTTGTCCTAACAGTGCAGTATTTAAAAACTTACAAGTTATTTCTAGAATTGTCCAGCTTGTACTTTTGGGTCATGGATGACAATAGATAACAAATCTTGAAAAGTGAAGCCACAGATGAGTGGTTACATATTATGGAAGTTACAAACAGGTAAAACACGTCTTTCTAGATGAGGAGGTAACTGAGCCATTAGTGAAGCCTCATATTTGTGGTGGATGCAGTTAATGATGTGGAAAAAAAGCAGCAGGTGTGAGCTCTAAAGAAAAGCCCAGGATTTAAGCAGACGTGATGTTGGGATGCCACACAAAGGCTGAGGTAGAAAGGTACATGAAGATCTAGGATCTTATCTAAAGGAAAGCTTGGTTCACATGGTCACAGTGACTATTAGACTATTGACTGTTAGACAAAGGACTCTGCTCTTAACCCTGAGGATGCTCTCAACAGTTACAGCTAAGAAATGCTGCCACCCTTCTACCACTACTGGCCAACATCTGTCGGTATGTGTCACAAACTGGACTGTGGTTCAATGGCTCTCTGCTCCTGGAGTTATGGCAGACTCTGTGAGACTGTTGATTTAGAACGCTACACAGTGGTTTGTTCCAAGTCCCACAGGCTAAAGTGTATTCCTTTGAAAGTCATACATGCAAGTTGTCACTTGTATCTGGAATGAGACCGTGGAGGAAGGTATTGAAGTTTAAATGAGGCCATTGGGGTGGGTACTAGGTCAGTCTGACCAATGCTCTCCTAAGAGGATATGAAGACACAGAAGGTCCAAGTGACTTTAAGGAGACCGGAATGCATGCTTCTTCCCTTTGGCCATGTAGGACACACAGAGGAATCATGAAGTTCTTACTAGTGACTTCATCCTGGACTTCCAACTGCCACAACTGTGAGCTGTTCAAATACACTAGGATGGTGTTCCATACTGCAGGACTCCTGCTGCAGCATGTGCTAGGGCAAGGGGTAAGTGATCAGGGCGCTGCTGTATGCAAGGCCAAGGAACACTGGGCTCAGTAGACAAGGTGGGATCTGGTCTCCTAGACAAAGATTTGATTTGGTCTGGCAGTTTTGTCTCATTAGACTTAACTATAGCAGGCTGAGGGATATGTATTTCACTGAGAACTCTCAAAAGCTCAGCTGGCAGATTTTCACAATAGCGCTGAAAAACGCTTTCTAGAGGCAGAAAACTGTTTCCTAGCCTCCTATATAGCCACAACACTCTGACAGTTATAAAACCTGTGAGACCTGCTTTCCCAGAGCTCAGAAAGGCCCAGGATGGTCCCAGATGCTCAGAAAGTTTATGACTGAATAAATGAAGAGTCTGTATCTGGAGTAACAGCTATGAGTCCAATCCATTTTTGTGGACACAAAAGTAATGCTGAAACTTTAACCTTGACATCTATTTTTGATTACTTTTGTTTTTAACCAGAACTTTTCCTTTTCCCTTCTATTATCTTGCTCCTTATCTGCATACCTATTTTTCCACACTGATGAAAGAGAACAGACTCTCAGGCATCTTAAGATGTCCGGGATGATATTATGGTCCTGATCTTCATCTGGAAAAGGCAGCTCTGCTTACCTGCCCTCAAGAAGTCCACTTTCTGCAGGTTGGGAGGCATGTGTTTTAAGGCAACATTTTTAAAATAGGTCTCTGTGTGATCCATATACCTGGAACAAAGATGTTAAATTGCTGTGATGTGCACAAATAGGAGCCACCAAGGTTATTAGGCTTTGATAACTGTGTATGAGGCCCATGCTTGAAGCCAAGCACAGAAGCACAAAAATTTTACATTTCCTGTTCACTTACTCTTTGGCAAAAGCAAACTCCTCTGGAGAAAGGATGGAAGGTTCCCCCACTGGGCGTGTTTTCTCCTTCTCTAGAATGTGAGGGAAAAACTTCTCTATCTGTGAAGATAAATAAAAATCATGAAAGTTCATCACTCAGGGCTCACATGCTTGCTGCTCCTCCTCCTCTTTTTTTTTTTTTTTTGGCAGTGTTGGGGATTGACCTCAGTGCCTTGCATATACTAGTCTAGTGCTCTGCCACTGAGCTACCCAAGACCCAGTTTTATTTTGTTTATACGCTTGTGTGTGTTCATGTGTGTGTGTGGAGGGGGCTAAAATTATATATCTGCATATACATATAAGCCAGTAGATAACCTTGGGTTTCATTCCTCAGGTATCATTGACCACACTTTTGGAGATACTGTCTCTTAGTGGCCTGGAACATGCTGAATGAGGTTGTTGCTAATCTTAAAGCTGACAAGAAAGGGTTACAGAAATTGCTCAGTGGTTAAGAGCAAAGGACCTAGGTTCAATTCCCAGCACTCACATACAGCTCACAACAATCTGTAAATTCAGTTCCCAGGCATCCAATTGTATCCTCTTACCTCCATGGGTACCAGACACGGACACTGTGAAAAGACTTATACGCAGGTGAAACTCCCATACACATAAAATTATCAACAGCAGCAACAGTAAAACTGACAAGAAGCTAGGAGTGTGGCTCAGTGGCAGAGAGAATGTCCAGCATGTGCAAGGCCCAATTCCCCAAGCACTAAGGGGTTAATAAATCACACAAACAGCAAGCTTCCAAAAGTCCAAACAAAGATACATTCCAAGACCCCCAAAGGAAGACAGTTCAAAGAGGAGAGCTTTTGGTAACAGCTTCTGAAAACACAAATGTATCTGATACTAAGGAAAAGAGGGGCTATATTTAACAGTTAATGTATAGAGTGTCTTCCTAGGAGCTGAAACCTGTACAAAAGCTGAAAAAGAAAGGTATATAGAAGACACAGATATAGTACATGGATTATCAGAAATGAGATATATAGCTTGGAAAAAGCTCAACATTAACAAGACTAAAACACATTTACAACCAAAAAGCTAAATGCTACAAAATTTAAAAAAAAAAAAAAAAAGTATATTTTGTTAAAGGAAATGGCCTTTGGAAGTAAGAAATTGACCATGGCCAGCAGGGAGAGAGGAGAAAGAGGCAGTAGTGACTGTCATTTAAAACTGGATATCTATTTTTTTTTAAGTTTTTCTTGTATACTATTTTGTAAAGTTCCCTAACAGTCAGGCATGGTGGAAAACGCCTATAATTCTAACACTCAGGTGAAAGCCAGAAGAGCTCAAGTTTAAGGCAGGCCCAGCTACACAGAGACCTTGTCTTAATAAAAGTAAGATCTGATATCTTTGTGCTACCTTTGTAGACAGACTATAATCCTAGCAATGAACTGGCAGGATTATACATGGATGAATAAAAAACACTGGTTTATGGATGGAAACAACTCTGTGGTAGGTAGCCTATCTACCACCAGCACGTGTGAGGTCCTAAAGTCAATTTCCAGCCCTGGGTCAGGAGCTGGGTCTGCAGGTGAAGGCACTTGCCATGAACACTGAGGACATTGAATTTGATCCCCTGAACCCACATGGTGGACAGACAGAACAAGCAATTGTTGTTCTCTGACCTCAACAAGCACATTAATAAACACTAAAACAACAAAACAAAACAAAAAAATTATCCATTGAGCTGGGCATGGTCACCGCTGCCATAATCTCGGCATTTCAGAGGCTTAGGCAGAAGGTTCTTGAGTTCAGGTCAGCCTGGATTATAGTGAGAACTTATCTCAATCAAAAACCGGAGCTGGAGAGGTAGCTTGGTTGGAGAGAAAACCCAAGGCCCTGAGCTGGATCCTGGCACTACATAAAACAGTGTGGTGGGAGCACCTGCTTATAATCCCAACACTTGGGAAGTGGAGACAGAAAGATCATGAGTTCAAGGTCATCCTCGGCTACATGGCGAGCTTGAAGCCAGCCTAAGCTTTATAAAACCCACTACGACACAAAAATCCACAAATAAACACATGTAATAAGACCTCAGATGCAGCTGAGCGGGTGCCTCACGCCTTTAACCCCAGCACCAGGGAGTCGGGGGCAGGCAGATCTTTGAGACTGAGGTCATCCCTGTCTCTGTTTCCAGTTCCAGACCAAGCAGGCACACATAGCAAGACCTTGTCCCCAAAATACCCCTCCCCTCCCTAAACAGACCCCACAGAAACAGTAACAAAAAAAAGCACATTATTCAGTGGGTAGGTGTCTATCTGAGAGAAGCTTCTGCTAAAATACTCTTATTATTGGCTCAGTCTTATTAATGAGTCAGATATAAATTTTTACTCCATATGCATTGAACTATTGATGGCAAAGTATTAAGAGATAGCTAATATTTTGAGGGACCAGATCAGGATTTAGAGTCCAGGATAATGGCCCTACTTATTTAATAAGATCACATTTAATGGGATGGGAGGATGGTTCAATGGTCAAGACTATTTGCTGCTCTTTTGGAGACCCCAGCACTCACATGGGAACTAACAATCATCTGTTAACTCCAGATCCAGGAATCTGATGCCCTCTTCTGGCCTCTGAAGGTACTATGTATTCACATGGCGGACATATATGCATCTAAGACACTTAAATACACAAAAGGCATTCAAATAAAAAAGATAACACTTAAGAGCTTAATCAGTAAAGCTGTAAATTGAGGGGTCAAAATTCAAGCCATACAAGGACATCATGGTGCCTGGAAGGAGTGACTATAAACACTTCAGAATGGATTAAAAAAGTGCAGAAAGAGTTGAGATGAATCTAGTTGTTAGCTTTACTGATGTGATCCTGAATGGTGCCCTTATCAGTTCTAAATCCAGAGTAATGGATGTGATTGTCTTATCCCACTGTAGTATAACCACTTCTATGGAATAGGACATACAGCCAGAGTTACACAGTGAGACCCTGTCTCAAATAAACAAACAAGTAAATGAATAAATGTTTCACAGTTTCATTTTTGTAAGTCAGGAGCTACGAACTATAGTAGAATAGCAAATGATCATAGTCCATTTGACATATGCTAAATAATTGGAACTGGTTCTCACTAGCCAGGCAACTCTCTCTCCCAAAGAGCTCTGTCTTTAGTACTGACTCACTCTAACTCTAGAAGGCACCATCTAACATCAAATAAATTAGATTTAAAATGTTAAAAATTTCCTGGACTTATCCAACCTACAGTTTCATCTACACTTCCCAGAACGTACTTTCCTCACTCCCTGGCTATGGTGATGCTGGGCTCTTAGAATCTTCAGACCCTTGACTTCTCCCTATGCTGTTCAATACTCCAAACATTACTGTATTAATGCCCATCAAACCTTCATAAGTCGACATCGCAAATAGCTGCTAAGGACGTAGCGGATCCTCTCCATCTCCATTCGATGTATACTGACCTTCAGATCACCCTTTTTGGCTCTTCTGAGATTTTCTTCCTATTATAAGAGAATTTAAATCATGATGTTCAAACACTAAAGCATATAAGCACTGGCAAAGTCAAGGAACCAAAAATTAAGCAGTTATAATTCAAAACTACCCACTTTAATTATGACCATTTCAATAGAATCTGAATAAGGTCAGCCACAAGGTTCTAAGATTCCAATCATTGTAAAGGAGATGATGTAGCACATAGCAGAAATGTCTAAGGGTCGAAAAACAAAACAAAACAACAACGAAGAGGAAGAAGGAGAAGAAGAAAAGGAGGAGGAATAAGGAGGAGGAGAAGGAGGAGAAGGAGGAGAAGGAAGGAAGGAAGGAAGGAAGGAAGGAAGGAAGGAAGGAAGGAAAAAGAAAAAAGGAAGGAAAGAAAAAAAATGAAAGAAAGAAAAGTAAAAAGGAAGGAAGGAAGGAAGGAAGGAAGGAAGGAAAGAAGAAAGAAAGAAAGAAAGAAAGAAAGAAAGGAAGGAAGGAAGGAAGGAAGGAAAGAAGGAAGGAAGGAAGGAAGGAAGGAAGGAAGGAAGGTCTAAGGCTCTAAGGCTCTAAAAACCAGTGTCAAAACACTAGTTTGGGGACTAGGGCGATAGCTCCATGGGTAAAGTGTTTATTATTGCAGACAAGAGAACCTGAGTTTGTATTCCCAGATCCTAAGCAAGGCCAGGTGTGGTAGTGTGTGCCTATAATCCCAGCACTCATGCAGTACAAAGGGAGACAGAGACAGGAAAAATCCTAGAAGCTCCAGGACCAGCTGGGCTAACAAACCCAGCAGTGAGCAGAGATCCTGTCTCAAGGTGGAAGAGGAGTACTGACATCCAAAGTTGTATTATGACCTTCACACCCATGCACACACGTGCCTGAGAATCATACACACAGCTACAAGAAACCAACAGCCAACCCTTATGAGGCTCTTATGAGGCTCTATAAGACACAGACATTGTAAAGTTGCTCTGAAGGTGCTAATAACCTAAGCCCAGAGCATTCTAAGACAAACTTAATGGTCATCAAGGGTCAGGCAAGTTAACGATGTTAGAAAGGAGAGTTGTCAGGGATTGTAGAAAACAGAACAGCACTGTGAATGGGATGCTACTTAGCTGCTCTGGTCAAACCATCTCATGCAGAGATGTAGAGCCGGGGACAGACCTTATACTGTTCACAGGAAGCTGGCATGCTGGTGTTTACAGGGCTCTTAGGCTGAAGGGAGAACCCAGGTTTGGTGTCCAGCACCCACATAATGGCTAACAACCACCTGTAACCTCAGTTCTAGGGAATGTGATACTCCCCGCTGGGCTTTGTGGGCACCAGGCATGCATGTAGTATACATACATGTAGGCAAAATAGTCACACACATAAAATTAACTCAAAAAATTTTATGGAAACCTTTGCAGTTTAAAACATAGATGCAATGGCCAATACTGGTTGTCCCCTTGACCAGATCTAAAATCAAGTAAAACCCAAGCAGCTGGGCATGCCTGTGAGCGAGTTTCTTGATTAGATCATCTGAGGTAGAATGAGCTTAAATCTAGGCCATACCTTCTATGGACAAGCTTAAATAAAAGGGAACAGGAAAAGGAAACTAGCTTTTTGCCTGCTTGCCCTCACTCTCGATGGCCAGTTCATCTACCCTGCTGCTGAGGCATTACTTCCCTAGTAATAGAACACTACTTCTCTCTAGGATTCCAACATACACTGAAGATCAGCTGAGGCTTCTATCCTACTGAACTGAACCACTTATTATCAGATTCTTGGCCTTTCTGTCAGGAGTCAGATATTGTTGGACTAGCCAGACCACAGCCTGTAAGCCACTGTAATAAATATAGATTTCATTTTTTCATGAACCTTAAGAGAACCCCAACTAAAATCTTGGTAACTTTTTTTTTTTTAAGTACTGGGCTGAGTCAAACAAAAAGATTTGTCTCATTTCACTATGCTGACCAAATGCTCTCTCTTCCTCTGCAGCCCAGCGACAAGTAACTCTTACCATGTGCTCTAGCTGTTCCATGACACATTCGACAATTTCAGACTTGTTTTCCAGTAGCTCAGGGGCAAACTTTTCATTCATCCATGCCTAAAAAGCAACACAGGAAAAATGAGTGGTAAACTCACAATGGAGCAAAACACACTAGAGACAGTTCAAGGGCCATGAAAATCACAACCATCCTACAGAGAAGACTACCAGCTGGAAGATTAGGAATGCTCTGAAGACAACGCATGGTGACCTTTCCATATCTTCTTTTAGGAAAAGGGCTTTTATTCAATTGAAAAAAAATATTAAAGCACTGCTTATTTCGTTCATCATTACATTAACTTGTAGGTGATGGCCATGAGAGTCTAGCCTTGTCATCTAAGAGCATCCAATGGGAACACATTACTACTCCCTTTCCAAAGGGAGCATCATCAATTTTCTTCCTTCCTCCTTTTTTGAGGTAGGGTCTCACTGTGTAGTCCTGGCTGGCCTGGACTGGCTATACAGACAGGACT
Source organism: Psammomys obesus (assembly GCF_907164565.1). Taxonomy (NCBI): domain Eukaryota; kingdom Metazoa; phylum Chordata; class Mammalia; order Rodentia; family Muridae; genus Psammomys; species Psammomys obesus. The sequence continues at coordinate 12,964,637 of NW_026596143.1, read as the reverse complement.
GGCCTCAATCTCACTGGTCAATTCCCTATTACTGAGCTATACTCCCAACCTCCAAAATTTTAAACATGTTCATTATTGCTATGAACTGAATTTTGTTTTTCAAAATCTGCATGGTGGCTGGTTCTGACTCAGTAACAAGGTTGTTTACTATCATGGGAAGGTCCTTGCTTCTATCCTCAACGCCCCCCCCCCCAAAAAAAAACCCAAAACAACCCCAAAGATTTCCTATGTTGTAATCTTAATCTGGTGCCTCGAAATCTAACTATTTGGAAATGGAGTTTTAAAGAGGTGAGGTCGATGAAATGAGCTCATGAGGATGGGACCTAATCAATGTGACTGGTGTCCTTCTCAGAAAACAAAATCTTATTTCAGACACAGCCAAGAGAGAAGACCAAGTGAAGACACTGAAGATAGCCACAGGAGGCCAAGGAGAGAAGCCCAGAAGAAACCGACCATGTGAGTACACTGATCTCAGCTCTTAAAAACGGGATAAATCCCTTGGGAAGACACTCAACCTGCATTTGAGTATTATTAGCCCCACCAAACAAATACAGTCACTGAAATGAGAAACCGCACTGTAGGAAACACCTAATAAACCTTTCATTTAAAATTTAATTCAAGTACAATTACACTCCTCCCCCCCCCCCTTATTTCCCTCCCTCAAACCCCAACCATATCCCCCAAGGCACTCTCACCTTCATGGCCTCTTTTTAGTTATTGTTATGTATATATACCTATCTATATATGTATAATATGTCAATAGATAAATACAACCTGGTGAATTCATTTAGTGCTGCTTGTTTGTTTTTAGGACTAACCATTTGGTATTGGATAACCATTTAGGGAACTCATCCCTGAGAAAGACTAATTCTCTCTCTCTCTCTCTCAGCAGCTGATATTTGCCTGTAGCTCATTTAGGGGTGGGGCCTTGTGAGACTTCCCCTACCATGTTGGAATGTCAGCTGGTGTTGTCATTCATTGCTCAGGTCTTGTTTACTCAGTCATATTATTGAGCTTTGATGGGTATGGCTCCCCTGTCATATTTGGAAGACAATCCCGCAGATTTCCTGGTCCTCTGGCTCTTCCTGCTCCCGCCTTAGTTGTCCCCTGAGCCTTAGTTGTAGGGGCTGTGTTGTAGATGTATCCATTGGAGCTGGGCACCCATGACCAGCTGTTCTCTAAACAGCACTCAACCGTATATGCCATAAATGGCCATAAATGCCCCAGAACTTGTAGGGCAATGCAGTGCATGCTTTTACTGCCTGCACATAGATGGCAGAGACAGGTGATCTCTGAGAAGTCAAGGCCAGCCAGTGCTGCATAGTGAGTCCCCATCAAAACAAACAAACACACACACACACACACTTGCAGAACTCCTAAACTATCAATTTCATGAGAAGATATTATTTAAGAAAGAAAGAAAGAAAAAAGCTAGGTTATAAGAGCACATGAAATAATCATTGTTGTTGTGACTAAAAAGTATGTTGACATTTTCTTGCCAAATCAGACATTTTCCAGTGGGATGATGGAGGGACAGATTGCAGTAGAGAAGTGCATGCTTCTGTCACAAACATTTATGTCCTAAAAATATCAAAGAAGAGCCTTGCTTTGTCGAACGTTTTACTAAATATGTCCAAAGTTGTCTCTTACTAAGCCATCCCTGAAGACAGAAAAGAGGAGACTCCTTCTAGGGAATGACCTGCTCTCTGGCTTCCTATTTTTATGAAGATGTTGCAAACACTGCTCTTTAGAAACAAACCTTCAGTTACCTTATTTTCTGAGCCCTGGTATTGGACATCTGGAGTAAGTTAGGGGGATAAGAACAGGGCATATGGGCTCTATTTGGGGTGCTTACCTGCTCCAGCCTTTCAATGAGCTCTGCAGGAGTTAGGACCACCTCTTCACTACCCCCATCAGAGTCCTGTCCATGGAGATCCAGAACCTCTGACATCGTTTCTGAACCAAGAACCTAATGAGAATAAACCAACATCCTGAAAAGTTTTCCCCACTTACTTGCAAGAGAAGGCTTTTAGGGAAAAGTTTACTGGGACTAGACAGGGCCCACTGACCAGGGCTGGAGAACTCATGGACTAATTTTCAGTTGTTGCAATTAGTCCCTCAAGGATTAGGTTAATTGTCAGCTTCTCTCCTCAGCCTTTCCACTGCATGGGTCTGGAACTGAGCACACACCATACTAAACCTCAGGTGGTCCTTTTTGTCCTCAGTAGCAGCTTTCTGCCTTAGTGGCCCAGGTGCCCATTTCCGTTCAAATGTGAAACATGCATCGCGTTAAGTGCTTGGCACATCTAGTGCGCAGCTACAACTGCCCCAAGGCGCCTGCTCATCCCAACGCTCACCTCACAGTCGGCACTTAAAGCGGCTACACAGCGCGGGAATTCGTCTTCCCCACCTCCCCCAGCCCGCACGTCCACGGGCACCGCGGGCGAGGCTCCGCGAGAGGCAAGCGCCGGAGCTCGGGCCGACAGACCGCTGCCAACCGCGCCCCACGGGCCCGACCTCCAGCGGTGCAGCTCCCGCGCTCCTTTCCGAAACACAGCGTCGACCGGAAAACGTCAGCTCGCTGGGGAGCACTAACCAATCACACCCGAGAAAACCCGAACAGGCCCCGCCTCCCCAGGGCTCCGCCTCCCGCAGCCCCGCCTGCCGGAGGGCGGGCACTCGCCGAGCCGCGGAGCGTACTTCCTTCCGGGAGGCGGTGGCAGAAGTCGGGTATGCAGTCCAGGGTGACACCGGCCGGGAATGGCCACGCGGGGTCGCTCGCCACACAGCGAGGAAAGCAGGCAGTGCCGCCTCGCGGCGGACCGGTGCAGGCGTCTGCTTCTGTCTGTTAAAACCCGGCGCTTCTCCTGCGAGAGCTTGCCTCACTAGTTCCAGACCGCCCAGCTCCACCACTGTTTGGGAGCCGGCGGAAAACGCAGATTCTCAGGCTCGTCCAAGGCCCCTGCCTCAGACTTCCCGTCATTGCGATGCAGACGGTTTGCTTCCATTCAGCATAAACAAGGAAAGCAAACATATGTATTATAATACTGTACGTGTTGTTTCCGTTGTCTGGTGCCAGTATTTCTTTGACTTGTGGGCGCCTTTCTCTCTGATGTGTTTTGTTCTGTGGAAAGTGTCACTTTTGGCTGTTCTAGATTTGTTTATCTCTAGATTGAAGGACTGGGAAGTTTCCTATGCTGCGTGGAGAAGGTTAGATTGATATTGCCTAAACTATGAAAAATTACAGGTCTGGGGATATAGCTTAGCTGGTAAATTGTTCACCTTGTGAGGTCCTGAGTCCAATACCAGAATTTACATAAACGAGTCAGGTCAGCACACATTTGTAATACTAGCCCTCTACAGGACACCGGAAGATGCCTGTTGTTTGCTGGCCAGCCTAGCCCAATCAGCGAACCCCAGTACCTTAGAGAACCCTTCCTGACTAATACACCAAATAAACTCACTCTTTCCCAGGATGAACTTTGGAAGAATTGTGCCTCTACAGTTAGGACCTTAGGAAGAGGGCAGGTGTTACTTCACCCTCCCGGGAAGGGATTTCAGCAACACTGTGTGAGTGCGTGTGTGTGTGTGTGTGTGTGTGTGTGTGTTGTTGTTGTTGTATGTGCCTGTTTGTGTGGCCACATGCCACATATGTGTGCGAATGTGCAGACGCCAGAGGCCAACAACACTGGGTTGTCTCTCTCCAGTTGCTTTCCATCTTACTGAATCCAGGATTCTTTCAGTTGGCTGTTCCCGATGGCCAGTGATCTTCATCGGTCCCCCTCAGGCATTACAGACACAGTACTATGTGGTGCTAGGGATCTGTGCAGCAGCTGTCTCCAGTCTGTTAAGGTCTCACCTGTCACTCTGAGAAACTTAGGATGTTCCCACCCTCCTTAACATTTAATATGGGTTGGTTCCGTTGCCAAGCCTATTGTACTATTGTATATATACGAATCTATGAACTCATAGTACATATGTGTACTATAGTATATGTTGAAACTACGTATGGGACTCTGTTGTCCTTCCTTTGCGTTCTTTTGTGTAGAAACGTTTTCTAATCTTATTTGAGTTATTCTTTCTAACAATGAAAGAATGCCTATTCTCTATCTAGGATCCGACCTTTATAGTGTGTGAGTGCAATGCACGCGTGAGGTGCATGCTGACGGGTATGAGGGAGTGAGGAACATGTGCCTATCCAGACGGGCTAGAGGATGCCCTATCATTCTCTGCCTCATTTCCATGAGATGGGATCTCTCGCTGAACCTGGAGCTATGCTGGCATCCGGGAAGGCCCAGCGATCCTTTGGTTTCTGTTCCCGACATGACTGGGGTTATAAGTGTGTAGACACACCAAACACTTTTTTATGTGTGTGTTAGGAAATTGAACTCGGGCCACGGTTGCATAGCAAGCACTCTTACCCATTGAGCCCCTTAAGTTTCTTTCTCACAGATTTATTCACTTCATTTTCATGTGTGTGTGTGTGTTTGCACGTGGATGTGGGTGCCTCCTGAGGCCAGAAGAGTGTATTGGATCCTGACGGAGCTAGAGTTACATGTGGTTGTGAGCTGTTGGACATGGGTGTGGACAACCAAACTTGAGTTCTTTGGAAGAGCAGCCAAGAACTGAATCCAGAGCAAATTTGGAATTTAGAGCAAAGAACTGCTCCAAGTCAATGAGCTATCTGTCCAGTTTCTAGCTTGCTACATTTTTTTAAGTGTTAGACTTCCTAATTAGTTTCAGAGATGGAATCACATTGCAAGCTGTATGGTTTTATACACCTATAAATTATGCATCATGACATTAATACCTGAAATAGTAAGACATAACAGGATTAATAGAAAGTTGTAGAAACTTAAATTTTTCATAGCTTAAAGACTTTTGGCATTATACCTATATTTCTCACTAAAATAATTTATATAGACTTGGGGGTTATAGTGTGTGGTACAGTACAATATTAGCACATACTCTGGGTCCAGTCCCCACAACTAAGTAAAACAAAAATCTCTTTCTACAGTTTATCACTGATATTAAAAAGTTGTTGTTATTTATTTTTATTTGATAAAGAATCTCATTAACTCTGGCTGACCTGGAACTTGCTGTGTAGATCAGGTTAAACTCACAGAGATCCACCCACTCTTGATTCCTGGTGATTGTAAACATTTTATCATTCATCCCCTATTTTTCTGAAAAGTGAAGAATACGATGATTATATTCTGGACCACATATCAGTATATTGGTATTTTACTGTCAAATTAGCATAGAACATAAAAGGTAAATTCCATCTGTGGAGCAACGCAGAGTGATAGAAATTACTGTACTTAACTTCAGTTAGGAAATTATCATTTAGCTGGAAATAGTGAAGTTGGTCCTTACGTTGTTATTATACTTTCTGAGACAAGAGCCAGAAGCCTTGGCTATTTGGTATATTACAGTAGATCCTGTAAACAGCTGCCATTCTAGAACTGCGCAAGCATAAGCTTCTGACATGACCTATGGAGCCCCAGGAATGCTAAAATCATCCAGGGCTCTGGTCTGAGAAAGGGCCTTGTCTGCAACGTTTATGTTAAGTGAGGAATTCAGCTTTACCCTGAACACTGGGCTGTTCTTTAATTTCCCTTACTCATAAGCCAGAAAAAGTTACTTCCCTATACTTCTCTGTTATTTTCCTCTCTTAGTCTTTAACGTTCCTAGGAGTGATCATTGTGGACATGGTTATTTATATAGACAAGGTGGTTTGCTGCATACACACACACACACACAGACACACACACACCCCTCCTATTCTGGATGGTCTGAAACTCGATGTGTAGACCTTGGTGGCCTCGAACTCACAGAGTTCTGCCTGCTTCTACTGGGATTAGCTACCATACCCAACACACAAGTTGTGACATACAAATTGTTTTGTGGGAGAATTTTCTAGACATTTTCAAAAGTATAGAAAATCTTAATTTTTTTTTTTTTTTTTACAAATATAGGAGCTGGAGTGTAGCTTAGTAGCAGAGAGCTTGTCTGACATGTGAGGCTCAGATGTGATTGCCCCAACTAGTGTTGCTTTTCAAATACAATTCTTCAAATATCTATGGTATTTGTAGGAACTAGATTATATACAAGCGTTATGAGTTACATAAAGTTGGGATAAAGGTGAGTTGCACATGCGAATCCCCCACTGAAAAGGGGCTGTGTCTCCTTTAGGTACGTTCCTTGGCATCCATTGGATGCCAGGTTAATAATTACCAAGACTTTTTGAATATGAATTACTCTCACTGCCTAGCAATGACCTACTCTGAAAATATGAGGTAAGGGAACATATACATGATCAGAAACGAGAGGGCTAGCAGCCAATGCATCCATTTTTAGGTCCTCTCTTAAGTGACAGCCCAGAAAGTCTCACAGCCTGTAGCAGTCTGTTCTTAAACTCAAGACCCTCCATCCTCTAAGCACTGAGAGCACAACCCAGTCATACCTAGTCTCAGAAATTCTTAAAAATCAAGCCAATTTATGAATCTGTGCTGGGGCTGACCCCTTGGGCCTCATCCATTCTCAGAGCTCTGCTAGAGTCATACCCCAGCTGGACTCTGAGGGTCTCAGGGTTCACTATTAAGTCAAAGAGTAACAGCACAAAGCTAAGCAGCTTACTAGGACCAATACTGGGCATGGTAGTTTGGGCATGGTAGTCTGACCATCTCAGCTGAGGCACAAGGACCACTTGAGTCGAGCTTAGTCATTAAGTTCCTGTGAATCTTTTTTTGCAGACATGGATTGAACCTAGGATCTCAAATAAGCCAGGCACTCTACCATTAAGCTATGTTCCCAGCCCCCGCAGGACTTCTTGGTGGTAGGCAGACTTAGCAAAAATTTTCAAATGAGGTACTTGAATTAGTGGTAGAAGTAACATACCACCCATAACCCTTACTTGGATAACTGCATTCCCCCCAAGTTTATTTGGCATGGGGGATCAAGTTCAGGCTCTTAGGCTTGAAATGCCTTTATCCTCTGAGCCATTTGTCAGGCCCACGTTAACTCTACCTTATCTCGAGTAACCCTAGAGCCAGGCAGTCCAGAACCTCACCTTGGCTACGGGCAAAGTATTTTGTTTTTGTTGTTTGTTTTTCAAGACAGGGTTTCTCTGGGTAGTCCTTGCTGTCTTAGAACTTGCTCTGTAAACCAGACCAGGCTGGCCTCAAACTCAGAGCTCTGCCTGCCTCTGCCTCCCAAGAGCTGGGATTAAAGGTGTGCGCCACCAGAGCCCCACTATCTTTGCATTTCTAAATTTTGCTCGTTGGAGTCTATGACTCTTTATGTCAACAGAAAGATGCTGAAATTTTCCTGCCGGAAGATAAGCTCACAGTAAATATCAGAATACACTGTATGTTGTATTCTTAAACTGTGTGCATGTGCCTGCTTAGCGTGTAGGTAGGGGCCAAATTACAACTGCAGGAGTTGGCTCTCCTACCAGTGGGAGTGCGAGACCGAACTGAGGGGTCAGGCTTGGGGGCAAGTGTATTTATCCACTGAGCCATTTCACCAGTCCTATTTTGTATTCTCTATAAATCTACTATCTTTTTGAAAAGTCATCAGATGGTCCAAGATACTGTAGTAACTCTGGAAACTCTTTCCCAATGAAAGCTAGATAAGCAAGGGTGGGTAGGCTGGCTCAGGAGGTGAAGTCTCCTGTCGCCAGTCTCAAGGATTTGTGCTCCATCCCTGGTGCCACGGGGGGAGAAGTGACTCTGACCTCCACATGCATGCCATGCATACTGTGCGCACCCACATACACCACGTTCACACACTCTAAATAAAAATACTTAGATATGCTGTATCAGTTATGCCAATATTGCCTTCCAAATAAAATGCCACACCATTTACCTTTATCAAATCACATCAACTATGACACAGAGTTTATTTAAGAAAAGTTTTACTAATGTGTTAATATTTCAGCAAAGTTATTGCAACAAGTTTAAAAGGCAGACAGACTAATATAGGCTTTAAAGGAACAAATGAGATTTATACAATTAAATTATTACACAGATCTATGGGGTTTATTGAATAGCTACAAGGCCCAGAAAACAAATTAAATCTAAAAGATTAAATCCAGTATTAGCACCTACAATATCTCTAAAAGTTAGACTTTTAACTGCTTCATTCATTCCTTCTATTTCTTAACTTTCTCCCAAATACAGTGCTCTCAAAACTCCCAAAAGATAGGACATAAGCGATCCCAATACTAAGAGTGAGAGATAATGAAGAGCTGACTTCAACTTGCAAGTTATGTGGAAGCCAAAGCTTACTTAAGTCAATCAACAGATTTCTGAGCCCTGGATACTGTGTGTGAGGAGGCTATGAGTCAGGGTTTATGAGCAGATAACAAATTAGCAACAAACAGTAGTATTCCTATCAGTTTTTCCTAAGTTATATTTGTAACAAAACTAGCGTGAGGTGCTTAGCACACTTGCTTATTACACACAGACGGAGCAGGGCCAGGCATCCTGATGGCTGAGCATCTACTTACTGTGCTTACTTATTTGTGTAGTGAACAAGCAACACACACAGCAGCCCCCGACACTTGGAGGTAATGCGCATGAACATAAACGCTTCCAAGAAATAACCCCAACTGCATTAAATACTGCTCTAATAGTAACTGCAATACTAAACAAGTGACATATGATTCTCTCAAGGAGCTTCAGCTTCTGAAATCAAACAGCAGAAATCAGTCTTAAGACTGCAGCACATCAAGACTGGCAGCTTTTGGAGATCTGGGCGGTGCATGAGCCGAACCACAGGTGTAACACCCCCCCAACGCCCATTACAAATTTTGGGAAGTAACTGTGCTAAGACATGACTTGTGGAATTGTAAAGCCACCTAGGAAACTGGCCCAAAGGGCATGAAGAGACCCCGTGATACTGCTATCAGTAAGAAAAACACTTTGTTTTGGGTTGACCAATTTCCTATTTTTTTAAAATGGCTTTGAATTTTAAAAAGTGAAGTGCTTCCTTGTTTTTCTTGGAAACGAATCAAGATTAGAGTCCTACACAATTGGGAGACACAAAGTGGATGCCGAGTGATGAGTGGTCACTCCAGGTGTGGCACCGTGGCTCTGGCAGCAGATACAAGAGAATAACGCTCTGGAGAGGTAGGGACACTCTGCCATCGGCCAGTGGACAGACGAAGGTCCCAGCTGGAGGTGGGATCTGTAAGTGAAAAGTAAACATTTTAGGAAGGAGTGTTAAAATAACCTCTAAAACCGTTTCTTACAAATGATCTGAGCTGTGCTAATACCCAAATGTTTAGCAGATTTGTGATGACTAATTTCTTAGAATGTGCTGTCATGGAAGTACTAACAAATGTCAGCTACTTTTATCATCCACTAATCTATTGTGATGGCAATTATATTTCACCTTTTTTAACCTTCATTTCTGTGTACCAGTGTTTCCCCAGCATGTATCTGTGTACCACCTGTGTGAAATGCCCATGGAGGCCAGGAGAGGGCGTCACATTCTCTGAACTGGAGTTACAGCCAAAGGGGTGCTGGTATTGGACCCCAGTCCTCTGGAAAAGCAGCCAGTAATCTAAACCACTGAACCATCTCTCCAGCCCGTATTTCATCTTTAATATAGACTATCTTAACAGTGAAAACCTATGTATCTAATATAGATACATATTATAAAAGGCTGCTTAGTGATCTTTTAAAAATAAAGGCACCCCATGGTTTATGATTTCATGCTATATTAATTCCCCTTTAATTCCCCTCAACCTAAAGATACCTTGCAAAAGTGGCCACCTTAAGTGGCCAAACTAAGTAAGTTATAGTTTAATGTTCTTCTCCAAAACCCTAGCCAACACTGGCTCTAAGCAACACAGAACTACACTGTATCCAACAAAAAAAAATCTGCATTCATGAAACTAGAAGTTCCTAATACAATTCTTTCTCATTTCAAAATTTCACAGTTGTCTTAATATAGATACATTAGGCTCTCAGGTACAATTGCTCACAACTTTACACCACCTCAGAAAAACATCTTATCAAGGCAGTAACAACTACAAAATGAGTCATGACAAAGGGCCGTGCCACATAACAAAAACCATAGAATTCCCAGTGGCTCATCTGAGATATATCGGGCTGGAAACTGTACATGAGAAAATGTATGGACAAGTAACACTTTGTGAAAGAAATAAAACATATGGCAGTCATTACTTAGACCTGGCTTTCAAAACGTTAGTGACACATTAACTAGAGCTAAAAGGCTTCAGTCCTGGAATGCTGGGTGATTCATCGGATTCAATAAATGAACAGGAAACAAAATGAGTTTTTTTTTTTTTTTTTTTAAGCCACTGAAGAAAACGGGGACTAGCGTTAGGACGCTGATGCTCTGTCCTCTCTGTATGTCCTTGTTGCTACAAACACTGAGATGAAGTATGGTATACAAGGGGCCTTGAGCTCAAGCAACACTGATTAGCTGTATGACCTCTATCACTACTCTAATTGTATCTGTCTGCCCATTTGTAAGACCTGGTGAGATTCCTATGTTCTGTCAGCACAATATCTGGCAGAGGCGGAGCCCTGAAATGGTGGCTGCTGGTTTTGTTGCCCTAGAAGATGTGTGCTTTGTACATTCTGTCCTGTGCTGCCTGTTAATCACTACCAGACAGCCGTGGAGCACAGCATAACATGGAACTGAAATGGATGGGAACAGTGAAGTACCATTTGTGTCCTTTAGAGAGCTGGATAAATACAGGTACAGGTACAGACTCAACTATATCCAACTACAGGTTTGTATTACCAGTAACTAATTTGTTTCTATTTATTAAAGGGCATCACCTGAATACACAAGAATATTAACATTCTAACCAAGGTATGAAATGTTATGTCATACCTTCCAGGTAGAGTTCCTTCCAAAGGCTCTGAAGCCACTCTCCCTCCTGAAATGACTCTGGGCTTCCTTAAAGACAAGGCATTCAGACAAGAAAATCTCTGGGCTAGTTCATATATATATATATATATATACATATATATATATATATATACATATATATATATGAATGTTTAATATGTGTGTGTGTGTGTGTATGTGTGTGTGTATATATGTAGGTATGTATGTATAATACCTAACATTTAGGAGGCTAGGCCACCTCAAGCCAAAGAAACTCTTAAGCGTCACAGTATCAGTCTGAAGACAACACAGAGGGGGAAACTAAAGAAGTGTACAGTCAAGTAGGTTTGGGCTACATACTTTTAAAATACAGAGTGAGCCTGTGATTAGCTTACGCTTACACAATGAGTAAAGTACCTGACATGATTCAACCCATTATTTACCAGGCAGGGAAAAGTCATGTATAACGAAAAATTTTTAAACTGCAATAAAAACCGTGTGATTTCATATTCACCTTTAATTCTATGGTTTATCTTCCACTGCTCACACCTCTGTCTTCATAGATGGTGATTTCAATCTAAACAGCATAGCCGTTAAGAAAACACACTAGAATGTAACACATGAACAAGACAGGCTACAGCAGACTGTGTGCATCGTTCTGTTTGTGCAAACTGTTGACTTATCTCTGAATTAGTAAAATATTTCCCTACTTCAGTTAAACAAGCTTTTTCTGCTTTGCAGAAAGTTTTAGTAAGTTATCCGCACTGATGAATATAGTTCTTTTTTTGTTTGTTGGTTTTTGAGACAGGGTTTTTTTTGTTTTGTTTTTTTTTTCTATTTTGTAGCCTTGGCTGTCCTGGAACTCTGTAGACCAGGCTGGCCTTGAACTTATAGAGATCCACCTGCCTCTGCCTTCCAAGTGCTGGAATTAAAGGTGTACGCCGACACTTCCCAGCTGAGTATAGTGATTTCTAAAACATGCTTTAAAAAGAATTTGTGAAGTGTTTTCCTTTTATTACATTTGTGTGTGTGTGTTGTACCTGCATGTATGTACACACATGAAGTGTGCAATGCCCATCACAGAGGTCAGAAGAGGGTGTAAGAGCCCCTGGAGCTAGAGTTATGAATGTAAACTGCCACATGTGTTAGAGATCAAAGCCAAGTCCTCTTCAAAAGCAGTTACTGCTCTTAGCTCTAGCCCCTGAAATGTATTTTTTTATTTGTTACTAGGAGATTCATAATGAGAATTTATAGAGATTGAGGGGCTCAAAAATTCTCTGAAATTATATGAAAATGTTTTTGTGGAAGAGGGTTCACAACCACTAAAAGAATCAATGCTGCAGAGTAAAACAAACGGCTAAAACTCAGCCAGACGATCTAGGATTATGTCACTAGGTAAAAAATTAGCCATTATTTCATTTGGCAAGTAAATGAAGTTTTTTGGTTTTTGGGTTTTTTTTTTTTTTTTTGTAATTTTATGTATCAAATCCACTTAGTAATTTCTCAAGGCCTACTGTCTCTAAAAATATGGGCAATTACGTCAAAGGTGATAGAATTATAATCTGGCAGCTGTAATAGACGTCAGCCAGCCAGATGAACCTGTGTCCTGCAATTCATTTGGATGAAGTCTCACTACACACAACTCACAGTTTCTGCAGCTGAAGATACATTACTCTTACAGCTTCATTATTACCACATGATGCCCTCAGAATCAAGAAAGATGGTAAGCAAAGTAAGCAAACTACTAACCAATCCAGAGACCTATACAATGCCAAGTTTTGAGAGACATGGCTTAAGAACATGTTGGCAAAAGGATGCTTATGGTATATCCTTCACATGAAAATTCTGAAGGCACATATAAGAAAGGGTAGGAGCTACATTCTCTCTGGCCAAGGCCAAACAGTACCATCAGGATTTTCTTTTTAGAAATATTTAGAGCTTCTGATCTGGACTAAAAGATACAACTCGGAGTCCTCTTTCAATGGGGTCTGTTAGGAGGAGGCCTTGAGGAGCATATATCTTCTCATTCTGTTCTTGAATGTATTTGGAGACTTTCTTCAGGACCTGCAAAAGGAAACACCACAGCTTTTTATAGATGTCACTTGAAGCAATAGCTAGATCTCAAAATATTCAGACAGTGAGTTGGTTTCAATGCAGGTCACATTGATTGTTATAAGGCAGCAGAGTCTGGGTTACCTGGCTCTTATCAGCTGTACAGAGAAACAGTGCGCACAGCACGCTGGACTCCCGTAAGGTGCAAATGCACACAAATGTACAGAAATGCAGTGAGACCCAACCCTGCCCCCTCACCTCTCCTGGTTACAGGGAATAAGTCATTTGTATACACATTGTCCTTCTCCTGCTCATAAAGTGCCATCAGTTCACATGGCCTCCTCTAATATGAAGGCCTGCTTTTGGCATTCCTGCTTAAGAACTATTTTTTCTCCCGTTCCTGTTTTCAGCCATTTAAAGTGATGACTTGGCTTATAACAAAAGGGAGCTCTGTCCTTTACTGGGAGGCCTATTTTTTGGTAAAGCTCACAGATGCCACTGCTCTTGGCCTTCTGATCACAGGTGTCCTGCATCATCTCTATGCTTGCATACACTAATAATCTGTAGTTTGCTCGTTTCCTAGACAGGAACTTCAAATTATAAATTTAGTATCAAGCTTGTAAAAGTCAAAACAAATGTAGACAAAACCCAGATAGGACAAAGAGGAGCTTTGAGAAACAGCCAAATCCTCAGCTTTAATAAGGCAATTCCAGGAGAGTGAGAAAGTGGCTTTATCTAAAGCCAAGGAACTTTACTTCAGGCTCAAAGTCATAAGAGCCCTTTCCTGGCTCTAGCACTCTAAGGGAGTGTGACTCAGCCTTTAAGTTACCCTTCACTTCCTTAGGTTTATGCTATGAGACAATGATGAGGTTACAACTTGAGCATAACGTAAAGAGGAAAAGCAATGTGTGAAAACAAAGCAGCACTGGATGCCAAGCACCAGGTATACAGATGTACCAGGAAAAGAAATAAAGGAGGTATATGTTACAACTGAGATATTTTAATATAAACTAACTTAAAATATAAAGCTCTTTGTGGTCTGAATAGTTTTCTTATTGAAGGGAAAGATACAAATATTTAAGTATATATTCTTGAGAGTCTATCTGTGAGGATAATCTCAGGTTTATTCCTTTTAAAAAAATTTTTAAAGATCTATTTACTTATTTTTATATATATGAATACTCTATCTGCATGTACACCTACATGCCAGAAGAGGGCACAGATCACATTACAGTGGATGTATTTATTATGTACATAGTTGTTCTGCCTGCATATGTGGGCAGCAGGCCAGAAGAGGGCACCAGATCTCATTGTAGATGATTAGAAGCCACCATGCGGTTCTGGGAATTGAACTCAGGACTTTTGAAAGAGCAACCAGTGCTCTTGACATCTGGGCCATCTCTCCAGCCCTAGACTTATTCTTTTTAAAAATAACTGTTCTGGACAGATATTGGACCAATCTACAGTCTCTCCCCTGCCCACTTTTTTAGTTTTTTCAAGACAGGGTTTCTCTGTGTAACTTTGGCTGTCCTGGACTTGCTTTGTAGACCAGCCTGGCTTCGAACTCACAGAGATCCGCCTGCCTCTGCCTCCCTGAGTGCTGAGATTACAGGTGTGCACCACCGTGCGCGGCTTACCCTATTTCTAAAAACGATAATTTACAACCAAATTACCTGAAGCAATGTGTGTATCAGTGTCTCATTTCAAGCTCCGAACAACGTGAGCTGAGCCTGGTCATTATGAGCAAACCCCTCAGGCATCGCCTTCACAGTCTGTCTATGACCCTAAATTAATGAGTGGAAGGAAGCAGCCTGTAACAGGGCTCAGCTCAGGACTTTCAATCATTTTTCCATTTCTTTACCTCAATCACCAGAATGGGAAACTGGAAGCCAAGTCTCCCTCAGCCCCAGTGCATTAATACTAGAGGGGACAGAGCTATGTGTACAAGGCTGGTTTCAAGAACGGATCGCATTAGGACAGCTTTCCTCCTCAAACACAGATTACCAGCAAAGAAATAGCATTCCTTTTATTTGATTCAACTGTAACTTTGTTGGGTGAAGTTTCTATTTAAATTTGAGTATCATTTATGTGTATCTGGCTATCAGTTCAGAAATAAATGATACATTCTCATTCTCTCTATTCCTCTACCCCTTTCCCCTCCAAAAGTAAAATTCTAAATCTTGTACTATTTTGGAGATGGCAATACAAGTTGCTTTGGGACTTTTCATTCCTAGTAACAGTAAGCTTTTTCATATGAGTATTGGATGTTGGTCTGATGCATATTACTGGTCCTCAAGATCTGGTTACACCTATCCTTGTTTTGTAAACCTGCCTAAGACATCCCTTATTGGTTGATTAAAGGGCCTATACCTGAGCAGGGCAGGATGAGGTAGGCGTGGCTAAGGTTCCCAGGCTTTTGAGTTCAAGAGAGAATCAAGGGAATCAGAAGAGAGGAGGAAGGGGGATACCATGATGGGTTAGTGAGAAGGAACAACCTGGGACTGGAGAAAGGACTCCAATGATGGTGCAGAAAGGCCCAGATAAAAAAATGAAAGCAAATCATATGAAAGAAGGGGGAGTTAGTATGACCTGCTCGGATGTAGCCCATGGTAGCTCAGTATCCAAATGGGTTCCCTAGTATGGGGGACAAAGATTATTTCTGACATGAACTCAGTGACTGGCTTACTGACCCCCTCTCCCCCTGAGGGAGGAGCAGCCTTGCTAGGTCACAGATAAGCACATTGCAGCCAGTCCTGAAGAGAGCGGATAGGCTAGGGTCAGATGGAAGGGGAGGAGGACCTCCCCTATCAGTGGACTTGGAAGAGGGCAGGAAGGAGATGAGGGAGGGAGGGTTGGATAGGGAGGGAAAAAGGGAGGTGTCTACAGCTGGGATACAAGTGAATGACCTGTGATTTAAAAAAAAAAAAAAAAATGAAAGCAAGTACCATGAGATTGTGAATAAAACAGTTTAGATGAGGATGATTAAGGTGGATGGCATTGGATGGGCTGAGACGTGACTGGTGAGGTAGAAATATCTGCACAGCCCAGAATAAGGCAATTATAAAATCTAACAGGTGTCTGTGTCTTATTATTTGTGATAGTGGGTTAAATATTACTTTAATAATCTTAGGGCTAATAATAAACATTATATAGCACAACACTTATTTTTTTATTTGCTACAACATATGAGTAGCCATCCCAAAATGCACCTGACACTTCTGTCCCAACAGACCTTAAGATAACATTCTATTCATGTTTAAATTAATTTTTTACATGTATGTGCATGTGTGTATGCCTGAGCCAGGGCACACGTGTGAAAGAGCACAATTATCAGGAGTCATTTCTCTATTGTTACCCTGTAGAATCCAGGGCTCAAACTCAGGTCATCAGGCCTATACATAAGCTCCTCCTCTGCCCACTGAGTCATCTCACTGGCTCTTACACTTTAACTCAATGTCAAACCAAAATATTTAACAAAATTACCTTATTTCCAAACACTCAATACAACCTCAACATTTACAGAATGAACATTGTCAAACCTCCAGAATACACAGGACAGCTGTTCTTCCTAAGAATGTGACACTGCGAACAGGCTGCTAGAAAGACAGCATGGGTCAGGCTGAGTCAAGAACAGGATCTTGGTATTTTCAGAAAATATTCAAGTGTCCTTCTAATTACAACCCACAGGCAGAAGGGTGCTTTCTAGTTGGTAAACAAAGCAGACAGTGAGGAGAACCTTCTGCAAGCTCAATTGTTCTCTAAGAGATAGCAACAGTGGACAAATAACACTAATGTCTTTATCTTCATTGAAAAAAATCAATAACATATTATAAGCAACAAAGTACATAACTGTTCAACCAAGTTTTAAAAGGATTATTGACAATTTCAAAACTTCAACCCACACAACAAAGTGTAAGCATTATATTTGGTTTGCTACTCACAAACTAAGCAATTTTAATGTTTAAAGCACTGAGTCTAAGTAAGTCAGTCCTGCCTTTTAATAAAGAACTAAAGGACACAGGATGGGGAGATGGTTTGCTGTGCAAGCCTGATGACTTGAGTTCAGATCCCAGAACTCATGGGGAAGCTGGAAACAAAAGCATCTATAATCCATGTACACCTTGCCAGGAGACAGGAAGCTTGAGGGCCAGCTAGCCTGGACTATGCAGCAGTGAACAATAAGAAACTGTCTCACTCAAACACAGTGGAAGGACAAGGCCTGTACCTCAAAGTGTTCTTGTGTCTCTACAGTGCTCTGGCATGTGCATGTGTGCACATACAATATATAAATGTATAAAATATTAAAAAAATCTACTTCAAGAAAATGTCTATTAAACATTTACTATATGTGAAGCAATGTATTAACTGGAAGATCTCCTTTATAGTTGAGAGTGTTCAAAATCCTATAGCTAGAATGACTTGTCTGGTACCCAATTACTAATTTCCTCTTACAACTGTCACTCCAAAAGATGAACTGCTACCATCACTGGCAGAAACATGCTTCTTTAAGAGCATCTCTGGATGACCATGTTTTTATCCATGAGAATTTAACGTCCCCTCCTCTTCTAAAGTTAGTTCCCCTCAGAATCCTGGTTCCATTATCAGCACACCCTCTGAAATCATTCACTTCCTTCCACCCAAATGCCTGGCTACTAATCCAAGCAGTCTCAGCTTGGATTTCTGTGCAACCATAACTTGTCTGTTCATGCCCACTCTTGGGCTCTTTTCCCATGGGCCCAAAGCCCAATTAGTCAGTGCTGCCCTATCTATGCGCTGCATAAAATCTGAGTGGCTCCTTCTACAGAGATAAAAATCTACACTTCTAACCAAGTCTGTCTGTTGAAACAAGTGAAAGAAAGGTGGAGGAGATAGAGCTAAAGGTATCCTGATATCAGGTTCAGGAGAATCTTGCCTGATCTTGTAATAACTGGGGAAAGAAGGAAAGTCACCGACTTTGGAGTGGCAGGGGAAGTAAGGCTTCGTTGAACAAAGACAGTGGAAGGCAAGCTGGAAAAGCAAAGAGCAAGAAGAAATGAGTCAGGAGACTTCTAAACAGTCTAAGAATGAGATGGAGGGGCAACAACAGAGATGATGGCAGAGAATATCACGGCAGTTTAACATAAGGGAAAACAGGAAACAGTGTAGTTCTTCACAACTCTCTCTTCATTTCTCATGCCTAAGGACAGGGCTGAAAAGACAGGTAGTACTGAGCAGAATGGGGAGATGGGAAGTTTATATTCTGAACATCTCAAATGGACAATCAGCAACTGGTAGGCAACTGGTAAAAGAAAAGAACTCAAGTTGCAGGGTAAGACGGAAGATGGAAATTTTTGAGAAAAAAAAAAGACTCTGAAAAAGCTGCAGACAATGGGGACAGATTTTCTCTGTTCACTTTACAAGTGGAGTAGGAGCACTGACCTGCCATTCCAAGCACATAGGCACATTTCGATCTGTTTCTAAAACACTTAGGACCCACTCCTATGTGCTCTGGACATAAGAGCAATGACAAATCTGAATAATCATTTTGTAAATGTTTCTAAAGCTTAAAGCAACTGTTCCTATAAAAAAAAATTCATCTTCTTTCATGATTTTTAGAGATTTTTCTGAACACGAATGTAGCTGTACCTTCTCGTAATGAGTCTCCATGCATAAGAAGATGGTATACGCTGTTAAACAAGCCAAACAGCCTTCAAGATACGACTGGCCCCCCAGCTTCTCAGCTTCTGCGTAAAGGTTATTTAGCGTTCGAACTGTCTCTTCAAACTGCTGTCTATCAATCTGTAGGGAAGAAAGAATTTATTCTGAATTACAAGACAATAAATAGATCAGATATGGTAGGATACGCTGTCACTCCAGCATCTGGGATGCTAAGGCAGGTGGATCACTAGTGCAAGGTCATTCTTGCTGTGACGGTTTGAACGAGAATGGCCCCAGCACTGATGAAGGTGTGTCAGTGGTGGTGAGCTTTAAGGTTTCAAAAGACTCTTGGCACTCTAGTTACCTCTTTTTCTCTGTCTCCAGCTTGCAGGTCAGATGTAAGCTCTCATCTATTGTTCCAGCACCATGCCTGCTGCCATGCTCCCTACTGTGACATTCATGGAGTCCACTTAACCTTTGAAGCTATAAGCAATCCCCTAATTAAATGCTTTCTTTTATAAGTTGCCTTGGTCATGGTGTCTCTTCACAGTAATAGAAAAGGAAGTAAGACATTAGCTATATTAAATGTGAGATCATGAGACCTTGTCTAAAAAACAAACCCCAAAAGATAAAGAAAATAACTTTTCATGTGACTAAATCTGGAACTATGTTACTAATATAATTGCCTTTAGTTTAACTATCCATATCATGGGATACTGGATATGTTAAAGGTTCATAATGCTACTTCTCTATACTCAAATTCTAATGATATTCTTTCTAGTCATATATTTTTGTATCTTAAGCACTGAAAATGCTATGACCAGTTTTTATATACATATGCCCTTAATTGGCAGAGTATTTCTTATTTTTCCAAACAAGGTCTCACTACATAGCCCAGAATGGCCTTGCACTTGTGATTTCCCTGCCTTGGCTTTGCAAACCCTGGGATTAAGGTATGCACCAATTTAAAGCATGCAATCTTAAAACAAGCATCTGAATACTGTAATTTAGTAGGCAAAAGGGAAAGAGTATTTTAAGCAGTGGTCAAATGGTAAGTTCTGTTTTCTCAGGCTTCTCATTTGAAGCAGTTATTTTGTTACTAGAAACTCTTACTATCGAGAAGAGCAAAAGTCTCAAATTGACACAGTGCTTCACATTTAAAGCCATTCCTAACATAAAGCCTAGTGACATTACCCTATGTTCATACTAATACACTTGTCATTGGTCTCACAGTTATATTTTGGTTAAGGACAGGCTGTATGTGACCCAGAAGACTGTATCATTAGTTCCATGGCAAATATGCAACACATGATACTCAGGAGGCAACTGCCTTTCAACCCATTTCTCAGATCATGTTCCACTGCTGCCGCTGCCCTGTTTTTCACTTTAGTCATGCCTTTGCCTTTTTCTTTCTTTTTGTTTTAAAACAGGGTCTTATGTACTCCAGGCTGGCTTCAAACTCATAATGTAGCTACACACAGGATGCCTTTCATGTCCTCATCCTTATGTCTTCTCCTTCTTGCCAGGATTAAAGGTGCAAACATCACACCTAATTTTATTTGGGGCAGGCGACAGAACCCAGGGCTTCCTGCATGCTAGCCAAGTACTCTAAAAACTGAATTATATCTCCAGCCCTAGAGATATACTTTCTTCTTCTAACAATGTTTTGCAGACTTCAAATTTCTCTATTTTATCCTACAATTTTAAATGTTCATTCATAGTAGAACATTTCATCCCACAATATCATTCTGACACAGGGCCTCAAACATGCTATGCAAGTACTACCAATAAGCCACATCTCCAATCCAAGAAAAACTAATTCTGAAAGCAAATAGTATTTTATGATCCTGTCCTTGAGCTCTTAAAATCTCACAGATCAGAACCAGTTGTAATCACTGTTTGCACTTAGTTTTTATGACAAGGACTAGAAGGACAAGAACATTGAGAGGAGGGGCAGTGTTCCTCCAGTTTTCTCCTACTTCAAGATAGGCTCAAGATTGGTCACTGAGAGCTGGGCACAGTGGTGTAGACCTTTAGTCCCAGCACTTGGCAGACAGAGGCAGGTGAATCTCTGAGAATCTGAGGCCTGCCTGGTCTCCAGACTGAATTCCAGTACAGCCGCTGAATACCTAAGCCACAGTGTTCCTACCCTGAAAACAAAGAGCAGCTCAGTGATGCCTAAATTAACCCTTCAGGTAGCCAGTGGGCATTTAACAGTCTAACTTTCATTGTTACTTCAATTACCTACAATGTTATGACCTGATAAGTTCTTTTAAATTTTTTGCATTTCTTTAAAAACAATGAGATCCAACCCAGGATTACCTTATTTCTTCCAGATTAGAACTGCCCTTTGGACTAGAAAATATTAATTATTATCCTGAGAGTCCCATGGTTTGCAAGGGAGACAAATCATAAGCCAGTTTAATAAACAAATCTGAAGTTAGCGATTCCTTTTATAGCTTATAAAGATGAGAAAGAATAAAGTCTTTTAAAAACATATTACAAAAAAATTGAGTTTTTATGAAGCCCTGGGCTCCAAACTTAGTGCATCCACATATGCAGTATATGTGACTTTTAAAAAGTTAGTATAAAAGAGTGTGGTAGGATGGGAGCAATTAGAGCAGAGGCATTAACAATTATGGGCTCCATAATGTTCTGAGCTCGTGATGTGCATACACAGTGGCCCCATAAGACTGTAATGAGGCAATTCCTACTGACTAGTGACATGGTAGCCAGCAGCTCACTGCATCCCTCTCTGTTTGTGGTAATATCAGTACAAATAAACCTAAGCTTCCAGCCTTACAGAAGTACAGCATATGTCGCCAATACTTCGCAATGGCAGAAAGTGATTATGTTTCTGATCCACTACATACAGTCTATGCTCACATTTTCACCATGCTTTTGGACTGCAATCCTGGAGTTATACACCTAATGTTTGGGTAATATATTGTTAGCATAACAGGGTTGCCTTAGTGATTGGTGTTATTAAGGGACACATGACTGGAATTAAGTTCAGTTTTTAAAATCTATTTTGGCTAAGCATATTAAGATAATCATCAGTTCTCCTAAGGTCTTTGGACATCAGTTCAGAAACTGTATTGGAAATTGGAGATAGGCAAAAATGGAGCCAAATTAAAAATATGGTTCAATAAACACCATTCAGAATGGAAATAGGAATGATTTTCTCAGTTTTGTTGAAATACATACTCTGAAGCCTAAAGTGATTACAAACACAAGATGACAAGTCAAAGACAAGTCAAATTCTGCTGACTAGATTAAGTAGAATTCGTCTCTACAACAGTTCATTTTGGTTTTCTTCTGTCCAGAAGACAAAGAGTGATTAAACACTTGCATTTTGGCTAGAATGACAACAAAGCCTCATTTGAAGAACTACTGCATGAGGTAACTAAGCTCTTAGGCATCAAAGCGTCACATTGTAACAGGCAGGGAGAAGTGCACTTGTTAACACACACAATTCATCTGCACTCCCAAACAGCATAGCTGCATTTTTAACCTATGACAAATGTGATATTCCCACAGAATAAAAGTCAGGTCTACTGGCAGGGCAGGACAACCATTAATATCTCTAGGTTAATAGAGAAATAAAGAAACCTTTCAACTTCCCATCACACAAAGTAAGGAAAGCCTAAACTTATGTTCAACATATACACATAAAGCTTTCCAAGTGGTTTAAGCTGAGTGTTGAACTCAAACACTAAGAAAGCCAAAGGCACATTCCATATAGCGGTTAGTACCAAAAGGAACTCTGGGTTATCAAATCAAAGAAGTACCATTTTTGGATGCCAGAATTTAGCAACATCAACTTCCTGTAACAGTATATGGAGTGATGTCACTACATATTGTTTTTAACTTAATATTATTAAAGAAAGGTTATCCCATGCACAATGAAAGGCTAATCCTGATTTTGCATGTATGTGTCTGGCTCAATCCAGAGAGAAGTTTGACTTTTAAACCAACAAACAAAGGCACAGAAATGGCATTTCACAAACAAGCAAATCAGAACCACACTATCCTCTTCCTCCTTACTGTCCCTGAGATAGTCTTGATACTCAGTCCATACTGGACTACTCAGGGTCCCAAGTGTCCATGATCACACCCTATTTATACAGTATCTTTTCAAAGCTTGTTTTATCTTTCACAGCTTAAGAAAGGCAAATGGGCCATGAACTTGCCTACGGCCAGAAATCAAACTTCAGGAAAAGTAGCTAATGAATGATTTTTCCAACCCTGAATTATGGCCTCAGGATCCCCACCTTTTTCAAGCCATTTTGGAGCATGGTATCAAGCTGCCCACACTGGCCTTGAACTTGCAATCTTCCTGCTTTTGGCTCTCAGTACCAGGATTACAGGTCTAAGTATCTAGTGCTGGGGCCAGAACCCTGAGCCCTCAGTTTGCTAAGAACAGGATCTACACACTGAGCTACACACCCAGCCTAGAAACCAACAAAGTGATTTCAAAAGGCTGGTATCCATTTCCCTAGCACACACTCATCTCCACCCACCTAGTCCACAACCAGCATTTCTTAGCCCCACCCACACCATGCTTAATTACCTCGAAGTTCCTCATCATCCCAGTTCAGTTTCTAGAAACTGACTTATGAACAGGAAACAGAATCTGAGCAATATGGCTGAAGAACAAATGAATCACACTGGGTAGACACAAGAATACATGCTCACTGCATTAACATTTACAGTAAGAAAAGTGGTAAGCAAATCCCATCTTTGTTTACTAGGCTGTTCAAAGGACCTATGTCCCGATGGCAGTTTTGATGTGCAAGGTAAACAGGAAGTTCCCAGGGATTACGACTGGGAGTTAAGGGCTCAGCTATGAGTTCCTTAGTCGTTCCTGCTCAGGCCCATGTACGTTTTTCAGGTTCCAAGAAGGCCTGTCTGCTTACCTTGCACATCACTAATAAACCCCTCCGGCTGAACAGGATGACCAGCACAGTGACCACAAATATCAGTCATGAGAATGATGACGCTGTCCTTTGCATGGAAAGGCGGTAGGGTATACGTTACCACAGGCTGTATGAAGTGGCCTGGAATCTCAGGAATTAGCACCTCATCAAGGTGCCAATAATTGAGTGCGTGTGTGCGCGCCTCATCAAGGTGTCAATAACCGCGCGAGCGCGCGCGCGGGTCCTGTTAGGGACACTCCTCGGTAGACTGCGCAGCTGCAGGTATCTTAAAGTTCTACAAGATTACTGTACTCTGTGCATTGGCCTTAGGAGTCTTTCTCCAAATACTAGATCTCTTCGAACGTCTTTTGCTAGAATATGGAGGCCTGCTGTTCCCTAGAACCGTGGGACAGCGGGTGGGATGGTAACCCACACTCCCTCCCCAGGGCAGGTTCCAGGGAGCCAGGCTGCGTACCCTGTTCTCCAGCTCCGCGGGGAACTTGGTCTGGAACTGGCAGCGCGTGCCACTGCTGTAGTCTCGCTGAATGAACACCTTCCCGGACACCGGCGCCTGCTGAGGCCTCATGGCGAGGACAGGACCCGCCGCTCTGCGAGTTCGGGGATGACACGGGTCAGACCGGCCTGGAGCCGGCTCTCCGGCTCGCCAGCCCCTCGGAGTCACCCACCGCCCAAAGATGCCCAAGGCCTTCCCCCGGCCGTTCCCCTTCACTCATGGCTGTAGCTGAGGTCCTCCAGCTACCCAAGCCCAGGACCCGCGCCCCCCTACATCCTGGTTCGGCCCTGGAAATACAAACCCGCCTCCTCGGCCCTCCAGCAGCTGTCGCACCACCTTCGCCGTCACTTACGTCCTGTCGCAAAAAGCCTTGCCTCTCTTAAACTCATTCTGCGCCACCAGTTTACGCCCCGCCCCCTAGAGCCGTAAAGCGCCTCTGCGGCTGCGCGCCGCGTTGAGATGCGCCGTGGCTAGGAGGCTTCCTTCTGTAGGCCGGTGAAGCTCTTCCGGGAGGAAGAAGTAGAAGGGGTGGACAGTCTTTGTGTCCTGAAGTTCCGGGGAAGACGGAGGGTTCCTTGTCAGTTGAAGTGAAGTGGTTTGTGGTCACAGCAGTTATTTCCCTTCTCGACTGTGCGTTCCAGCTTTCGTGTGGGCTACCCGAAAACCCCAAAACCACAGCAAAAACAACCGTCGTTCTCCAAATCCCTTAGACACAAACTGCTCACCTACATGTATAACAACAAAGCAGGCCACTGGGGATGCATTTGGCCCTCGGCACACTCTTGAGTGCGAGGGGGAGGATAATATTCCTGTTCTGCATTCTCACGCGTCCCTCCTCCGACTCTTCTGGAGGCGTTGGCTCTTTTCATCCCAGAGACCTTAGTACACGAGCTACGCCTGCTGAGGTAACCGGACTGGACCTACAGTTCTCTCATTGGTCCCCGATTCACTGACCATATCTTTGCAAGACAGCCAGAAAACCCTTATCCGCGTCTGCTGGTGGTGGTGTTTTTCTAATACAGCTTTTTAGTATCACTGATGGTGGTCTAGGCCCGTGACACGTGTCACTGATGAACAGCTTGGTCATAATGTAGATCCCCTAGGCAGGTGGAGCGGTTGTCGAATCTGATATGGGACTCTGTTGCCTCTAACTTTTTTGTTACCAGAAATTAATCTGCAGTTCCTTAACTTTTTCTTAAATTAAAGCATAGTTTTTCGTCTGGCTCTTATTGCATAGATTATTTTGAGATTCCTTTGTTGTGTCATATATAATACCGACTTTCTCCGTTTATTCATTCACTTAATGATAGACCATGGAAATTTACAATTTTGGAGTATTTCAAATAAAGCTCCTATAGACATTAACCTACAACCTCTGCATGGTTGTTTCTTTTTCTTTTTGTTTTGTTTCTTAAGACAGTTTCTCTGTGTAGCCTTGGCTGTCCTGGACTCTCTTTGTAGATCAGGCTGGCCTTGAATACACAGAGATCTTCCTGTCTCTACCTCCCTGTGTGCTGGGATTATAGGCTGTGTGCCACCATGCTGAGCTTTTTTTTTTTTTTTTTTAGATGTTGACATTTTATTTTATTTCTATCAGTGAATCCAGTAAAGGCATTTTTTTCTTTTTTAATTTTATAAATTTTATAATTAAAAAGCTTGCAAATAAATAAAGACAACACACACCAAAATTAGCCAGACCCAAATCTATACAAATGAACTTCTACACAGTTAAAACTGGCATTCAGAACAGAAGCTATGGAGCTTCACATTAAATTTCATAATTTTAATATTTCATGCATTTTATGCACTCATTGCCTACTCACAACAACAAAAAAATCCTTGGTAGATTTAGGATAGATTTATTTTTCATTGTACCTTGATTTGACTTTTGTCTTTTTCATTGTACCTTGATTTTACTTCTGTCTTGCTAATGGAACAGGAGACCCTCTTTTCATACAGTTTTTTTAATTGAAAGGACTTCATACGATATATTCCCATCATGGTTTTCCTTCCCCTGCATCCTCCCAGATCCTTTCCAACTCCCTACCCATCCAACTCCAAGACCTTTCTCACACCCGAAAAAAAAAAACAAAACAAAACAAAAAATAAGAATGTACACACAAAATCCACAAAAACGCAAAATCAGGAACCATAACATACAAGCTAAAGGCCAGTAAGACAAAACAAAACAAAACAAAGAAATATGATACAAAAAGTCTCCAAAAATACCACTGAGTTGGTTTTAGAGTTGGCCATTTATTGCTAGGCACAAGTGTGGTTAATATGCCCAATGAAAGTCCATTGAAGAAAACAGATTTTTTTTTTTTTCCCTTTGCTAGAGAGTGTCAGTTTCAGAGAGCTCAGTTAGGGTGAAAGCTCACGTCCGCTTCCCCACTTAGGGTTGGGACCTGTCTGTTTTGAACCTGTGCAGGCCCTGTGCATGCTGCCACAGTCTCTGGGAGTTTGTATGTGCACCAGGCCTTCTGTATATGGAAGACGCTGCTTCCTTGGAGTCATCCATCCTGTCTCTTACAATATCTCTGTCCCCCTCAAATAGCTCCCTGTGTCCTGAGGGGAAGGGTTCAATGAAGACATCCTATTTAAAGTTGAGTATTTAAATAGAATCCAAACTTTCTCACTGACTGCATATTTGGCCAGTTGTGAGTCTCCATGTTAGTTTTCTGATGGTGGCTGAACAAGGCACTACTCTATGGGTATACCAGAAGGTCATTAGGAGTGAGTCATTATTTTGTTACATTCCCTTAGCAGAACCATTGTAGATTTAAGGGTTTGCAGCTAGGTTGGTGGTTACCTTTCTCTGGTAGTGTACAGGGTACATTCCAGTACCAGGAACATTAGTCCACAGGGGAAAAGGCACCAGCTCTGCTTCTCTGTGTCCAATAAGATACATAAATACTGTCTTCAGCAATAGAACTTTACCATCAGTTTGTGGAGAGCAAACAAGCCTTAGAAATAGCCAGAGATGTTTGGTGGTTTCCATGAGGTCTTTTTGGCCAACAAACTCAGTTAGGGTGCTGGAGAGGTGGCTCAGAGGTTAAGAGCACTCTCTGCTCTTCCAGAGGTCCTGAGTTCAATTCCCAGCAACCACATGGTGGCTCATAACCATCTGTAATGAGATCTGGTGCCTTCTTCTGGTGTGCAGGCACACATGCAGTTAGAATGTATGCATAATGAATAAATCAATCTTTAAAAAAAAAAACAAACTCAGTTAGATGTAACCCATTCCCCCCACTGGATATTTTAGTTGGTAGGGAAAGCTGTCCTAGTTGGGGCCTTGTATCCCCCATTATTTGGTGACTCTATTTAGATTTCTTTCATGTAAGTATATATTTTAGGAAGCTTCTGTAGTAGTAGGTGTCTGGGTGACCCCTCTCCATATTCCCTTTCTTACACCTTTATCCCTTCTCACTTTATCCTCTCACTCCAGTCTGTACCCTGTCTCTCCATAACTATACTCTATTTTCTCTACCTTGGGGACTCCACCCTCTCCTCTCGTCCCTTACTTGATACCTAACCTCTGGTTGTATGGGTTAGAACACACCTCTCAAATGCTGAAAAGCCATAGTATGGATGTACATTTTATTTTACATTATTGAGGGAAGGTCTCATTTAGCCCAGGCTAGCCTCCAATTGCCATCTCTGCCTTCCAAGTGTCAAGATTACAGGTATATATCATTCTCTACTGGATGTATTTGTTTTAAGATTCAGTTTTATTATTTTAAATTATGTGTGTCTGTCTGTATGTATGTGACCAGAGGTGTGGAATCCTCCTGTATCTGGAATTACAGGTGACTATTAGTCTCCTGTTGTGATGTAGATGCTAGGAACTGACGGTGGATCTTCTGCAAGATCTTAGTTCTGGCTAGTTTTATGTCAATGTGACACACACTAGAGCAGCAGTTTTCAGCCTGTGGGCTGATACCACATATAGAAGTTGCATATCAGATATTTACCATATGATTCATAACAGTAGAAAACTTACAGTTATGAAGTAGCAATGAAATAATTGTATTATTGAGGGTCACCAGAACATGGGAAACTGTATTAAAAAGTCAAAGCATTAGGAAGGTTGAGAACCATTGAACTAGAGTCATCTGAAAGGAGGGAACCTCAGTTGAAAAAAAATGCCTCCATAGTACCCAACTGTAGGGCATCTTCTTAATTAGTGATTGATGGGAGAGGGCCAGCCCATCATGAGTGGTGCTATTCTGGGCTTATGGTCCTGGGTTCTATATGGAAGCAGGCTGAGAAAGCCATGATGAGCAAGCCAGTAAGCAGCATGGCCTCTGCATCAGCTCCTGCCTCCAGGTTCCTGCCCTGCTTGAGTTCCTATTCTGGCTTCCTCCAATGGTCATGGTCAGGTAGCAATCATGGTAACCCCAATAAAGTCAAACAGTGCACACGTATTAACTCTGAGCCGTCCCTCCACTCCTCCACTCTGAAGACTTTAGGAATGTTTACATGTTTAGGTTAGCATACGTATTAATAGGTTTGCTCTAGCATGACATTTCATACACAGCTGTCATTATGCTATGCTCTCATTTGTTCCCCTCCCCGCCGTCCTTCCTTGTGCCTCTTCTTCTCTCTAGCCACTTTCCTTTGTTTCTGCACTTCATTCCCTCTCTGTATTCCTTCGGCTTATTTCTCATTTTCCTAAGTCCCCTTGCTTCCCTCTAAATATCCCTCTTCTAGTTTCATGATCTACAAAACACATATTTCTCTTTAGTAAATAGCTGTCTATTTACTAAAGATAGCTGTCTCGGTTGTGGTGAGTAGAGGTTTAACTTTTTGTGAAACTACTCGACTGTTTTCCAGTTGTGCATTTCCACCAGTTGTATCTGAGATCTCCACTTGCTCCTCCTCTTTGCCTGAAAGTGTGATTTTGATTTTCATTTTTCTGTGAATAGTCATTTTGAGCATCTTGACATGTCCTTATTTACCTGGGCTATTTCTTCTCTCGTGATGCGGCTGTTCTACCTTGTGGGGGTATATCTGTACAGTAGTCAGCGTTCTCTCAGTGCCCTGACATAGGTGGCAGAGGCTTCTTACGCAGTAACGGCCTGTTTATTTTAGTTATGATTCTGGAAGGTCAGGTCCAGCACTGGGTGGCTGCATTGGTTCAGGCCTCTTCTCGTTTAGCCTTACAATGTGCTTACATGGTGCATTCTAAAGCAGTGGTTCTCAACCTTCCTAATGCTCTGACCCTTTAATACAGTTTCACTTGTTTGTGGTGACCTCCAACCATAAAATTATTTTTTTTTTGGAAGGGCCAAATATTTTATTTTTATTTTTTTATATTAATCACAGGTTATTTACTTTGTATCCCAGCCATAGCCCCCTCCTTCATTCCCTCCCAACTCCACCCTCCCTCCCTCATCTCCTCCCTGTCCCTTTCCAACTTCACTGCTAGGTGAGGTCCTCCTCCCCTTCCATCTGACCCTAGCATATCAGGTATCTTCAGGACTGGCTACCATGTCCTCCTCTGTGGCCTAGCAAGACTGTTCTTCCCTCAGGGTGAGGGGGAAGGTAAAGGAGCCAATCATTGAGTTCATGTCAGAAATAGTTCCTGTTCGCCTTACTAGGGAAACCCACCTGGTTACTGAGCTACCATGTGCTACATCTGAGTAAGGGTTCTAGGTTATATCTTTATATGGTCCTTGGTTGGAGAAACCGTCTCATAGAGGGCCCCTGTGCCCTGATATATTTAGTCCTTGTGGAGTTCCTGTCCTCTAGGTCATACTAACTCCCCCTTCTTTCGTATGATTCCCTGCACTCTGCCGAAGGTTTGGTTATGAGTCTCCGCATCTGCTTTGATACACTGCTAGGCAGAGTCTTTCAGAGGCCCTCTGTGGTAGGCTTCTGTCTTGTTACTTGTTTTCTCCTACTTCCCCTGTCCATCCCATTTGTCTTTCTAAGTGAGGATTGATCATCTTACTCCGGGTCCTCTTTCTTGTTAATCATAACATTATTTTTGTTACTACTTCATAACTAATTTTGCTACTGCTATGATCCGTAGTGCAAATATCTGTGTTTTCTGGTGGTCTTAGGTGAATCCTGTGAAAAGGTATTGACCTCCCAGGGGCTTGTGACCCAACTATCTTAACCTGAGAATCTATCTAAACCTGGAAAGCAGATGAAGAGGATAGGTGAGGTCCTATAATCCACCTTGAGGGCACCACTCTACCGACCTAAGAACCTAAGCTCCCCCTCCATGGCACTTCTTGATATACTGAGGACCAAATCTTTACACATAGATCTCTCAGGGACATGACTCATTCTAAAACCATGGCAGCTTGTTTTTCCTTTACTGAATTTGGGGTTTTGTGTATTTTAAAGAAAAGACTTTCATCAGCCACATGGTTTGCAAACAGTTTTTTCCCCCTAGACTGTAGACACTGTATTTTCCCTTTCTTAGCATGTTTTTAGGCGTGAGAAAATAGTGTACATATGTCTTGAGGAGGGCATTATTCTGTCTGCCACAAATATGGATTGAAGCACTCTAGTATGATTGCAGCTTAATTTGGCTATGTGGTTTGTATTTGAGAGGGGTTGCAGCTGGGCTCCAGTTCTTGGCTCTCGCATTTCCTTTGCCTCTGCAGAATAAGAACTTATTGCTTGCTATCTTGACTATTTTTTTCTCTGTCACTGAGTTTCTGTGTTGTGGCTTCTAATCTGCCATCTTACCCAGAAATATTGACAAAGATCTATTTCTTATAATGAGACAGGGTCTCCTGTATCCCAGATGCTGGCTTCAACTAATGTAGTTAAGGATGACTTTGAACTTTGGATCTTCCTCCGTCTACCTCCCAAGTGCAGGCTACTTGTACCAGGCTTATGGGCTGCTGGGGATTGAACTTTGTGTTTACTAAACAATCAATAAAGCAGCCAAGCAACATCCTTAGCCCTTATAATGCGCATAGTAATCACAGAGATGGATATAGTAATAGAAGCAATAGGTTTCCAGGGAATGAAAATCAAAGGTGTTACCTGCCTACTTTCCATTCTGCAGAGAAATCCCCTCTGTAACCTTTCCTTAAGCATCTGGATTCATTTTCTGTTGTTTTGCTAGCTTGACTTCAAACTGCCTTCTCAATGTTTATACCTACAGAAAAGTGCAACTATCAGTCTTCATCAGAGAAGCTTCTTGACCTTTGAATTCAGAGACCCATGGCTGTTCAGGATGCTGAGAATAAGTGACTTCTGAGTGCTCAGCCCTAAACAAAACACTTACACCACTCCCAGAAGGCTGGGAAGGCATTGTGGAAGAGCTGGGTGACAGGGAGAAGGGTTGCACAAGGCTGCGTTCTGAATATGACAGAGCCACGGAAATAATGAGCTCACAGCAGCTGTGCTTGTAGACACTGGGCTTGCACAAGACTAAACCTGCCAGCAGTCAGGCTCATGGGGCCCTCCCCCTCCCCGGGGAACCATTGATTATTCATGCTTGATCAGGAGAGGGAGTCATTGTCTTCAATTGAGTATCCACTGATGAGCCTACTAAGCTCCACTGGATAGTTCTATACCCATGATATATACACATTGTATACCATGGTATGTGTGTATATACATGTATATAAAAACATATACATATATTGTATAAATATTTTATAATTCTATCAGTTCTAACATATTCTCTCTATTCTAATGACTATATCTATCTAACTCTATCATCTATCTATCTATCTATCTATCTATCTATCTATCTATCTATCTATCTATACGAGATTTATTAGGAGAGCTTACAGGCTGTGGTCTAGCTGGTTCAGTAATGGCTGCCTACTAATGGAAAATCCAAGAATCCAGTTCAGTCCACGAGGCTGGATGTCTCAGCTGGTCTTCAGTATATTCCAAAATTCCAATGAAGTAAGCTCTCATGTCAGTAGAGGAATAAAATTGCCAGTGAGAATGACAGCAAAGAGCAAGCGCTTCCTTCTTCCACGGCCTTTATATAGGCTGCCACTAGAAAGTGTGACCCATATTAAACATGGATTTTCCCACCACAAAAGATCTGGATTACAAGCTGGTGAGATGGCTCAGCAGTTAAGAACAGTAACTGCTCTTCCAGCGGTCCTGAGTTCAATTCCTGAGTTCATGGCCATCTATAAAGGGATCTGATGCCCTCTTCTGGCATTCAGGTGTACATGCAGACAGAGCACACTTTTAAAACAAAAATCTGGATTAAAGGTGGGTCTTTGCTCAACCATGTTTGTAGCAGCCTTATTCGTAATAGCCAGAACCTGGAAACAACCCAGATGTCTCTCAGTTGAGGAATGGATACAGAAATTGTGGTACTTTTACACAATGGAATACTACTCAGCATTTAAAAACGAGGAAATAATGAAATTTGCAGGCAAATGGTGGGACCTAGAAATGATCATCCTGAGTGAGGTATCCCAAAAGCAGAAAGACAAACATGGTGTATACTCACTTATATAGACCTATAAGATAGGATAAATATACTGAAATATATCCACCTAAAGAAGATAAACAAGAAAGAGGATCCACGGTACGATGATCAATCCTCACTTAGAAAGATAAATGGGATGGACATTGGATGTAGGAGCAAATAAGTAACAGGACAGGAGCCTACCACAGAGGGCCTCTGAAAGACTCTACCTAGCAGTATATCAAAGCAGATACTGAGACTCATAACCAAACCTACGGCAGAATGCAGGAAATAAAGAAAAAAAGTATCCAAGTGGGTACCCTAATAAGGGGAACAGGGACTGTTTCTGACATGAACTCGATGGTGGGCTCCTTGATCCCCATTCCCCCCAGGGAGGATCAGCTTTGTTAGGCCACAGAGGAGGACTTTGCAGCCAGTCCTGAAGATACCTGATAAACCAGTATCAGATGTAAAAGGAGGAGGTTCTCCCTTATCAGTGGACTTGGAGAGGGGCAGGGAGGAGATGAGGGTGGGAGAGTGGGATTGGGAGGGAAAGAGGGAGCAGGATACAGCAGGGATACAAAGTTAACAAACTGTAACTAATAGTAAAAAATAAAAATTACAAAAAGGTGGGTCTTTCCACTTCAAGTGTTTTAATTAAGAAAAATCCTCACAGGTGCACCCAGCTGCTTCTGTTATAGTTAATTCCAGATGTATACAGGAGTTAACAACCAAGAATAGCCATCACGTTACTCTTTATTGTGTAAAACTGTAGGTTTTCAGGCTGTGCCTTGCCCTGAGAGACTATGTTCTGTTTCTATCAGCCCGCACTGAACACCTCTGTACCGTAGCCTTAAATTTATTCTTGTGACCACATACATAATAGTATTTACTGTGCTATGTTATGAGAGAATTAATACTAGTAATTAAGATTAAAATAAAACAACCATGTCTTGGTCGATTACCAATATAGGCAGTTATCTGACAAATTGTTGCCAGTCAAAGCATTGTATCTTGTGACTCTGTTGTTATTCAGCAAGTGCTGACACTGTGAAAAGATGAACACATCTGTGTTTATGGCCTAGTGCTTTCTCAGCACTTCTGATGCCCCTCCTTTAGCAACTAGTAAATGTCTATAGATTCTTGGCAATATGGGTTGTATGTGCCTTACTCATGAGCCTCTCTCCCCAGTTACTGTCAACTACCTATAAATCCTCAGAAACACTTTCTAAAAATCAATCCAATCTTAGCTACTAATATTCTCAGATCACATGTTACATACCACACAGTAAATACATCTCTTCACATGCATATGTGTGTGTGCGTGCATGTGTGTGTGTTACTGAATGTCCTACAGAGAATTAAAGAGGTTGCAGCATAATCTAAGAAGTTAAAAAAAAAAAAGCTTTACAGGGATGCAAAGAGCATTTCTGGGGAGCTTGGGGGGCAAAAGGGTCCCTGTTGGAGATCTGCTGGAAACGCTGCTGCAGAGTCAAATGCTGGGACGCAGGTTTGAGTTGAGCCTCAAGGTCCCGTTGATCCATAGAAGTAAGGTATAGGATTAGGAAGGGCAGGGAGGCCAAGGGTAGGACCGGGTCCAGATGGACAAACACATGGAATAGAAAGACAGCGTGTCTAAATGGACAAGCAGACAGCAATTGAAGTAGACCATGTCAGCAATGGAATTGTAGCTAAGCAGAAGCCTGTAGGACAGTTGGGAGTTCTCTGCCTATAGCTGGACTCTCTCTGTCTCTGTACCCTCTGTCTCTCCCTCCCTCCCTTCCTTTCCCTTCCTCTCTCTTTCCCTCTCTCTCTTACACACACACACACACACACACACACACACACACACACACACAGGACAGGTTAATGGAGGTCGTTGTAATCACAGAGTTAGGTGTCTATCTATTTAAGGGGTTCAGGTGTTTTCATCCTTAGTTTGCTTAGTGTCTTTAGTCCTGGTTTCCCTGATGTTTTAATATGTCCACGTGCTCACATTGTCCCTGTGGTGGTTTGAATGAGAATAGCCCCCATATGCTCATATATTTGAATGTTTAGTCATCAGAGAGTGGTGATGACTACTATTTGAAAAGGTGTGGCCTTGTTGGAGTAGGTGTGGCCTTGTTGGAGGAAGTGTGTCCCTGGGGTGGGATTTGAGGTGTCAAAAGCCCATGGCAGGCCCAGTTCTCTCTGTCTGCTTGCAGCTCAGGATGTAGCTCCCAGCTACTTTTCCAGCTCCATGCCTGCATGCTGCCGCGCTCCCTGCCATGATGATAATGGACTAAGCCTCTGAAACTGTAAGCAAGCTCCCAATTAAATGCTTTTTTTTTTTCCAGACAAGGTTTCTTTGTGTAGCCTTGGCTGTCCTAGTCTCACTTTGTAGATCAGGCTGTCCTTGAACTCCCAGAGATCTGCCTGCCTTTGCCTCCCTGGGTGCCGGGATTACAGAAGTATACCACCATGCCCAGCTAAATGCTTTCTTTTATAAGAGTTGCCTTGGTCGTGGTGTCTCTTCACAGCAAATAGGACAGTGAGTAAGATAATCCTAGTTTACTTTGATAAGTTTATAGGCATTTAAAAGGTCGAATCCTGTTTACTTTTATGAGTAAATTTTTTCTCAGTCTGTACCTCATCGGTGATGCCAGACAGATGATGTGTTTTTGTAAGCACATCAGCTGCAAAAATCCTGCACTCAAAATGGAATCAAAAGCAGCTTATAAAATGGAGTTTCTCAGGTAACATGTGTGTGGAAACAACATTGTCTTACATAATGTGCAGCGATTAAGAGCAAGGGCAGCCTGTCTTGACACAGACACCCTTGGAATTTCTTGGTTTGTGGCAGTCCAATTTGTATTTCTGCCTCTGTCTTCGCACACATTACTTTCTCATGTCTCCTTTGTGTCTTCAGATTTTTCTTTCCTGGAAAAGAACAGTAAACATTTGATTTAGAGCCCACAGTAATCCTGGCTTAACTTGATTATATCTGCGAAGATCTTGTCTCCAAAAGAAGGCCTGGCATTCTTGGCGTACACGGCATTTTGGAACATCATTCAGTAAATCTGTGCAGTTGAGTGGGGGATTTGACAGGTAGCAAATATTTGAAACCTTAACTTAGGAGGCTGAGCGAGATGGTTCAGTGGGTAAAAGCACTTACCATGCAAATCTGATAAGCTAAGTTCAGATTTCCAGAACCTATATGAAAATCCAGATGTGTGGTTTGTATCTGTGATGCAAGCACTCCTAAGGAGTAATGGGAGGCAGAGACAGGAGAATCACCGAGAAGCTCATGGGCCAGCTAGTCTGCAGCAGGTGGCACAGTGGCAGCAAATAAATAGAGACCCTGTCTTAAAAACAAAGTGGGAGATGAAAACCAGCTCCTAAAAGTTGTCTTCTGCCCTCTCCAGGTGCGCCGCAGCTCCTGCACACGCTACATATGCATGTAGGCACACATGGGAGAAAAAGCAGAAAGGGGTTAGTGTGGTTTATGGTTTGGAGGTTAGCTAGCCCGTGATGTCGTTGACTTCAGGCCTTTGGTATGGCATTGAATGATAATGGCGGAAAGTACTCGGAGAACAGAAATGTTCACCTCATTGCCAGGAAGCCACGAATGGGAGGGAAATGGACATGGTGTCTCCCCTTACTTGTTTGAGCTTGCACCCCCAACGCCTAAAGACCTGCCACTAGACTTCACCTCTTAAAGCTCCCACTACATCTCAATAATGTTGCAGTGAGTCTGAGGCCTTTAACGAGTGGATGTTCAAGGCCCAAACCAGAGCATTATTGATTGCTTGATACTATTGGAGATATGCTCATTAACCCACTCTTCATTTGACTACTAATGTTAAAAATTAGGCTAAATAAGTCATATATACAGCCTCCTGTACCACCTACTTCTTGACCCCTTAGTCTAATAACTCCAGTCAAACAAGATTATAACAGAACTCTGATATGATCTCAAACTCATCTACCTATGTAAGATTCAAAATTTCTTCTAATTCTCTTATGGTTTAAAATATCCTTTAATAGTTTAAGGGTCAAAGTTAGGATATTAGTCTATATTCTTTCATTCCTCTTGGAATTTGACAGTTTGCATGTGTTCAGTTTCTTTGAATCTTACATATTTTCTATTACATTGTTTTGTCCCTAATATTCCCAGGAAACATTTTTAAAATTTTATTATTTATGTATTTATTATTACAATTTATTAACTTTGTATCCCAGATGTAGCCCCCTCCCTTGTCTCCTCCCAGTCCTACCCACCCTCCCTTGTCTCCTGTCATGCCCCTCCCCTAGTCCATTGATAGGGGAGGACTTTCTTCTCTTCTATTTGACCCCAGCCTATCAGGTCTCATCAAGGCTGGCTGCATCATCATACTCTGTGGTCTAGCAAGATCACCTCCTCCAGGAGGAGATGATCAAAAAGAAAACCACTGACTTGATGTCAGAGACAGCCCCTGCTCCACTTACTAGGAAATCCACTTGGAAAATGAGAAGCCTATGGACTTCCTCTGAGTAGGGGGGCTAGGTCCTTTCCATGCATGGTCCTTGGTTGGAGTATCAGTCTCTGCAGGCTCCCCTGGGCCCAGGTGTTTTGGCTCTGTTGGTCTCCTTGTGGAGCTCCTGTCCTCTGGGTCTTTCTATCTTCCTCTTCTTCCACAGGATTCCCTGCACTCAGCCCAAAGTTTGGCTAAGAGTCTCAGCATCTGCTTTGATTCCCTGCTGGGTAGAGTGTTTCAGAGGTCCCCTGTGGAAGGCTCCTGTCCTGTTCCTTGTCTTCTCCTACTTCGGATGTCTATCCTGTTCGCCCTTCTGAGTGAGGTTGCAGCCTCTTCCCTAGGGTGTTCCTTGTTGTTTAGCAGTGAGCCCAAGAAACATTTTTGAAAATAAAGAATGAATTCCTTTTTTGAGGAATTCCAAGAGCTGGTACTAAAAGGAGAGGCAAAACACAAACACGTACACGAGAGCCACGTTCATGTGAGGAGGGTAGTTGAGATATGACAGGCACATAAGCTAGGGAAGAGCAGGGAGTCTAACACAGGGAGAGACTGTGAATGGGGATACTGAGTATTCCTGAAGCGGGTTGAGTCTGGGTCTCTTAAATGAGGCAGATGGAAGCATAAAGGCCCTTTAGCAGAGGAGAGAAATGGTGGTAGACATTGTATTATAGACGTTGTATTAACCCAATTACATTGTCTCTCTTCAGGCTAAATGGATGCGTTTTCATGATCCCAAAGCTTCAACCTTTTCATATGACTTTCATAACTGTTTGGTGTTTAGAACTAGTTACCCTAGTGAGAGCATTACCTGCCCAGAATATTGCTGTAGAATTCTTTCTGCCCCTTCATTTGAAACTAAAAATTTCCGTATCAGAACAAAGTTAGCTTTTCTACATTACACTCTCAAGTTCCATTGTCCGCCTGGGGGTTATTTTCAGCCTTGCTTTCAGCTTCCCTCTCTGCAGATTTTTCCCTTCTCTCCAGCTACCCTCTCCTCACATTTTGTCTTATTAACATCACATTCCCTCCTCCCATATTTTTCATGACAGTTTAGGTCAAACTAAAAGACACACTTGTACTAAGCATGCTTTAAACTGCCATTCTTGGCCAGGCTTGAGCTACTATCTAAAGCAACCTCCTGCTTCATCTAACACTGCTTCTGTTTGTTCCCTTCCGAAGAAGACAACAGAACCGTGTGGGCCGAGCACATCTATTTTCGGGTTTGCATTTGTGGTATTTTTAGGGTGTACAGTAGGCAAGGCTCCGAAAAATCACTGCCTTTTTGTTTTTATACATCTGCTGGTAAGTTCAAGTCAGCATCTATTTAGCAGCCTACCTGCCCTCGCTGCCTTTTCCGATGTTATTAGTGTGTATGAGTTGAGAGCCTGTGTTCCTCCCCATTTAAACCCTGCCATCCAGAACAACCTGCGTCCCAGTTTCAGGAAACAGATTCCACGGACGTCTAGTGGTTACACTGAGCCCTTTGGCCATGAAAGAGCTGCCTGTGCTGCGTTTTTATGTTTCTTGTGTTGTGAGAGACAATATATGCCAAACCACAGAGGCAGATTGAGAGCACATTGCACATGCGCGCTCTACTTGCATCCTGCATGAATTCAACTCCGCGGAGTTTTTGAACATTGGTCTGACTGGCTCCAAGCTCAATTTTATGAAAATGGGTTTCTGCTCCCATCATTTAACTTGCTGGTAGCTGGGGGTCATTGGGCATTAGAGGTTCAAAAAAAAAAATCGTTGTTGAGCTGCAAAAAGTGCTGCACCTCAACTGTTAGCTCTGCCTTTGATCACACGTGTTTTTCACCGGGAAGTCACGGTTGACGAAATGCACACTTCTCTCACCCAGGGCATATTTACATTTATAAAACAGCCTAGGGTGAGCCTGCTGCTTTTAGGAGCTTGGAGGGCCTGCAAGAGTTCATGAGGAGGTAGAGGCATTTTCTTTCCATGGAGAAGTGTGGAGAGGAAGAGTCTGGGCGGACAGGACAGGACCAGGGAGTTTTCTGGGAGGGGCGTGTCCGGAAGTGGCTGAAGGCACATGGTACCTCTGACCGGCCACAGATAAGTAACACTGCCACGAGGTACTCATCATCAGTGACTCATAGCATCCTTTCTTGTCTTCCTCCCATATAACCCTTGAACTTTGCTTTTTAAATTTTTACCGCTACTGCCCATGTTTGACACTCATTCCCTCATGTCTGAACCTATGTTGGTACCACTGCTGGGATTTGTAACACCCCATGAAGATTCATGTGGACTGAATCTTTAGCTTGGCACTACCAGGAGGTTGTAGAACTTTTAGGAGGCAGACCTACTGGGAAGTTTGGGCGTCATTGGGACTTCTACCCTTAAAAGTGATATTGGAATATATCTTTTTCTCCCTTTAAACCATCAGTCTGGCTGTGATTTTTCTGTTGCATTAAACAATTGTAATCACAACCATGGCATTCTCCTGAGCTCGGTGTTAGGGTCCTTACAGAGTCAAAATAGGGTCAGGGCTGGGCGTAATGGGGCATCCCTATAATCCTAGCACTCTGAAGGCAGACACATGTGGTTTTCTGTGAGTTCCAGACTAGCCAGGGCTACACAATAAGATGCTGTCTCAAGAAAAAGTCATTTTAGTTGGCCTTTATTCAATGTAACTGGTGGGAAGGAAGCCCTTTCTAGATCCTGCAGAGGGGCAGAATCCTGCTGACACTTTGAATTCTGACTTACAGCCCCCAGAACCATGACACCATAGTTTCTGTGATTTAAGTTTTTGTGGTCAATTTGTGGTGTTTCTTAGGGTTGCCCTAGCAATGTAATATAATATAATGGGCTCTGCATCATCTTTCAGTACTTCCAGTACTTCACACATGTATCTAATGTTTGCTGAGAACTGGTCACATGCCAGATGCTGTGTTAGACTTCAGGATACAGCAAGAACCAAGGCTAGCAGTTTCATTGCATATATGCCCTCGTGTAGGCAAAGGCCAGGGGGCTCAGACATTAGGATTCACAGAAAGTCCCTGATTAGTAGAGGGGAGCATACAAAAGCACGGCTACCTGGAAGAGGTGTCATTCAAATTTGATGATGCTTCAGGTGAACTGTAAAGAGGACAGAAAGAAGGCTGGTGAGCCCTGGCAAGCGGTGCTGCCGTTTCCAACTACTCTCCTGAGATAATACTGCGTGCATTTGTGCACTATATGCTTTGTGGGCACGTGAACCGGAACATGACCACATAGGCCGACTGTACAGTACACCACATTCCCCTCCTTTGCTCCTCCACCACACCCTAAAGTGATAGGTTTCTGATTTTTGTCTGCTCTAAGGTCAGCCTTATTCTAACCAGAGACTGTCTATTGTGAAAGTATGAGCAAGAAAATAAGAAAACTGCAGACGAGGAAAGAATATTTGTAAAAGATATATCCGATAAGGATGTTATCTAAAGCATATAAAGAGCTCTCTTTTTGTGTGAAAACATCTTTATTTTAAGAAAAAAAAAACTAGTTAAAAAAACTTTAACAAGTTTCACTGAGAGCAAAAGGAAACCACAGGACAAAGAAAGGCTTAAGTCAAGGCCTCACCAATTCCTACAGTCCTCGTATTGTGTCTCAAGTCTCAAAACCAACTTTTAGAAAGCTTAAACTTAACCTAAAGAGTTTAAATGAAAGTATAAACTGGTGCTCGCTTCGGCAGCACAAATACTAAAATTGGAACGATACAGAGAGGATTAGCATGGCCCCTGCGCAAGGATGACACGCAAATTCGTGAAGCGTTCCATATTTTTGATGAAAAACTCAAGGGACAACACATGCTGGAGAGGTTGTGGAGAAAGGGGAACCCTCCTCCATTGCTGGTGGGAATGTAAACTGGTACAACCACTTTGGAAATCTATCTGGCGCTTTCTCAGACAATTAGGAATAGTGTTTCCTCAAGACCCAGCTATACCACTTCTAGGTATATACCCAAAGTTTGCTCAAGTTCACAAAAGGGAGTACACTTGCTCAACCATGTTTATAGCAGCTTTATTTGTAATAGCCAGAACCTGGAAACAACCCAGATGTCCATCAACAGAGGAATGGGTACAGAAATTGTGGTATTTTACACAATGGAATACTACTCAGCAATCAAAAAGGAGGAAATCATGAAATTTGCAGGCAAATGGTGGGATCTAGAAAAGATCATCCTGAGTGAAATATCCCAGAAGGAGAAAGACACAGTATATACTCGCTTATATAGACCTATAAGATATCATAAACATAATGAAATCTATACACCTAAAAAAGATAATCAAGAGAGCGGACATGGGGTAAGATGATCAATCCTCGTTTAGAAAGACAGATGGGATGTGCATTGAACGTATGACAGGAGTCTACTGAGGGCATCTGAAAGACTCTATCTAGCAATGTTTTCAAAGCAGATACTAAGAGTCATAACCAAACCTTTGTCAGAGTACAGGGAATCATATGAAAGAAGGGGAGTTAGTATGATGGGGAAAGGATAGAAGCTCCGTAAGGACCAAATATATCTGGGCATAGGGGTCTTTTCTGAGACTGACTCTCAACCAAGGACCATGTATAGATATAACCTAGAACCTCTGCTTGGATGTAGCCCGTGGTAGCTCAGTAACCAATTGGTTTCCCATAGTAAGGGGAACAAGAACTATTTCTAACAGGAACTCAATGACTGGCTCTTTGACCTCCCCACACCCCAAGGAAGGAGCAGTCCTGTTAGGCCACAGAGGAGGACTTTGCAGCTAGTCCTGAAGACATCTGATAAAACAGGGTCAGATGAATGGGGAGGAGGTCCCCCCCATCAGTGGACTTGGAAAGGGGCAGGGTGGAGATGAGGGAGGGAGAGTGGGATTGGGAGGGAATGAGGTAACGGGATACAGCTGGGAAACAGAGTTAATAAAATGTAACTGATAAAAAAATAAAATTTAAAAAAAAGAAAGTATAAACTAGAATGAAGAACTGAGCAATGCTTCTCTTTGCATCAGGGATCTAGCACCTTTGAGTTCTCCAGAAAAGTACATGT
The DNA here is from genome assembly GCF_907164565.1 of Psammomys obesus. NCBI lineage: Eukaryota > Metazoa > Chordata > Mammalia > Rodentia > Muridae > Psammomys > Psammomys obesus. Next base: position 12,922,708 of record NW_026596143.1, on the reverse strand, counting down.
ACCCAGTGTGTCCACTGTGGTGGGCTTAAAGATTCTCTCACCATACTTAAAACTGCTTGACCCAGATAGCCTCACTCTTAAGTATACTGCCAAAAATGTTAATGGAGAAAAGCGGGAAAAAAATGGTTTTAGTTTGCTTGATGTTGCATGCTAGAAGAAAAGTTTACATGAGAAACACGGAAGAGGCAATTTTTTTAAAAATCCATATTTCACAAACTCATGGTGCAAAATGGGTCTCTGGGCTTCCTCTAGAGTCATAGACTGCTCTTGGCTGCTTTGTTGGCTACCTGTGAAATTTCTGATTGAAACAACTCAACTGTTCCTACAGTACTAATCATAGCCACCCATGCTGTTCTGACCATTGGAGCCCGCAGTAGCAGCCACTCACTGACTGGCCACGGTAGTTGCCCGGGCAGCTCACACTTCCATGCCCTGCATCACCATGCTGCTGTAAGCCCACTCGCTAGCCCCTGTTGTTGAATTAGGGAGAGCTCTATGCATCCGTGCTGAGGGTTGGCCCTGTCTTTCCACACAGCTGCCACTGCGCTCATCATGGGCGGCAAACTCAGCATCAACTTCTCCCAGTACTCTTCCATCAGGGCCAATCTCAACATGGACTCTCACAGGGCTGAGGGGAGAGATGTTGTAAATGCCGCTCTCCGTCGCTTTGTGGGGAAGCCTCGTGTGGACGCAGTGGCCCATGGTGCTCTGCACTGTGAACTCGCTGTCTCTGTATCTGTGGTCCTACCTTCCCTAGAGACAGTAGCTGAGGTCTCCCAAGCAGGTCAGTGGTGAAGCCATGACCATCACTGAGGCCACTGTATTCTTCACAGCCCCCCTAGCCTGCACTATCGGCACCAGACCTCACCCTATCCAGGCCTGCCTGTTTCACAATGCCAATATACCTCCTGGCACTGTCAGGCCGGTCAGAGGGCCCGGGACTCTGCACAAACATAAACTTCAGAGGTGGATCTGAGTATGACCTAACTTCCGTCTAACTGCTTTTGAACACTTCAATATACCTGTGCCCTAGTCTTTCCTTTCTCCACTAACTCTTGTGAGGCAAACTGAACGAAGGCCTCCCCTGTAATCATGTGCTCCGGGTCCACAGGTAATGTGACCCTGTTTGGCACAATTTCCAACCCTGAGAAGAACTGAACGATGTCTTCCTTTTTGCATCCAAATGGGAGTGCCCGAAGCCTCACAAAGCCGTCCTTGGCACTGAAAGCACTGTTTGGACCATCGTGCTTCAACCCCCAATCCATCTCGGCTCTGTGTGACTTGAACACCTCAATATAACAGTGTCCATGCTTTCCCTGTCTTTTTTTTTTTCAGAGCCAATTTTACATCATCTTCTGACCTGAGTTCAACAAAAGCCTCACTGTTCTGCCTGCCTTCTGTAGTATAAGTGAAAACAAACACCTATGACCCCACCATGAGTTGTGCAGAGAGGAAGTTTTGTACGTCCTCAGTTGAGCAGGACCAGGGTAGGCCACGGAGTTTGACCACATCGCCTTCACCTCCCTCAGGACCCAGCATCATGAACACTTGACAGGGCTGATGTCAAACAAGCTTGTGCAATTTTTTTTTTTTTTTTGTAGCCTAAAGAACTGCCACAGATGCCTTCTGTAGCAAACGCTTACAGAAGATAACAAGTTTTCCACGGGAGGAAGGCAGAAAGGACTTGTAGTCTTCAATAAGGAACTTGGCTTATGAACCAACTCCACCCGATGCCTTAAAACAAAACAAACAAACAAACAAACAAACAACAACAACAAAAATGCAGAGGGCACCAGGAAAGTTCAGGTGCATCTTCTTTCTGTTCTCAACCTTCAGAAAGACCAGGAACAGGCCACACATTAAGATCTCTTAACACATTTTTTTTAAATAGATTTTTTTTTAAAACTTGACATTTTTCTGAAAGGGATGATTATTTTAAAATTTTTTTCTGTTGGAATTTTTGGGATATCTTATGTAAAGTATCATAGCATTGCAAAAAAGGGATAATGTGACATCTTTTCCTATTTGCATCCCTTTAATAACCCTCTCTCCTTTTACTGCTGCAAGAACTACTGAGAAGGAATGAGGAAAGTGGGCATCCACGTCTTTCTCTTTATTTAGTGGGACTGGGTCAGTTTTTCTCCACTTAGGATAATGATGTCTATGGGTTTGTCATAGATAGCCTTTATTCTGTTGTGCTATGTTCCCTCCGGTCCAATTATCTCTACAACTTTTATTATGAAGGCATGTTGGACTTCGTCTACGGAGATGATCATGTGGTGTCTGTCTTCAGGTTCGCTTATACAATTGATTATCATTATTGACGTATGTCTGCTGAAACATTGATGAATCATCAGGATAATGCCAGATTAATTGGTATGAATGACCTTTATTCATGCCTGTATTCAGCCTGCAAGTATTTCATTGGGATTTTTTGCATCTATGTTCATTAGGACATTGATCTGTAGATTTGGTTTCTGATGTAGCTTTACCTGGCTTGGGTATAAAGAGTTTGTGAGTGCTCCTTCTCTATTTTTTGAATACCTGAAGAAGAATTGGCTGTGGATCTTCCTTGAAGGTCTGGTGGGACCTGCTGTGACTAGATCTGGACCTGTGATTTTTTTTTTTTTTTTAAGTGTAGAGCATTTGTTTATTGTTGCTTTTCAGAATTCTTGAGTTACATCAAGTCACTTATTTGTGACCTTTCTAATTTCTATAATGTAGGTACTGAGATATAAATATCCTTTTTAGGGCTACATCTTTAATTTTTTTTTACAATTTATTCATTTTATATCCCAACTGCACACCTATTAGAATGGCCCGGCCCCCAAACTCTGTCGATACCAAATACCTACAAGGACACAGAACAATAGGAACTCTCTCTCATTCATTGCTGGTGGAATGGCTAATAGTGGAGCTGGCTACCTTTTTACCTGACAAAACTAAACATAACCTTTATTATGTATCCTAGCACATTAGTTAGAATTTTATGTCCTCACAAAAATGTGCACATAAATTCCTATTTACAACTGCTAAAGCTCAGAAGCAAGCAAGATGTCTATTAGAAGGTAATTGGATAAACCAACTGAAATAAATAGACAATAAAGGATGACTTATCACAAAAAAAAGTGAACTATGGAGCCCTGGAAAGACATAGAAGGACCTTGGATACATACAAGTAAGTGACAGAAACTGATCTAAATGTGCCAGACACCGAGTGGTCCCAACTCTGTAACATTAAGGGCAAGACAAACCTCTGAAGATAGCAACAAGATTTGAAGGGAGGAAAATGGTACAAAGGACTTTTAGGTCTATGGAACTATTCTGTAGAATGTCAAAATGGGGGAATCATGACATTAGACACTTCCAGATACCAGAAGGATGTACAAAAGCAACAATAAGCCCAGGTATAGAGTATGTACTTTGGGTGACATGTCCATTTATGCTCCTCAAGAGTTCACCCCTCGAATGCGAGACACCTGTGCTTTCTGCTCAGTTTTGTTCTGAACAGAACACTGTCCTGAGAAAAAAGGACCCAAGCATAGGTGAGTCATGTCACATGCTCTAGGTTCTATACTCTTCTCCCCCCTACACCTCGTGGCTGAGGCCCAACCATTTCTTTTATTTCCCTCTTGGTGTCTGTTTTCCTATTTCCCTTTTATATTCTGTCCACATTTTAGGAACGTCTGTTTCCTGTAATGATGTTTCCACTAACAACCAGTTTCCAGGGAAAATATTCTTCCTTTTCTGGTTCTCGGTAATCTTTACCTTCTTGCTCAATCTTTCAAAGTTTGTGTTTCCACCATGCACCGGCTTAATTCTAGCTAAACCAATCTGTCCTTTGTATATTGCCATATGGCTTCAATATGCATGTTTTCAGTATCTCCTAGTGTGTATTATCCAGAGCATTTATAAAGATGTCCCAAATGGAATCTAATTAAAAACAGATGGGTCTTCTTTGAAACTTCTTATCAATTAACAATACCCAGCTGCTTTGCGAAAACAATCCCATGCAAGACAGAGGCTATCCTCTCCTAATTTCCCTTTGCAGATTCAAAACAAAACAAAACAAAACAAAACAAAACAAAACAAAACAAAGGGTCAGAGATGTTACCATGTTGCTAGTTATGAAGGTCATATTGCAAGACAGAGGAAAGCCCGTGCTTTTACCAGAAGGCCTGTGTTTGAGGGCCCCATCTTTGTGTGTCCCCTGTAGATTACTTAGCTCCCGTGCAGTATGAATGCTTACATAAGGCAAAGCTGATTCATTTCCCCATCTTGCTCCTTTTCTGTCAGCCAGCAACAGTTTAAATATGTTTTCTTTAAGGTCACATACGGTCTTCCTTAATGATACAGTGGCCACTGCATAACTACCGTAGTTTTTGAGTCTCACCAGGTAGTCTTTAAGAAAATTAAGGACCATGGCTGGAGGGTTACAGCTTGTCTGGTTAGAGTTCTTTCTTTGCACTCACAGAGCTTGGGTTTGATTCCCAGCATGGCATTGACCTGGTGTTGTGGTGCAGGCCTGTGATTCCAATATTCAGTAGGCAGGAGGATCAGAAGTTCAAGGTTATCTTTGTCTACATATGGAGTTCAAGAACAGTTTGGGATATATGAGGTCCTGTCTTTCTTTTTTTATTAAGAGACCCAGTGAGTTAGAATAATTTCCCTGCCATAGAACAGAACATGGTAACTAACCATTGTACTTACCAAGGGAGGAGTGGAAGTGGATGAAGAGCAATAAGAAAGGAAGGATTTGAAAACCCACCATTAGTTTTGTGTGAAGATACTCCAATACGTGTAAAAACTTGTCCTTGGGTCAGAGGTGACAGTGGATGTCCTAAGCTGATAAGAAAGTGGAAAGCAGAAGTTTGTATTGGCAGTCATCTTTAGACCCCCACGAAAGGAAATGCTCTTTGGTTGGTGCAAAGACTGCTTGGCTTGTCAATTTAATTGTTTTTCTAGGAAACTGAGACAATGAAAACACACTGGCCTTCACTCACATATTATTTCTGGGTTTATTTTGCTAATAAACTTATTATGATTTCTAGACCATTTAACCTTTGACACCTAGTATCCTGCCTTCACAAGACGCGAGCAACATGGAAGGATATTTTGTTCCATGAAACATCAGAGAGATGTTTCAACTCTACTGCTCCAAAAAGTAGTATTTTATCCCATTTTTTTTTCATATACGGCTCTGTAGATGGCTTCAGCTTCCTTTTAGAAACCCAGCATTTGTGAATTACAATTTACTTGAAAACAATATTTTAAGTCTTTGGCCTTAACAATACTCGACATCATTTTCGATTTTTCTTTTCTCCCCTTTCTCCCTCCTGATAAAAAGAGACTAGGATACAGACACACACACACACACACAATCATATGGAGTCATATGGAGAATATAATTGCCTACAAGCCAAAAGCTCAGGAGGAACCAGAAACTTGCGGATGCTTTTGTTAAGGTGATTATCTCCAGTTTTCTCTGGTCTTGACCCTACTACAGTTATCGAGCTCCTTAAAGGACACTACAATAGAGGAAGAAGTCAAGAGTTCAATTAAAGCAAAGACACAAGAATTTTCTCTTTAGGAAAAGAGCTGAGATGCAGGGGCCTTGTTCTTAAAAGACAAAGAGCTATAGTTCTTTTTTTTCTGTTGTCCTTTCCCTTGTGCCTTCTGCAAGATGGCCATATCCAGGAGAGGGGTCTATTCTTTGAAGAATGCATTTTACCCAGAATTCAGCCTAAGTCGCTATATCAGATACCAGAACATGTAAGGTTGAAAAGATCGCCGGGGAAAAGGTGATAGTACTTGTGTGTGCCCCAGGTGAGGAGGTCCTGAAGCTGTTTTAATCCATCCATCTAGCACTGCCCACTGTTGCCCGTTGTCTCTTATCTCTTGTTCAGGGGTCTGAGATGGCACATCTTGAGTTTGCCATCACTGCCTTCTATCTGTATTTGACCACTATTATTTTAATTTCTTCTTTGTAGATGTCACCACTATCTATAGCTCGGCTGGAGTGACTGCCACCGAACATTGCTCCTTTTGTCTGATCATGGGAGCTTGTTAGTCAATTCCAGGGCTAACCTGCCTAAGACATTGGCCTTGGACTTTTAATCACCAGGACTTGAGACAGTAAGGATATTTATTTAACTCAGTTTGTGACCCTTTGCTAGAAACCAAACACAAGATGTGCTTAGAGAGCATGGAATTCTTCCTTTCTATGGGATGTTTGGCCTCTCATTGGCCTTTAAGGATTGGCCAAACCAGATCTGACTATATAGAAAGCTGTAGATCACTATCACCACAGAAGCCTGATATTCAGCTTTAAAAGAGGAGAGACTTAGCTTGGCTGACACTCTTAGAGGTTTTAGGTCATGGGAGGTTGGCATTGAGGATCCGGGGGTCTGTGGAGAGATGGGACACCACGATGAGAATGCATAGTGCAGGAACCCATTCAACTCGTGGCTGGGAATGAAATGGGAGGAAGAGACTGGTGTCCAAGTATCCCCAGGGACCTGAAGATACTCCATCAGGCAATACCTTTTGCCCTATCTGCCTTCTTTCAAGATCCACAAACTGGAGAACAATCCTAATACATGGGCCTTCAGGAAATGTTCAAGATCCAGACTGTAGCAAGCACTGTCTAGCTGTGAGATACTGGTTAAGTCTCATTGGTCTGTGGAAATCTTTTTCTCCACAGAGAGCTCCTTGACATTCTGATATTTATCAAGCTTTCCAGCATATTCGAATGGGAGGCAACCCTTGCGGGGGGAGGGGGAACCACTAGGATTAGATCATCTCCAAGATTTCTGCCCATTCTAGCATTCTGTGTTTCTACGGAAAAATCTCAATCCCTGGTCTCCAAGAATGAGGCTGGAACCTGGATGGAAATGAGCAATGGAATCTTTTTACCTTTGTCACATCATGATTATGCTCCCATTTCTAGAAGTTAATAAATTTTCCCAGGACAGCACGGGTTGTAGAGAACTAGTTGGACAGAGATGTGGGCAGAGATGGCGTTCCTGATTCCTTGAGGTTAGAGGTCAGAGACCAGGTATGACTCTGGAAGAATGCCTCTGGGGGCCTAAGCTGGGCTGACACCTGGATTCATGGACTCAAATGAGCTTCCAGATTTGTAGTATACTGGCGATGTCACCTTGCTCAGCATAGTTTGAGCGACAGTTTTCCCACTTACAAAGTTTATGTTTTTCCATCCTTTCTATTAATGGGACAAACAATTGAGAATGATTATCAAAGTACATTGAAACAATGTGAATCCTTTTTGCTAGTTGCTTAGGTTATTGTTAGATTACAGTAATAATAATGAGCTGGGGCTAGGACACTGAAGGCAGGAGGGTGGCTGAGACACAGGCCACCTAGCTAGTTTTACCTGCATGTTAAACTTGCAGCTTTGGTTAAAATCTAGCTGTAGTAGTTACTTCTCTGTTGCTGCGGTAAGACACCATGACCAAGGCAGCTTAGAGATGGAAGGATTTGCTTTGGCCTATGGTTTTAGAGGGATGAGTTCATAATGTTGGCAAGGCATGGCGACAGGCCATAGACATGGTGGCAGAAGCAGGAAGACACATCTTCAAGCACAAACAAGAAGTAGAGAAAGAGAGAGAGAGAGAGAGAAAGGGGGAGGGAACTGGGGCTGTAAACTCTCTAAGTTGTTCCCAGAGGCATATTTCCGCTAGCAAAGCAGCACCAACTCCTCAAACGGTGCCACCACCTCAGGACTGAGTGTTCAAATACCTAAGCTGATGGCATTTTAAAAAAATTTAAACCCCTACACTAGCCAAGACTTGCAGTGAAATTAAACATTAGGAAATGGATTACCGTATCAAAATCTGGTTTAAAGTTTCCCAGCCAACCTTCACGGCAGGATCTACATCTGTTCTGACCCCATAATTTGGAGTGCACTTCCCACATGGCACTACCCTTCTGACAGCGAATGCCAAGCCACCACTTGGCATTTTGCTCCTTGGGTTTCCCGAGGAAACTCCATATGATGGTTCTGAGATAGCCAAGGTATCGCCCTCTCCTTGGGGGTCCTGGGCAAAGTATCAAACATTGCTAAAATCAGTTAAAATTGCCATGTCTTGTACGGCCTTGGGAGCTACCTGACTGTGGCTGTGAGGGAGTGACAAGACAGTCATGAACACACAAGAAAGGTAGGACCAGGTGGTCCGAGCTTTCTAATGGAGAAGCCACAGCACCTTGAAAGCTCAGTGTTTATTTCATTCAGTTGAATAAAAAGGTGGGGTTATTGTGTACAGCTGAATAGAGAAAAGAATCCAGGATTTATAGGCTGCAGTTGGATCAAGGTGGTGGGCTAAGCTCAGATTGGTAGGAGCAATCTTTAAGCAAAAAACTATTGAGGGTAGAAAGCTACCATGAATCTAGTCTGCAAACGCTGTCAACATGCACACTTGGATCCCTGAGGAAGGCTTTGCCACTCCCATGGGGCTGAGGGATTAGAGCCCTTGGCATGGCCATACATGTCAACAACACACATTTACCTAGCATTTCATTTACTCAGGCCTCTCCACGCAAATCACTGTTAGTGTTAAGTTCTTCATATTCCTTTTTAAATTTTCCACAGTGTGTGTGTGTGTGTGAGAGAGAGAGAGAGAGAGAGAGAGAGAGAGAGAGAGAGAGATGGGGAGATCCAAGTGCGCGTGGAATCGTCCCCACTCACTCTTTCACCTTATTCACTGATGTACTCAGCAGAGAAGGAGGGATTGGGTCATGCTGGGGGTTTTCACACTCTGTTCCCCACTGGGAAGACCTTATTTAGGCCACATCTCATGCACCCTGGGGCAATCTTAGGCATTCTTACCTTTTGGTCTTAAGCACTGGGACAGAATCCAGCACCTTGGGGATACTATGCAAAGAGCTCTGCCACTGAATGACACACCAACCCCAGCAGTATTAGTTTCTTTAAAAAACTCTTCAGGAGGTTCCGGTGCACATTGAGTTTGAGGCCAGAGGGTTATTTTTGTTCAGTTTGTTTTGTCTTGTTTAAATGCGCGCAAGGATATGTGTGGGAAAGTGCAGGTTCTACTCCAGCAGGTATGGGGCAGGCTCGGGATTCCACACACCCGATTATCCCCAGTGGAGGCCAGTGTTGGTCCTGGATCACATGAGTGCCCCAGACCAGCTGACATGCCCCCTGCCTTCCAGACACTTCACATGACCCTGTCTGCTGTGGTAGTGTGGCAGGTTTCTAGTCGCGATGGAGTGTGGGGGAGGCAACATCTGTAACAGGAAATAGCTTTTGCTGAAAGACAGTTCAGTTTGGAGATGGTTTATACGTTAGGGAAGTCTCCATGCTCCAGATAAATGGAACTCTGGACCTAATGACATTATTTAGAAACAGTTTAAGGGAAAATGAGCAGAGTTGGTCCTGTATATGGCTCTTCCTGGGTCCTGGAATGCCTCTGTTTAGTGTAACAAGGGCTGATGTGGCCTCCTCATGGCCTCTAAAAAGGGCCAGTGCTCTTCCAGCAATTGAAAACTCCGGAGAAACAGCAGGAAGGCTGTAAACAGTTTCCAGCTTCAGATTTTAATCTGTCAAGTGTGGATCCTATAAAAACAAACCTCTCCCAGTTTGGCCTCAGAGCCTGGGATATGCCAAATTCTTCACTGAGCACTTTTCCCATGTCAAGAAGGGTGAGTGGGAAAAGAAATAAAGATGAAGCCAAGGTCCGAGGCTGGCTACTATCTGATCCTCGGATAGGCAGAGAACGCTTGCTTGCTTTGAGACTTCTTTTTATAAGGATTTATTTATTTTCTAAGTCTGTGAGTGTGAATGCAGATTTCACACAGGCTAAAGGAATTGGAGCATTGGACGCCCTGGAACTGGAGTTACAGGTGGTTGTAAGCTGCCCAGTGTGGGTGCTGGGAACCAAACTCAGGTTCTCTGCAAAGGCAGTATTTGCCTTTAATCACTGAAGTGTCTCTTTAGCCCCCAAGGCTTCCTGTTAGATTTTCACCAGGACTGTCATACAGCCATATATTTGAAGCAACTAGGGAAATTCAGGCAGGATTCTTAATTGGGTCCTCACTAGCTTAAGAATTTTCTCCTTGGGTATGGGGTTAGGACAAGTAAGGTATGTTTTCAATTTCTCCAGGTGATTTTAGTGAGTATCCAGTTTACTTTCAATGTGTTTATAGAGCCTTTACTGAGTGTAGTGAGTGTAGTTTACTTTCAATGTGTTTATAGAGCCTTTACTGAGTGTACATGTTTAGTGTCTGTGAGCAGCATTAACAAAATACCTTAAACCAGTGGCTTATGAACAAGAGATTTTGTTTCTCACAGCTCTAGAAGCTGGGAAGCCTAAGACCAAACTGCTAGCAGAATACGTGTCTGTTGAGGCATTATTTCCTGGGTCATGGACAGTCATTCTCCTGTGGTGGAAGAGAGCAAGAGTCCAGAATCTCTTTGTTATGGAAACTAGTCTCATCCATGAAGACTCCAGGTCTCTGGACTTAATCGCTTCCTAAAGTCTCCACCTCCAATACTTTAATAATGAGAATTAAGTGTCAATATTTGAACTTTGGCAGGATACAAATATTCAGATGACAGCAGTAAGGTATCGTGTTCAGCCTAGGGAAGACCTAGGTAGTCACCTAGGACAAGGGGACTACAACAGAAACTGAGATGAGTCTTTGGGCCATCTGCCATCTGAGCAGCCTGACTCACCACCACCCAATGGCTGAGTCCTCATCTCTGCTCGAAGTAGCTGGTTCCAGTTTTGTGTTTTTCAAGTTGGTACACGAGCAGCAAGCCTGGTTTCCTTAAAATTAAAACGCTTGTGAAATACCTTCAACATGAAAAAAAAATGCAGAGTATATTTGTGATTTGAGTCAAAAGACTCATGCTGTGTGAATTTTTCTAGTCTCCTAACTGGAAATAGCTTATTCATTCTGGATAGAAGATCAGCGACAGCCCATACTACTGATTTCAGCCAAGTACAGTTTTGTGAACTACTGAGTTTATTCGGAATATGCTTACAGAAGTGTGGGCCTGGGGTTGCGTTCTAGTTTAATTGATACTGCTTTGGTGAAATAGTTTGACAAAGAGTAACTTGTGGGAGAAAGAATGTATTTTATCTTACAAGTTTGAGTTACAGTTTATCACTGGAGAGAATTCAAGGGGGGAATTTGAGCAGCTAGTCCCATCCACAGTCAGAGAATAAACACTTAATACTCAGCCAGCTTTCTTTACCTCTTTACTCTTATACAATCCAGAGCCTCAGACCAGAGAATGGTGACAGCACTTGTAGGCTGAGTCTTTCTCCATTAACTAGGACAATCAAGACAATCTCCCTCAGATAGGCCTGTAAGCTATAATAATATAGACTATCTCTCATTGAGAGTTTCTTCTCAGGTGATTTGAGTTTATGTCAAGCTGATAAAATTAATCATAATAGGTTATTTTTAGGAACATGGATGGCACAAGGTAGCTATATCACCAAAAAGTCTACCCTTGCATGGAAAATTATTCACAAAAGCTGCGTCTCTGGAGCATTCACAACTTGTAGGCAGCCTGGCCACTCCACAGCAGTTGCTACTGATTAGAAAACTTGCTGGGGGAGGTGATCAGAGACAGGGGGATACAGCTTGGATACAAAGTGAATACACTGTAATAAATAAAAAAAATTAAACAAAAACAAAACCAAAAACTTGCTGGGGAGGAGAGTGTCTTGTGGATCTTGTAGGTTTCAGGAACTTCCTGAGACTTCTAAATTGTTTACACACTACCTCTTAAGAGCTTCCATCCATAGGACTTAAGAGTCTTCCAGGAAGGACTGCTTTCATTCAGAAGAAATAGTCACAACAACTCATATGTTGAAGCTTGATCATTGGCCTGTGGAAATCCTGGAAAGTGTTAAGACAGTTAAGATTGAGGTACAGCAGAGAAATTTAGATCACTGGGGGTGGGGCATATGTGTTGGAAGGGACATTTAGAGACTACAGTGCCTCTTCTTCTTCTTTTTTTTCTGCTACCCACTGCTGTGAGATTATCAGCTTTGCTTTATCAAGAGGTCCCCACAGCCTATGAGGTTCTACCTAACAAGAGGCTCCGAAACAAAATAGAGACTAGTGACCATTGGCTTAAACCTCTGAGACAATGAGCCAACATATATACTGCCTGAAGTTGCTTATCTCAGGTATCTGTGATAAAGAGAATAGAAGCCTACTGAAACAACGCCGATGTTCCTACCATTTGCACTTGCTAAATATTAATATTCTTCTATATTTACTTCAGCGTTTACTTTAAGAAGAGTTGAAAATATAAGTGATACAACTTCTCTTTTAAGGCCGTGTATTAATCAGGGTTCTTTAAAATGAAAGAACTAATTGAATGAATATATATGAACACATAAATACATATATGTGATTTATTAGGGTAGATTATAGGCTGTTGTCTGGGTAGTCATAAATCAGTGTTGGAATCCCAGATAAGCAGGTTCTAATAGCAGGAAAGGAATGCCTCAGCAACAGAATAGTTGAACTCACTAGCAAGAGAGAGGGCAGCCAGGCAAAAAGCAAAACATTGCTTCTCTCATGTTCTTCTATGTAGGCTACCACCAGAAGTTTTGGCCCAGGTTTGGGGTGGGTCTTCCTATTTCAAATGATCGAATCAAGAAAATCCCTTGTAATTGTGCACAGCTGCTTGGTTTTACTTGATTCCAGATATAGTCAAGTTGACAAAAGATTAGCCAACACAAGTCTATTCCTTGACATACAATCACATCTCCTTGTGTCACGCTTGATTTCTGAATGAAAACAGCAACTAGGTCGTGTTTCTATCTAACATGATGTAAGTATCTCATATAAAAGTACAAATGTGTTATATGTTTTAGAAAAGATGGCAATGTTCCTTGAGGATTGATTAGTCTTTTAGTATTTCAAAATTTAAATGTAATAATAACCACTGATACTTATTTCAATTTATGTTATATTACATGGGAAGAGAATAGAGGAAAGAAAACACAAATATCTCCTTTATATGTATGCACAAAAGAGGTTCTTAAACAAACAAGACAAAAACACTCAAGTAAGTTATAATCCTTGTTTCTGCAAATGGTCATGTGGCCTCAGCTGGTATTTAGAACTACCTTCCTTCGCCACCCATTCTGTATTTCCTCCTCCTTCAGTAAGCACTTCAACTGATCTTGGTTCTTTCTTTAGAGGAGTGACCCATACCTTCATTCCTGAAGGATCTGGGCTCTCTGTCATTCTGTGTGGATGGGTGGATGGGTTGCTGTAGTTCCCCATTGACCTTTATCAGAGGTCATGGTAACATCAACAGATAGCCTAAAGGATCTCCTGCACCCTACACATCATCTCCCTTTGTTCCTCCCTCCCCCCATTGTGGAGAAGTAATCCAGTCTCCCCTGGCAGTCTGGATCTATCAGCTCCTCCTAACACTGTTATTTCTTTCTTATCCTTTTGGCTTAATGGCATCAGAAGCCTAATGTGGCCAGGAGAAAGTCTGGGTTTCCAGTTCAATAAAGTATTTGTTTTGTCTCTGCAGGAATGTTTCCAGTCTGAAATTTCTAGGCCAGCAGAACTTAAGGTCTCAGGGACAGGAACCAAAACTTTTCCTAGCAGATCACTAGGGGTGATAGTGAGTAGAAATACTCTTATTTCCAGCTCCTGATCTCTGAAACCATGAATCCTGGCTATGGGAGAATCTGTAACAGGGTCCCGGACCTTAGGCCCCTAGACGTCAGCACAACCGACTCCCTGGAGGAAGTGTTATTCAGGCTATAAGACTCAGCATATAGATAATTCTACCTGCCAAAATGAAAACAAAGACCTAATTCATCATAGTCCATAGTTCTGGGAAAGTCCCTAAATGTACTAACCTTGCTTTTTGGCTTCTATAGTTCTGCTTCTGTCTAATTGCTCTTGGTAACTGAAGTATGTCAACCCAGGATATGGTATTTGTGCTTAAAAGCTCACCCTGAGAGAAGCTTGTGGCTACAATGGGATCCAGAACACACAGTGTAGTTGCAGGCTGACTAATAAAGATTTTCTATTGGCTTAAACCCATTCATGAGCAGTCTTCTCTGGTAGACACACCACAACAAAACCATACCATAGACTGGACAATGATTCAAGGTACACACTGATCTCTGGAAAACACTGCACCAGCCCTCCAGGCTACTGCCACCCAATTGGCACTGTAACTGTGTCTTCAAAAAGAAGTTCCACCATTCTGTTAGGCAAGATGCTTCAGGATAGTGGGGAACATTGTAAGACTCATGGGTTCCATCGGAGTGATCCAACCATTGCATCTCTCTGGCTGTAAAGTAAGTACCTTGGTCAGAAGCAACTTACCCTAAATCTAGGGCACACGTTCTGGTGGCAACCCACACAAAAAGACTTCTAAGCAGAAAGCTTTTTCTTTTTGATTTTCATTACAGCTTTAAGACTTCGCTCTGTGAAAAGTGGGTTTGCAAGTTTATCATGGTTGACAAACGACTTCTTCAACACAAAATTAGTCATAGCGGTTCTCCTTGTATTTAGCAGAACTTGCACATTTGCAAGTCATTTGCAGTTCAGCAAATAGGCAGGATACACTGAGCAACATTTTAGGAACAACAATTCTTATGAGACTCAACAGAAAACAGCCAGGCAAATTTTATAGTTGTCTTACTTAGCCATGACAAAGACTGCACTCTTCAAATGAAATAATTTTTCAGGGGGCCTGGAGAGATGGCTCAGAGGTTAAGAACACTGGGTATTCTTCTGAAGGTCCTGAGTTCAATTCCCAGCAACCACATGGTTGCTCATAACCATCTCTAATGAGAGCTGGTGCCCTCTTCTGGCCTGCACACACATATGAAGGCAGGACGCTGTATAAATAGTAAAAATAAATAAATCTTTAAAAAAAAAAAGACATCTTCAGGAAGTCTAGACCAAAGTTGGAACTCCAGATGTTTTAACAATCCATGAGAATAAATGAAAAACTGTCAGGTCTTCAGGCAAATTTAGCCATGTGCCCTCACCATGTGCCAAGAGCATAATGCTGCCTGAGAAAGAAGCCATGGCTCCCACCATTTTGTGTCTTAAAGCATTAGCAAAGGATCAGGTTTTATATAGTATATCAAACCCTAGCATTGCAACTTCTCAGAGCCTTAAAAATTCATTCATCAATACTAAGCCAAGAGATGTCAGGTATCTCCAGCTTCTTTTCAGTGGACCATCTTAGGTCAAATACTTCAGCCATCCAATCAAATAAATGTTAACGTGTTGCGTTTCAAACTGTGTGAATTTCTGTACTAAACTTAGAATCTCCACTCAGTGGGTCCATATTGATTAACTCAGCCTGATCTAGTTTCATATTTCTTCCATCATATCTCATACTCTTAAAAATCCATTCCCATAAACACATTCCCCAGACTCCTGCTTGAATGAATTATCGAACTCATTAAGCTCTCTAGTGTCATAGCATACTTCCTCATGGACCACGTCTTCTATCTCCTCTCTAGAAGTCTTTTAGCCTTGACTCTGGTTATATGTCTAGAGGCAACCACTGGTGGGGCCATTAGTATCGTCCTGCCTGGGATCTCTCTTAGAGAAAGACACTGATTGTTGACCAGATAACAATAGATTAATACCCCTAGTTGAAGGTGGAGAGGACAATATGGCCAGGTGTGTGGGTAGGAACTCATCCTTGGTTAAGGGTGTATTGACTACTTCCTCAGGTGAGATGAACCCTCAGGATCTGAAAGGTCAGGGTCCTCGGCCTCACTAGGGTCCTCTCAACACCTTTACCCCAAATTACAGGATCCCACTCCTTACCTATTAGTGCCTTTACTTCAATACTCTGTGAGGCTGGGACTCGAATCTTTAGGCAACCATAATGAGGGCTTCAGTTTGGTTTTCCACAGCCTGAACTCTATGGCTGCTAGAGAGAAGCTTCTCTTCCAGGGCGCACATGGAGAACATTGTACTCTTTAGGTGAATCTGACTGACGCTGGTTTGTTTCTCATTGAGCTCATGCTTTTCCTCTGCCTGTTTATCCAGAGCTTCTAGAAACAACCAGCCGGCACCCAGTTTCCTTATTTATCCACAAATTGTCAAAAGCCTTATTTACAGACTAACTAAATTCCTTGTTCTCCACAGTAAACCCTTCAAATATTTTTAACTATGGACTTGCATAGAGAGTTATCAGGAAATGTAGGCGCTGGCGATTTGCAAAGCCTGTTCCAGACATTTGAAACACTCATCCTGACAATTCTGTTTCTAGGAACAGTCTTGGTATCACAACCTGTATTAGTCAGGGTTCTATAAAGGAAACAGAGCTCTCTCTCTCTCTCTCTCTCTTTCACACACACACACACACACACACACACACACACAGAAAGAGAGAGAGAGATGACTGATTAGAGTGGTTTATTGGCTGTGGAATGTGTAGTCAAATAATGACTATCTCTGGATGGGGAGACCAAGAATCTGGTAGCTGCTCGGTTCACAAGATTGGATGTCTCAGCAACCCCAGTCTGGTGCTGGAGTCCCAAAGGACTTCCAGAGAGTTCAGTAGTGTCGGGATCCTAAGAAAGCAGGTTGTAATGCCAATAAAGGAATACCTCAGCATCAGGGTAGAGGAAGTTGCCAGCAAGAGTGAGGGCAAGCAGGCAGAAACAAAAGCTTCCTTTTTTTCAGGTCCTTTTATGTCTATAGAAGGTGTGGTCCAGATTTAGGGTGGTTCTTCTTGCCCCAAAGGATCCAATCAAGAAAATCCCTTATAGGCTTAAGTTTTAGTAAAACCAGATGTAGTACAGTTGACAAGCAAGATTAGTCATCACAGGCTATTTTCATTATTCTAGGTCCTTTGCATTTCCACATAAACTATACAATATAATTATCCAGTGAATTTTTAAACAAAATCCTGCTTTTAGACATTTTCCTCATTAATTTTCTATGGCCTCTCATGCTATAACAACCACTAATCTTTGAGTATTTCTGCACATTGTTTTTAAGTATTGGAAATTGAACTCAGGGCCTCAGGCATGCTAAGCTGAGCTGGACCCTAAGTCCCAACATGTGTGCTTTGCTTACTGCATCTGCTGCCTTACTTGATGCTATTGGCTGTCTTTTATTTTCCCAGGACTCTGAGATGCCTTTTTAATCTTTTATCCTTTTTTCTTGTACTGCTATAGCGGTCTGAGTAAGGGGTGGTTATCTAGGGGTACTTCTGAGTTCATTTCTTGAAACAAAGCACTGTATGTCCTGGTTGGGGTTGGGGGGGGGCGAAATGGTCTTATTTACTTTCTCCCTGCTGTGATGAAGCATTATGACCAAGGAGACCTAGGAAAGAAAGAATTTAATCGGGGAGCTTGTCTATCGTTTCAGAGATGAGCCTCGACCATTGTGGTGGGGAGCATGGCACCAGGCAAACGGGCACGAGACTGGAGAAGGGGTTGAGCACTTACACTGCAACCATAAGCATGGAGGAGAGGAGAGAGAGAGCCTCGTGTGGACTTTTGAAACCCTAAAGCTGCCCTCTAGTAACACACTTCCGACAAGGTTCTTCATCCTCCCCCGACAGTTCAACCAGCTGTAGACCAAGTATTCAAATATATGAGCCTAAAGGGGCCATTCTCATTTAAACCCACACTTCGCAGAGAAAGCATAGCAGAGCAGGACCAACGCAGCAAGGAGTGTGGGGGTGGCCTCCCCTGGGAAAGTTAACTGACAGCTAGAGAATGCAGGCTGCAGATGTCATGGACTTAAGAGTGGCCACTGCCCTAATGCGGAAGTGACATTCAAAGATCTGGAGGGTTACAGAGAGATGAGAAACAAACACGAACAAAAAAACCCAAACTATTAAAATGCACACACAGCTCCCACCAAGAGGGTGGGTGGGGCACCAATGGTGAGCATCTGCCCTGGAGCTCTGGGTGGGAATTTCTGTAGGATTCCACCCCACCTCCCTTTCTGGACTTCCTTCTCTTCTGTACTGGGTGGTTTTGTGTCAACTAGACATAAGCTAAAATCATCTGCTAAAGTCATAAACTAAAGTCATTTCTCAAAGGAGAAAATGCTTCCATGAGATAGGACTATAGGCAAGCCTGTAGGGCATTTTCTTGATTAGGGGTTGGTGGGAGAGGGCCCAGCTCATTTTGGATGGTGCCATGCCTAGATTGGTGGTCTTGGGTTCTGTAAGAAAGCAGGCTGAGCAAGCCATGAGGAGTGATCCAGTAAGCCATATTCCTCCATGGCCTCTGGGTCAGTGCCTGCCTCCAAATTCCTGCCCTGTTTGAGTTCCTGTTCTGACTTCCTTCAACGATGGACTATAATGTGGAAGTGTGAGCCAAATAAACTGTCCTCATCAAATTGCTTTTGGTCATGATGTTTCGTCACAGCAATAGCGACCCTCACTAAAACACCTTCCCGCCGACTGGGCCTATTCCAACCACTGGCAATTTGTAACATTTCCATGTGTTATTTTTTGCAAACTTGGTGAGGATGAACAACCTGAAGGCATGGAACTTCTCTCTTAAAGGGACCAGTTTCTGTTTTCCAGAGACGCCCAAGTCCCCTGACCCTCCTTCAGTGTAACCTAGTTTGTGACATTGATTTGAAGCTTATCATTTTAGTGAGCTAGTTATCATAAATTCATTATGTATTTCATTTTTATAATTATTTATCTAGCTACTCATTTGTATGTCTGTGTGTATGCATGCATGTGGAGGTCAGAGGGCAACTCTGAATATTCTTTACTCAGGTGTGTGCTGGTCAGCTTTTTTTGTCAACTTGATACAAACTCGAGTTATTTGGAAAGAGGTTGCTCAACTGAGAAAAATGCTCCATTAGACCACCCTGGGGCTGTACATGGCATTTTCCTAATCATTGACTAAGGGGGGAGGGCCTAGCTCATTATGGGTGGTGCCATCTCTGGGCAGGTGATCCTGGGCTCTACAAGAATGCAGGCCGAGCAAGCCATAAGGAGCAAGCCAGTAAGCATCACCCCTCCATGGCCTCTGCATTGGCTCATGCCTCTAGGTTCCTGCCTTGAGTTTCCACACTATCTCCCTTTCAGAAAAAACTGTGAACTGTTAAGATAAAATACCCTTTCCTCCTCAAGTTGCTTTTGGTCATGGTGTTTACCACAGCAACAGGCATTCAATTAATGCACATGTGCCCTCAGACTGCACTCGGGTCTTCGGGCTTGGGGGAAAAGTGTCTTCTCATGCCGAGCCATCTATCAGGCTCTCATTAGGTCTTTCATAACTCACGATATGACATTGTCTTAATTTTTCAAATTATTATTTATTATATGTTGTAAGTAGTATTCTAAAAAGTACTACTTAAGTATTTCATAGTGAAGAGGTAAAAAGCAATGCATGTTTAGAGCTAAGAGTTGAAACAGGGCATCAAATAGTGAAGTCCACTGAGTTGGCCTGTGCTATGATAGCTACTTTTGGAGACTGAGGCAAGATGACACTTGAGCCCAGGAATTCAAGATTAGCCTGGCCACAAAGCAGGGTCCACTTAAACCTCTTTTTCTTTCCTGAGCTCTCTGGGAATGCCGTTATTATCAATGTACCTAGAGTGTTTTCTATATTTAGAAAACATGTATTCAATTACATTGGTATATACATGTTTACCTAAGTGTGATCATGTGATATGTACTTCTTTATAGCTGGCTTTTCATTCAACTATATTGGAACATCTTTTTTCATGAATATGCAAAGTTATAACTCATTATCATAGCTACTTGATTATTATCCATTGGGTGAAGAAATGAGGTGACCGCTGGCTTTCTCTGACTGATTGATATTTAGATTGCTCTTAGTTTTTTTGTCAGAGAAAATTATTTGTTCATTTTCTCCTGATTAGTCTTAGAACGTTGTTTTCTATTTTAAATATAGGAAGTGCATTTTACCTGTTGGATAATTTAGAGGATGCTTCTCATCTTCGTTAGTTTTGAGCCTCTGCATCCAAACTGTATCCTTTAATTCACTTTGAAAAGCTTTGCAATTATTTTCACATTTAAAAATGCATTCTTTGGGAGTTGACTTCATCTCTATTAGAGGTTAGAATGGCATTATTTCTGCTTGATTTTCTCTATAGTAACTGGGCAAATCATTGGTTTTGTATATTAATTCATTTTTTACTTTATGAATTAGTGATTATAAGAAATGTAGCTATTTCCATTGTGTTTCATAAAATAATAACACCTTCATAAATTGTTTCCCTGTTTTCTGACAGCCGTGTTTGTTTTCATACAGGAAAAGTACAAGTCCTAACTCAATGGCTAGTGTACCTTCTGTGCAGAAGTGCAATCATGGTCTTGTTGTTTATTTTCTTTCATTATCTTGATGTATTGGAATATTCTGAGTTAGCAGTTGGAAGGGCATATTGTTTGCAGTATGTTCTGGCTCAAGACATACAAAAGCATTATTTTGCTTCATAAAGCTATAGATCTTAAAAATTAATAACTGTTAGGTCAGATAAGCTTCAGACTTACAGGAAGTTGTAAGGATAACACTCTGTTCTGTGTCTGGGATGGCCCCCAAGCCCTGTGTGTTAAAGCTCTGCTTCCTGCTGTCACTAACTGAACCGATTTGCTGTCTGCTGTGATGTTTCGATTTGTTGTGAAGCACTGGAGCAGAGTGACCCTGAGCTGAGACCTTCAAAGCCGGGTGTTACACTGAACCTTTCCTCCTTTAACTTGATTTTTCAGGTGTTTTGTCACAGTGGTGGAAAGGAAGAAATAATATCTTGGATCCCCCATGTCCAGTTTCTTTTATTGTTAACATGTGAATGTAACCATCAAAGTTCTAGACCCTAAAATCAACACGGTGCATTCCCATTGAGTTGAATCAATGGGAATTCAACTCTAGGTTTTATTAGAATTTTTCTGTCTTTGCAGCTAATATCTTTTCTATGTTACAGCAAATTCAGTTTTCATATGTCATTAAGTTTCCTGTCCATCATAGCTTCTTAATCCTTACCTATTTTTGAAGGGGTGTTAGCCAAGTATGTTGTAGAATTTCCCCCATTGGATTTGTCTCACCTTTTCTCATGGACAGAGTATTGGTTCTGGGGAAGTCTACAGTAGAATTTCCCGTATTTTCACATTATATTGGGGGCAATTAGTAGCAATCTAACCTATCAATTGGCAACGTGAACCTTTGCCACCTGGCCACAGTAATGGATGCCAGGCTTCTACTCTGTTGAGTTACTGTCCCACATCATGCCCAGGGCCTTGTGCATCCTAGGTCAGTTCTCTACCATTGACTTAACACTCTCAGCCTTTATGCTGTAGCAAGTCACGAAGTTCAGAAGACAGTAAAGTATGAATATGGGGCTGATGCTAATTAAATGATAACCTTACATATTATATACATAAATACAGATTGTATAACATCTATACTTGGCTTTCTATAGATGTTTTAAAACAATGTTAGAGAAGTAGCTAAAGAAATGTGTTTTGTGTGGTCCTGGGAGTAAAGCATTCTTTGAAGAAATATATACTGAGATATTTTGAGTCTTGTTTAATTTTCAGAGAAGACTTAGAAGTATCAGGAAATGTGTTTTGGTTTAAATACATCTAAGTGGCATGGCAATGAAGATGTTTGGGTAGAGATGAATAATAAGCTCAGTTGCTTATGCAACTCCATCCTTCAAACCCGGCTTGTGATGTATAATCCTTCTTCAGAGAAGATACACAAATGGTCAGTTAGCACACACACAGATGCTCAACATCAGCCACCGGTGGGAAATACAAACAAAGCCGTGATGGAGCGCTGCAGTTTTAAGACAGTGAGAGTATGAAAAAAAAAATTAAGTAAAATAAAAGGCAGCTAGAGCCATTGAGAACATGGGTTGAGGAGGATCTGGAGAAAATTGCTATCTTCAAATCTTCATGCCCTCTGTGAGGATGTAAAATGGTGCATTTTTGGAAAAAATCTGTAGGTTCTTCAGAAAGTCAAACAGAATTATCACCCAACCCAGCAATTCTGCCAAGATGAGTACAAAAACACATGCACACATAACAAGTTGTGCATGACCGTTCATTGTTGCACTATTTGAAGTAGTAAAAAAAAAAAAATGGTTATCTGCTAGAAGGAAGGGTGATTTCAGTGTGGGATAACACTGCAATGGATTGATACGGGACAATCAAGCACAATGAAATTCTTATATGTGCTACCACAGGGATGGGCCTCAAAAATACAATAAAAGAAATCTGTCATGGAGAACTCATTACATAAAGTGTCCGGAGTAAGCAATAATAAATGTCCATCTATATGGAGAACACAGACTGTGGCTTGTAAGGGCTGGAAAGATGGTCAGTGGCCAAGAGTGCCTGCCGTTCTTGCAGAGGACCTGGACTCAGTTCATATGACCTATATGGTGGCCTGAAGCCATGTATAACTCCAGTTCTAGGGAATCTGATGCTTTCACACCAGGTACCTATGCAAAGCATATACATACATGCAGGCAAACACCTACACATAAATTTAAAAAAAAAAAAACTTCAAAAAATAGCAGTTGTAACACTCTGAACTGCCATAGGGGAACATAGAAGTCATTGGACATGAGAGGTTGGTACCAGTCAGTCATGAAACACACCAGAGAGCAGATGGCCTACATATCTCAGAAGGCTTAACAAAAACAGTTCCTCAGTTGTCGTGTGCTTTAATACATATCTGACTTTTAGTTGAGATTTAAAGGCCTGTGTTGTTTCTTTTTTCTTTTCTTTTTTCCCCCTATATATATATATATATATTTTTTTTTTGAGACATCTCATTATGTAGACCAGGTTACAATAATTTACCACAAGCAATCTCAGATTAAGTACTTATAATCTAAAGAATACAGAACACTGAAAGCATTAAAACCTAAAATAATCTGGAAAGAGATGGCATCAGTCTGTTCTTTTCCTTAGTCTGTTATTGCAGTTGGGAAATAAAAACAACCAGGGATACCCAGGGCTGGGTGGAGCAGACAAGCATGGAGTACGGAAGTGTGGAGAAAGGGATGACTGCTGTGTCTCAGCTGGAGAAAAACAGGAGACTCCATAAAGACATGGGAGGCATTCCGTCTTAGCCTACTCTGGGTCTCCAGCCTCCTGTACAGAACGGCCTGGTTCCTTCTCCTCCTCATCTGTTGGAGCTGCCTCCTGCAAAAGCCTGTCGAGCACCTGGCAATCTAGCCTTTGGATGGGTCCTGGTTGGAATGCACCTTCCTAGTTTTCCCTGGACTACTGCAAATTCACATGAGCTTTCCGAGTCTAGCCAACCCAAAGTGTCAGCTGCCTTTGATACCTGGCTGGTGTTGGATGCATACGGCTGGAAAAATTTTAGGTCCTCTCTAGAAACTAGTAAATATATCACGACAAACAACATGCCAGAATTAGAACCAAAAAATGAAAAAGAAGAAACAAACACGCACCATGGAGGTCTGACATTACTTGTACAAAGGGGTGCAATGTAAGCCCTGAAGACAGTGATTCTCAACATGTGGGTCATGACCCCTTTGGAGTTCAGATGGCCCTTTCATGGGGGTCACATACCAGATATCCTGCATATCAGATATTTACGCTATGATTCACAACGGTAACAAAAAATATAGTTATGAGGTAGCAACAGAAATAATTTTATGGTTGGGGGGGGTCACCACAACATGAAGCGTATTAAAGGAAAGTTGAGACCCAGTGCCTTAAGGGCTTGCTGGTGTTGCTTAGAATACCTACAAGACATCTAGCGCTTAAGCAGCCATGTTGGACTATGAATTGGAAGTCATGTGTGGCACACAGCTGCGTGACAAAGTAGGAAGTCTGAATAAATACAATGTAGAAGGAACCAGGGTAGGAAACAGAGGCTGCCTCAGGCAGGCCAGCCTCACGTAGCTGCTGTGTCTCACTGAAACTTATAGCTTTACATTTTCAGTTAAGTATGTTGCCATTAAAAAAAAAAAGTTATTTTAAATTATGTGTTTGTGTGGGGATATGTGTATGTAAGTGCAAGGCCCTCAGAGGCCAGACACGATGGATCCCCTGTAGCTTGACTTATCGATGATTTTAAGCCACACAACCCCTGTGCTGTAAACTTTATAAAGAAAGAGGCTTACTTTGAGCCATAATTCTATGGAGGTTGGGGATAGAAGGCTGCATTTGATGGCATGGTCTCAAGAGCGTTCAGGCTGTCCTGTGGCAAGGGAGCAGTTACTAAGCATCTGTGTATGTGTGTTTTCTTCTCTCTTTATAAAGTCACCAGGATTTGATTGTGGTGCATACAACCTCAGGACTTATCAAATCTTATCCATTTCTCAAACACCACCATTAAGTTAATTTTCTTCCATCTCAATCTCTCACAATGGGCATTAAGTTTCAACCAAGAAAACTTCGTGGTTTCTTGTTATTCAACCAGTATCCAAATCACAGAATTTATGGTGGTGGATAGGTTAATCAACTTTTTAAATTATTAATTATATTAGTAAACCATAGCATTATTTGGTTTCCTATAAATATATATGACTGCTTATGAATTACTAAGTCACGGTCTAGAAAAATGTAGTTTAAATCCTTTAACGCAAAACAATTCATTGATATTTTTGACTTGTGGCTCTTAGGATTAGGGTCCTCTAGCCTTCCTCAGGTTACTGCTCCCGCCATTTGTATCTTTGTCCAGTTGCCTGCTCTGGGGATCCAAGTCTAATCTGCAAGTTTTTGGTAGGACCTTGAGAGCTTAGATTCTAAACTTGGATGTTGACTGCTATTTCCAGAGTCTTGGATTACTCACTGAGACCAGTCACCTCTTCTGAGGAATGGTAGAAAGTAGTGTTTCAACTTCTGTTCTGAATTCAATTTCTCTTGTGTTGTCATAAACAATGATGAAAAACCCAACTGTCCTATTTTACCAATAAGGATTCAGGAGCCAGATGCTGGGGTGAAAACCTGCTAGCTCAGAGAGGCAGAGAGAGAGCCCAGCTCACCTTCCTTCTCAGCTTTGGCTCGGATGGAAAAAAACCC
Source organism: Psammomys obesus (assembly GCF_907164565.1). Taxonomy (NCBI): domain Eukaryota; kingdom Metazoa; phylum Chordata; class Mammalia; order Rodentia; family Muridae; genus Psammomys; species Psammomys obesus. Next base: position 12,897,696 of record NW_026596143.1, on the reverse strand, counting down.
AAACGGCTCACTAGTAGAACTGACAGTTCAGGAGGAAAAGGCCAAAAACCCAAGGCCAAAGGCTTGCTTGTTCAAAGCCTCAAAAGCCAGGGATCTGAGGAGGTGAAGCTACACTAAAGCCTGAGCTTGAGCTAAAATCTCTGGTTCTTCTACAAGCTGTCTTAAATACCCCTCAACTCAAAGTCCCTCCTGGTCTTTAATCCCTGTCAGGCTCTCCACCTAGGGTTAACTTTATTACAGAGAGCTCTTGGATTAAAGGTGTGTGCTAGGGCTGGATGAACCACACCATAATCACCTGTTTACAATAAACATAAAATTCTTGGATTAAAGGTGCGTGTTAGAGCTCAACCAAACAATAAACAGGGTTTTACAGTTCACAATTTGGGGGTTCACTCTGGCGCCCACTATCCTACAACACTCTTGTTTAGTCACTCATCGACAACCTGGTCCTCAGACTTGAAAGTGACAAATGCTCTGTGTCTCTGCCTAGTGAAGAACCTCAGGCAGCCATAGATGTGCCTCAGTGTGGCTCGTCAATTTTTATTACTGTAATAAATAGCCTGTGATAAAAAAAAAAAATTTATGGAGAAGAAAGGTTTGTTTTGGTTGACACTTTTGGAAGTTTCAGGCCTCTTTGCTTTGGGGCGTGATTTTAGGCAGCACAACATGGTGAAGGCATGCAGAACCACTTACTTCACATCTGGGAGAAAAAGAGAGGAAGATGAAGAGGATGGGAACCCACTGTGCCCTTCAAGGTCATGCCTCCAGTGACCAGAATAAATTACTACTAGGCCTCACTTTTACAGGTTCCACCACCTCCCAAACAAGCTGGGGTCCACACTTGATGTGGGCCTTTGTGTCCACTGACTTCATAACAACCAACGTTTCCTTTGGCGTTCCAGACTTGGGAAGCCTCGTCTTGGCAAGAGAGGAGGTGAAGTCTTGCTGAAGCCTCTGCTGTACTCAGCCCTCTGGGGTCCAGGCTGAGACTCCCTTTGAGGTGAGGTCTTGAGGTGAGGTCTTGGGTTGGAGGACACCATTCTCTCCAGCTTCAAGAAGGAAGCCTTTCTTGTCTTTACCAGACCTCTGCATGCCCTGCTGCAGACCCAGGGAGGGTGCAGGGTGGGCCTCTAGCATTAGCTCCAGCTCCTGCAGAGTTTCAGAGTTGGGTGCTACAGCAGATGACAAGCATGTCAGCTTAAACAACTCAATGTGAGAGAAGCGCTGAGGGCAGCATCAATAGGCTTTTCTGATGGGCGCAAAGATGCAGTTAGCACTCACAACAACCCTCCAACACCCCTTTTGTTGTTGGTCCTGTTATTTGGTCCGTTGACCACTGCATAAACTTTTATGCATATCTCTCTGTGTGTTAGAACTGTACTTCTTACCAAAGATGGCTTGAGAAGGCTTGAGGATGGTGCCAGGGGTCTTGGGGTTTTACTTTTTTATTAATTACTTTTTTATTAATTACTTTTCTATCACTGTGTCAAAATACCACGGTTAAGGGGGAACTTTGTAACTGTGTGGTTTTTCCATGCCTGTACTTGCTCTGAATAATGACATAGAGACCTTTATATTTATTATAAATTTTAGGCTCTGTAACTGGGCAGATACTCGACTATTCTACCTCTGAATACTTGGTGGCCTATGTCCTGCCACCGTTACCTGCCATCTTAGTTTTGTTCAGGCACCTGCTTCCTCATCTGTGGCCTGAGGCAACACTTCTCTCTGGTCCCCATCTGAGACCAACTCTTTCTGGGTCCAAAAATCCTGCTTTTTTCTCTCCTTCCCAGCTATTGGCTGGTCAGCTCTTAGTTTAACCAATCAGAAGGCGATAAAAAACAATATTTACAAAATACTGAGATGGGAGATGCTTCATAAGAACAATACCAAAATCCAGCCTGCAATCAGATCTGTGCCCACACAGAAATCAGCGTTTGAGTAATCTGTACACAGTTCACATGACATCACTTCAACAGAACTTATAAAAGAAAGAGGCTTCTGGGGTTTACAGTTCCAGAGTGTGGAGCACAGGTAACAGGGTGAGCAGGTAGCTAGAGCTCACATCTTGAGCTGTAAACACAAAGCAGACAGAGCAGAGCCAAAATGGCAGTCTTGAAACTTTCAAAGCCTACCTCCAAGGTCATCCTTCCTCCATCAAGGTCACACCTCCTAAGCCTCCCAAAAAGTGGTATCAACTGGGGGCCAGGAGTTCAAATTCACTCTCATTCAAACCACCACATGGATTAGAATGGAAAGTCTTTGTCATCTGCACCGAAGGTGGAGATGCCATTTCTACTCCAGACCACGATGGATGTGAGGAAGTCGAGAGGGGACTGGGGGAGAAGCAGCAAAGGGAGGCTCTCTGTGTTTCAAAGTTGGACACACTAAGAGCTGTGCTACAGCTTGAAATGAAGGTATGCCAGACTCTTTCTATTTTCTCATAGACTTATTCTGCCTTGCATTTACTCTGAATAAATCTGGGGAAGAAAAGGCTTTCAATCATGCCTCCAGGAACTCTGGGATGAGTAAAATGCACCCCAGAGCTTGGACCATATTTTCAGGCACCTTAGTTTCAGACCCTTAGTTTCTTAGCAGGCTTTTTCTGAGAACTTTCCAGAAAATGTGTGTAAAAAGTTGGGCATCCACTTATCTTGGGGAGGAACACGTATTTCCCTTCACTGATTCTGAGGGTTGTTATCTAAAAGCTGTCTAGACTTTAGATTCCAACTGGGCCAAGGAGAATGTGAATAAAATATGTTTCATGTGGGGGTGGGAGTGGACACTATGAAATATTTCTTTTGTTGACCTCTGGGTCAGACTCCCTGCATAGTCAGCTCGAGGCCCCACAACTTGGGGAATGGGATTTGTCAGTGTCTAAGCGATGTCCCATCACGAGGAGCCTGTATATTGCTTGGCTCGCACAAAGTGCTTTTGCAATAAACTTTTCCATTTGGGTGAAAAGCGAGCAGAAGCGGCCTTTAATCTTGCCTTGTGTATCTGTGGTGGGGTGGGGTGATTGCTCCCAACTGCTTTGAGATCATCTTGGTGGGATAGTGGGAGGTGGAGCCCAGCCTTTCTTTTCTTTTAAAGAAGGAAAAAAAAAGTCTTTTTATCCCAAGCTCATCATTCTAGCATCCAGCCAAAACCACATTTTTTTCCAGTTTATTAAACATGTTGCCTCTTAGATCTTACAGTAAAATCAATTTCCTTTCTGTAGGGGACAAGCGTATTGTCTTGTGATTTTTCCGTGTTGATTCTGCTGTCTTCAAAGGGCATCCCCCCAGTTCTGCAGCTCTAGTACAACGCTACTAATTGGAGGAGAAAGGAGTTATCCCTCCTTGCTGCCCTCCTGGGATGGGGGTGGGGTGGGACACAGCTAGCTGTCTTCCAGTACTGAGCCACAGTGCTCCACCTCCCTAGGCAGCTTTGTCTTGGGGAGCACGTGGACTGTGAAGATTCTGTGCTCTATGGGACAGTGCTCGAAGGTCTCTAGTCCTCAGCAAGACCCTGGGGCATCCGTCTCTAGCAACTAACATTATCTCAGTGTCCTCGTAATCTTCATTGAGAAAATAATTCGCTTTGTGTACCATCAAAGACCTCACCAACAGTCGCCCAATTAATACAGTTTCTTTGGTTTGAAAATTAGTGGGAACTCCATATTTTAGTGTCTGTGATTGTAGCCATGAGTGAAATGCTCTTAAGGACTGTGTGTTAACGGGGGGGTTGGTGTTAGTTTTTTGTTGCTGTGACAGAATTCCCAATTAGGAATAGTGCTTCCTCAAGATCCAGCTATACCACTCCTAGGCATATATCCAAAATATGCTCAAGTACACTACAAGGACATTTGCTCAACCATGTTCATAGCAGCTTTATTCGTAATAGCCAGAATCTGGAAACAACCCAGATGTCCCTCAACGAAGGAATGGATACAGAAATTGTGGTACATTTACACAATGGAATACTACTCAGCATTTAAAAACAAGGAAATCATGAAATTTGCAAGCAAATGGTGGGAGCTAGAAAAGATCATCCTGAGTGAGGTATCCCAGAAGCAGAAAGACACATACAGTATATACTCACTTATGAGTGGATATTAGACATATAATATAGGATAAACATACTAAAATCTGTACACCTAAAGAAGCCAAACAAGAAGGAAGTCCCAGGGTAAGACGATCAATCCTCACTTAGAAAGACAAATGGGATGGACATTGGAAGTAGGAGAAAACAAGAAACAGGACAGGAGCCTACCATAGAGGGCCTCTGAAAGACTCTACCTAGCAGTGTATCAAAGCAGATGCTGAGACTCATAACCAAACCTTGGGCAGATGCAGGGAATCATATGAAAGAAGGGGGAGTTAGTAAGACCTGGAGAGGACGGGAGCTCCACAAGGACCAAATATATCTGGGCACAGAGGTTTTTTCTGAGACTTATTTTCCAACCAAGGACCATGCATGGATATAACCTAGATCTCCTGCTCAGATGTAGCCCATGGCAGCTCAGTGTCCAAGTGAGTTCTCTAGTAAGGGGAACAGGGACTATTTCTGACATGAACTCAGTGGCTGGCTCTTTGACACCCCCTCCCCCCAAGGGAGGATCAGCTTTGCTAGGCCACAGAGGAGGACAATGAAGCCAGTCCTGATGAGACCTGATAAACTAGGGTCAGATGGAATGGGAGGAGGACCTCCCCTATCATCGGATTTAGAGAGGGACAGGGAGATGATGAGGGAGGAAGGGTGGGGTTGGGAGGGGATGAGGGAGGGGGCTACAGCTGGGATACAAAGTAAATAAACTGTAATTAATGTAAAAAATAAAAATTAAAAAAAAGAAAATTAGTAGGAACTCTAATTATGCTTTAGTGTCCATGAATGTAGCCATGAGTGAAATGCTCTTAAACACTGTGTGTTAAAGGGAGATAGTGTTAGTTTTTTGTTGCTATGACAGAATTCCCAAGGCAATCAGCTTAAAGGGGGAAAAGTTCCCTTCACAGTAAGTTCCTTCAGGAGTGGTGAAGCTTTTAGTTGGGCACCAGCCCTATTTCTCCATGCTCAATGACACGTGTAAATGGTATATTCAGCAATAGGGCCTTACCACCTGGGTGTGGAGAGTAACCCACAACACCAGCAGTAGTCTGTAGTGTTTGGGGAGATCTTTTGGATCTCTTCTGCCAATGACTCAACAAGATGCCATCTGTGCTGGAGAGTTTTATGTCAACCTGACACAAACCAAATTCATTGAGAGAGAACCTCAGTTAAGAAAATGCCTGTAGCCTGTAGTGATCAAAAGTGGAGGGACCAGCCCCATTGTGGTACTGAGTTCTGTAAAAAAGCGGGCTGAGCAAGCCATGGAATGTTGGGGGCCATGCAGGAAAAAAACAGCAAAACAACTCTAGAACTCATGGAATGTGGCCCACTGGTTAGCACACCCACGACGGATGTCTCAGGGAGGCAGAACCCCAAAAGTATGTGTCCTGAGGACGTCATGCTGCTATGGAGCACAGCTCTGCTTGTTGCCCCTGTGTTCACCACATCCCTCATGATATCTGCATTGTGTGCGAACTCTGAGACGGCTTCCGGCCCCTCACTGGCCAGTGTCCCTGGCACTCACAGTAACAATGCTTGATCTCTTTCAGGCGTGGTTGCTGGAGCAGATTAATGATTTAGCCACCACCCTTGAAAAGAACCTACAGGTGTAGATTGCTAGCAGTGACCGCTACCCTCAGAAAGAATTTGGAAAAATAGATTGTTTAGCAAGGTTAGATAAAGATGTTTTTGCTATTGGCTCTGATGCAAAAATATTGTAAAGAACAATTTGAAGGTAAGAAATAGTACACTCTTAAGAGTAAAGCGAGGGACTTTTTGAGGTCGGTGAACAAAGACAACAGCACAGAGTTAGCACTGGCTGACAGGAGGCTCTCAAGCTGGGCTGGTGACTAAGACAATTTTCTTCTACTTGTTTTTGCCCCCAGCTTCCTGATATGACTTCATAAAAATTATTAACAAGTAGATGCTCACCTTAAAGATTTAAAGTAGAGATGGCTGATTTTTTTTTAAGTACTCCAACAAGACCTGCATGCCAGAAGGGGGCATCAGATCACATTATAGATGGTTGTGAGCCACCATGTGGTTGCTGGGAATTGAACTCAGGACCTCCGGAAGAGCAGCCAGTGCTCTTAACTGCTGAGCCACCTCTCCAGCCCATGGCTGATTATTTTATATAGAAGTTTAATTTATGATTCTTTTAAGATTTTTATAAGATTACCTTTTAAGATAATTGATTCTTTGTAACCGCAAATTGCAACCTGCCAGTAAAGAAAAAGCTGGCTGAGAAACTGTCTTGCTCGCTTTGTTATATATTTATTAATATATAACAAATTGCTTAGTTACAAATGTATAGGGTTCTTGGGAATAACTTGTTTTTCATATTTGTTTCTCACCCATAATATGTAAAACACTTGATCATGTGAAGGTACTGGGGAACATGTTTTTCTTAAGTATACTCATTGTAATCATTCAGTTAAAGAAAAATAGAATGATAGGGGAGGTCCTCCTCCCTTCCCTCTGACTCTAACCTATCAGGTCTCATGAGGACTGGCTGCATTGTTTTTCTCTGCTGACTGGTAAGGCTGCTCCCCCTCAGGGGGAGGTGATCAAAGAGCCAGTCACTGAGTTCATGTCAGAGACAGTCCCTGTTCCCATTACTAGGGAACCCACTTCTGTGTAGGAGTTCTAGGTTATCTCCCTGCATGGTCCTTGGTTGGAGTAACAGTCCCACAAAAGACCCCTGTGCCTGGATTTTTTGATTCTGTTGCTCTCCAAGTGGAACTCCTGTCCCTTCTAGGTCTTTCTATCTCTCCCTTCTTTCATAAGATTCCCTGAATTCTGCCCAAAGTTTGGTGAGTCTCAGCATCTGCTGGAGGGGAGTGGGAGGAGATGAGGAAGGGAAGGTAGGATTGGAAGGGCATGAGGAAGGGGGCTACAGCTGGGATAAAGAGTGAATAAATTGTAATTAATAAAAAAATAAATTAATTAAATTTTAAAAAGAAAACTATAATGTAACCACATTGTGATTTTTGTACTGCTTGAAAGGTCTTTCTGGGATGTATAAGCTGTGGGAAAAAGTAAAAATGTGGTTTGGAACTCGCTCTTTGGAGTTTGACCCATACACCAAGAGGTATGTATATGTATGTATGTATATAAGGTGGTTTGGAACTCACTCTTTGGAGTTTGTTCCATTTATCAAATGTATATAAGTATATATGTGTATATGGACAGTAGCTGGTAAAGTTGGAATCCATTTCCATCCACTGAATATGGTACTGTGTGTGTGTGTGTGTACGTATGTATGTGTATGTATGTGTGTGTGTGTGTGTGTGTGTGTATGTATGAATGTATAAGTAAGAGAAGATTGAAAGAAGCTTGTTGGAACCTACCTGCTGGAGTCTGTCTTCTTCATTAAGTGTGCATATGTGTGGTCTTTTTTCTCTCTTTTTTTTTCTTTTTTAGATGCTTTGCCACTACCAGCGGAAAGCCCTCACTAAGAGCTATCAGCCTTAGCCCCTGCGTATCATAATAGGCGTAAGCCCATGCCAGGAAGCTACCAGCACTTGCCTGCCACCAAAAACAATTCAATTCTGGTCCCCCCATTTGCCACTATCAGTGGAAGCCACCGTCAGTAACTATCAGTTCCAGCCTGGAAAATTACCCTCAAAAAAGTCTTCTGGGTCACCAGACAACACCTGGATCTTCGCCCCGCCTCAGTTTCCTCAGGTGAATAGCGAAGTTGGTCTTTGATAATGGCGAGCAAGCCGGGAAGCAGCACCTCTCCATGACCACTGCCCCAGCCTCTGCCTCCTGGTTCCTGCCCTGTTTGAGTTCTCATTTTTAAGGACCAGTGTTGTGGAAGTGGAAGTGGGATAACCCCCTCCCCCTCAACCTGCTTTGGTCATGGTATTTCATCACAGCAATAGTGACCCTAACTAAGACACAACCCATTCCTGGTTCTGGGGCTATTCCGTGTAGCATGTGATGTCGAGTTGGGGCAGTATTCTACCATTACATAGCAACTCCATTTAAATTCCTTTTATTGTCTTTGGAAGCTTCAACAGTAGTTTTCAAGTGACTTTTTAAAAGGCCTTTCCTGTTAGTTATGCTTCTCCACATTCCTCACTTTCCTCTGCCCTCCAAATCCCCTCCCCATTTAATCCTACTAGTCTCCTCCTCTATCCCCTCATAACAATAAATTCTATTTCTGTTTTGTTGGTGGTTATTAATATTCATTATTGAATTATCTTTTAGGCAAACGGTGGTTCTTCCTAAACCAGCTGTATACCCAAATCACCACACAGAGACTAGGATTTATTTAATTAACCCAGAGCACAATGTTGGGCAATAGTTACTCCATCCTATACCTCCAAGCCCTCATAGGTTCCTGTCATTCCAATTTCCCACATTATACTTGCTTTTAGTCATATCTTAGGTCCGGTTCGTCTCTCCTCAATGTTCCAAGTCCTGTCCTGCCCGTCTCTCCTCTCCCACTCCTCCCACTTGCTTCCTTCTCTTCCTCTCCAGACCAGGGTATCCCACCCTATTCTCTCCATTGCTCCACACTGGCTGGATGTTTAAGTTGAAAATACAGAGAACAAATGGTGGCATGCTTACACAAACTTGAGACAGATGATGCTTAGAATAAACATTACAGTGCAATGTGGGTTTGAAACCAGATAGTGGAGTAGAGAAATCAGCATGTGAATGAACAAGGGTAAATTGTATACATTCTACAAGAACATTATACCAACATTGTTTCTCTGGAAGATCTTTCCCTTCCCCCCTCATTCTTCACTAGCTATCTAACCATGGTGGTTATTCTAAATGAAACAAACATATCTAAAATTTAAAAGCTAACACACACACACACACACACACACACAAAACAAAATAAACAATAAAAAAACCCAAATGCACTATTTGTCTTTCTGGGTGTGGGTTTCCTCACTCAGGATGATCATTTATTGATCCATTCATTTACCTGAAAGTTTAATAATTTTATTTTTCTTAACACTGGATATTATTCTATTATATGAACACACCACATTTTCATTATCCATTCATTATTTGATGGGCATTTAGGATGTTTCCAATGTCTGGCTCTTGCGAATAGAACAGCAATGAACATGAATGAGTATTTCTGGAGTAAGACATAGAGTACTTTGGGTAGATGCCTAAGAGTGGTATGGCTGGGTCTTTTATTAGATCAACTTTCAGCTTTTTGAGAAGCTTTGGCACTGATTTCTAATGGATAAGTGTCTCCTTTCCCCACATTCTCACCAGCATGTGCTGTCATTTGCTTTATTGATCTTGGCCATTCTGACTTGGGTAAGATAAAACCCTGAAGTCGTTTTAATTTCCATTTCCCTGCTGGCAAGGATGCTGAACATTTTAAGTGTTTCTGAATCTTTATGCTTCATCTTTTGAAAAATTTATGTTTCATTTTATACCCATTTTTAAATTGGCATATCTGTTTTTTTGATGTTTAGTTTTTCTCCTTCTTTGCATATTTGAGATACTAACCCTCAGTTGGATGTACAAATGGTAAAGATTTTTCCCATTCTTTAGGCGGCCACTTTTCTCAAATGGCAGTGTCCTTTGTCGGGCAGGAGCTTTTTGATTTTGTGAAGTTTCATTTATTAATTGCTGGTATTAATGCTTGCATAATCAGGGTCCTGTTCAGAAAGTCTTCTTTTGTGCCAGTGAACTCAAGCCTATTTTATATGTTCTCTTCTATAAGATTCAGGGTTATAGTTATTATGTTGAAGTTCTTGATCAATTTGGAGTTGAGTTTTGTGCAGAGTGATAAACATGATCTCTTTGCAATCTTCTACACAGTCATTCAGTGTGGCCAGTACTGTTTGTTGAAGATGCAGTCTTTTCTCTGGCATGTATTTTTGGCTTCTTTTTTAAAAATTCAGCTGTGGGGAGTTACATGTTGGCCTTTAATTCTATTCTGTTGATCAATGTGTCTGTTTTTATGACATCCCATGCTGTTTATTTCTATATCTCTCTGGTACGATTTGAAATCAAGGACAGTGATGCCTCCAGCAGTTCTTGTTATTAATGATTATTCTGGCTATTCTGGGTTTCTTGTGTTTCCATATGTAGTTGAAAATTGCTTTTTTTAAAAAAAATTTCTTTGGGGAATTGTATTGGAATTTTGATGAGGATTGAACTGAATTTATAGATTGTTTTTGGTAAGATGTCCATTTTCACAATGTTAATTCTATTGATCCACAAACATGGGAGATATTTTCATTCTCCGATGTCTTTTTCATTTTTTTTTTCTTCAGTGTCTTAAAGTTTTTTACTATATAAATCTTTCACTTGCCTGGTTAGAGTTACTCCAAGATATTATTTTTGAGGCTACTGCAAAAGATACTATTTCTTTCATTTCTTTCTCAGTATGTTTGTAGTTTGTATGTAGGAAGGCTACTAATTTCTGTGTTTGTCTTATAGCATGCCACTTTGCTGAAAGTGTTTATCAACTATAGAAGTTTCCCGGTACAGTCTTTAGGTCTCTTATCTATAAATCATATTGTCCACAAATAAGGATATGTTGATTTCTTCCATCGTTATTTGTATCTCCTTCAGTTGTCTTTCTGCTCTAGCTATGACTTCAAGTACTATATTGAATTGGTAGGGAGTGGTAATTCTTGTTTTGTTTCTTATTTTAGTGGAAATGCCTCCAGTATATCTCTGTTTAGGATGATGTTGGCTGTGGGCTTGCTGTACATTCCCTTTATTATGTTGAGGTATGCCTCCCATAGTCCTAGTTTCTCTAGGGTTTTTATATTATAGAGGCATGTTAGATTTTGTCAAAGCCCTTTCCTGGACATAATGAGATGATCATGTGGGTTCTGTATTTTAGTCTTTTTATGTGATGGATTATGTTTACTGTTATGTATATCTTGAACCATTCCTTTATCCCTCGGATGAAGCCAACTTGATCGTGATGGATAGTCTTTTTTGATGTTGTCTTAGGGTTCTATTGCTGTGAAGAGCTATCATGACTGTGTCAACTCTTAGAAAAACATTTCAGTAGGGATGGTCTGCCGTTTAGAGGTTGAGTCCATTATCATCATATCAGGAAGCATGGAAGCATGGAGGCAGACATGGTGCTGGAGAGGCAGCCAAGAGTTTCACATACTGATCTGCAAACAGCAGGAAGAGACAGTCACACACTTCCTCCAACAACACCACACCTACTCCACCAAGGCCGCACCTACATGGGCCATATTTATTCAAACTACCACATTCCACTTCCTGGCTCCCTTAGGCCAAACATAATGCAAAATGCATTTAGTCCAACTTCAAAAGTGCCCATAATCTATCACAGTCCAAATTTCAGAGTCTCTTCTGTGACTCATGCAACCTCTTAACTGTAATCCCCTATAAGGTCAAATTCAAAAAGCAGATCACATACTTCCAACATATCATGGCATAGGATAGACATTACCATTCCAAAAGGTAGCAGAGTAAGAAAATGCTGCCTCAAAGCAAGACTGAAAACCAGCTGTGCACACTCCAAGCTCTGCAGCTCCATGTCTGATGTCAAGGTGCTCTTCAGATCTCCAACTCCTTTCAGCTGTGCTGACTTCAACATGTTTCTTTCTCTTGGGCTGGTTCCACTCCCAGTCAGCAGCTCTCCTCAGCAGGTAGCCTGCAACTCCAACATCTTCAACATCTTGGGATGGCCAAGACAATCTAGGGTTCACCTTCACAGCTTCACACATGGCCTCTCTAGGCCTCTAGGCAGGGACACCCCTGACACATATGCCTGGCCTCAGCAGCTTTCCTTAGTTGTGGAAGGAGATTCCATAATCTCTCTCTCTCTCTCTTTTTTTATCCTTGACTCTAAAGCCAGAAACATGTGGCCAAAGAAGCCAAGTTCAACTGCTCTCTGGGGCTGGAACATGACTCCTCTCCCTTGTTCATTCACATTTTCATGGTCTGTTTTCCATGGTCTCCTTCACTGTTTAAACTTGACTGTTCTGAAACTGGATCTGTAGAACAGGCTAGCCTCTGGAGTGCTGGGATTAAAGGCATACACCATCACCTGGGACCCCTTTTTTCCTCAAATTGTACATTTTGCAAATTTCCTTGCTCAGTTTCTTCTTTTTTATTATAGATCTGCAGAAGCCTGGCCACTGACAACCACATTCCACAGTCCTCATGAGGCTCTTTTGAAATCTTCTCTGCAAAAGCAATTAATTCAAAACTCTTCAGTTTAACCTCAGGCTGAGTTTTTGGACAAAGACAGAGAGCAGCCACATTCTTCACCAAAATATCACAGGAACAATCTCTAGGCAACATACTAACATACTTCTCCTCTGAAACCTCTTGAGCCAGACCCCCCACAGTTCAAATTACACTCAATACCACTGTCTTCCAAATTCCTACTAGCATGGCCCATTAAGCCCGCCTTAAAGCGGTCAGCTACTTTTCTAATCCACAGTCCTAAAGTCCACATGCCTCCAAACAAAAGCTTGGTCAGGCAACACCCCATTCCCTGGTAACAGCTTCTGCCTTAGACTTTCTATTGCTGTGAAGAGACACAATGACCATGGTGACCCTTATGAAAGAAAACATTTAATTGAGCCGGTCCTACAAATCAGAGGTTTAGTCCATTATCATCATGGTAGGAAGCATGGCAACATGCAGGCAGTATGGTGCTGGACAAGTAGTTGAGAGTTTTACACTTTGATCTGAAAGCAGAAGAAGACTGTGTGCCACATTGGGTGTAGCTTGAACATATGGGACCTCAGAGCCCACCCACACAGTGACACACTTCCTCTAACAAGGCCACACCTCTTAGTAGTTCCCTGTGGACCTATGGGGGTCATTTTTTATTCAAACAACCACAGATGTATTCTTAAATTCTGTTTGCGAGTATTTTGCATATTCATAAGGTCTTTTTTTTTTTTTTTTTTTTAGTTTTGCTATCAGGATAATAGGATTTTTGTAAAACAAATTAAAACAAAGTTGCAAATGTTTCTTCAGTTTCTCTTTAATGGAAAAATGTAAGGAATGTTGGCATTAGCACTTCTTTGGAGGTTTGGAACAATTCTGAATCTGTTTGGCCTTGGACTTTTCTTTTGTGGAGGACTAGGACATTTTAAATTAATGCATGTATTTAACTGGGGGTAATGGGTCTGTTTAAAATGTTTATTGCATCTTGATTTAAATTTGGTAGGTTTACATATATCAAGAAATGTATCTGTTTCTTCTAGGTTTTCCAGGTTGGTGAAATGCAGGTTTTTAAAATATGCCTGTATGATTCTTTAAATTTCCTTGGTCTCAGTTTAGTATCTTCCTTTTCATCTCTAATTTTATTGATTTAGAACCTTTATTTCTTTTAGTTAATGTGGCTAGAGACTTGTTAATTCTTTCAAATAACCAACTTGTCATTTATCCTTTGTAGTTTTGTTTCTATTTAATCCTGAAGTTTGATTATTTATGTATTTATAGCACTTCTTTTTAGTGTTATTTCTTCTTTTTTTTCTATTTTTAGAGATTTCAAGTGTATTATTAAGTTATTAGTGAGCTCTCTTCAGGTTTTTGTTGTTGTTCTTTGTTTGTTTGTTTTTTTCTCGAGACAGGGTTTCTCTGTGTAGCCCTGGCTGTCCTGGACTCACTTTGTAGATCAGACAGGCCTCTAACTCACTGAGCTCTGCCTGCCTCTGCCTCCTGAGCACTGGAGCTAAAGGCATGAGCCACCATACCCAGCTCCAGTGTTTTGATATAGGCCGTTGGTCCTGTGAAATTTCCTCTTATATTCCCCCTTCATTGTGTCCCTTGGGTTTGGGTATATGTGTTTTCATTTTCATTAAGTTCTAAAAAGTTTTTAATTTCCTTCTTGATCTTCCTTCACCCAATTTCCATTCAGTAGTGAGTTATTTAGTTTCCATGAGTTTGCATACGTTCTGCTGATTCTGTTGTTGTTATGATGCAGGGATCTATTTTAGTTTTCCTATATGTGTTGAGACTTTCTTTGTGTCCTAATACATAGTCAGTTTTGGAGAAAGTTGTGGGCTGCTGAGAAGAAAGTGTCATCTTGGGTGTAGCTAATTTTCTCTTCAGACTCAAACTTTTCTTCTATTCTGTAGAGCTGGACTGATGGACAGACATTACGTAAATTTGTTTTGAATATGAACTGTTTTTCTTTCTCCATGAATTGTGATTGCTAGTTTTGCTGGGTATAGTAGTCCAGGTTGGTATTAGGCTTGTAGATCATCCATCTAGGACCGTCTGGCTTTTAGATTCTTTATTAAAAAGTCAGGTGTTATACTAGTGGACTTGACTTTATCTATTACTTTGTCTTTTCCTTTTGCAGATTTTAATATCTTTTCTTTGTTCTATACATTAGTATTTTGAATATTTATATCATGGAAATTTTCTCTTCTGTTCCTATTTGGTGTTCTGCATACCTCTAGTACCTTAGCAGTCATCTCCTTTTTAGGCTAGGGAAATAATCTTCTATGATTTGTTTAAAATAGTTTCTGTGTCTTTGACCCGGAATTCTTCCCCTTTCTCTATACCATTATTTGTAGGAGTGCTATTTTCATAATGTCTCAGATTTTCTGGATAATTTCTGCCTAAAATTATTTATATTTAACATTTTCTTGGCTGAGCTTTACATTTCTTCTACTTTGTGTTAAACCTGAACTTCTCTCTTTCACATCCTTCTGTTAATGAGGCTTATCTCCGGACCTTTTGTTTAACTTCCTGAATTTTTCATTTGAGTTTTATTTAAGATTGGCTTTTCCTCAGCCACTCTATTTCTTTGTTAAATTCCATGTTCATATCTTGAATTGTTTTCATGATTTTATTCAACTGTGTGTTTGTATTTTCATGATCTTCACTGAGGCATTTATTCACATCCTTTTTAAGATCCTTGAACATATCCATAATTGTTGTTTTGAAGTCTTTTTCTTATGCTTCAGTTAAACTGTCTTTTTTTGGGGGGGGTGTCAGTGTATATTACACTGGTGTTGCTGACTTCTGTAGAAGGCATATTGTCTTGGCTGTTAGTGTTTGTGCTTTTGCATTGGGATCTAGACATCTGTAGTTATGATATGTTTTTTGATGTAGATATTTGGTCTTTGTTAGGTAGGTTGTTCTGTTCTTTGATTGCTGTTCCTCCAATCTGAGAAGTAGTGGAGTACTGCTTGGCTTCTAGTGTTGGGGCCCCCTCCCTAGCTCCAGCCTCACATGACAAGGCATGGAGCTGGGACGGGAGGAGGGGCTGAGGTGGGAGTCAATGGAAATTCCAAGAGTACTCTGGAAATACCATGCAGGCAGCAAATCTGGAGGGACAGAGCTAATTAGGCTCCTTGGAACTAAAGTCCCACTGTCAGACATAGAGCTCCAGGATATGGTCTTACCCCCACTAGATTCTGGCCTCGCTTTCATTCAGTATTTCCTCACTATGACACTATTCCTCCCTTTCAGAATTTTACATATGTGTGTTTACATATATGTATGTATATATTTTGTGACATTATATGTTGGAACTAGGCAATTTGCCTTTTGATTTTACAGGGAGTTACAATTAAGAGTTTGCCTTGAATCTTAGAACAGACTTTGAACTTTTAAATAGTTTTGATACTGTGAAAAACTATGGGGACTTTTGGACTTGGACCAAAGGCATTTTCTATTATGATATGGCCATAAGCCTATAGGGACCAGAGAGTGGACTGTGATGGTTTGAATGAGAAATGCCACTGACAGACTCAGGCATTTGAACATATGACTGTTGAGTGCTGAGGTCTAAATAGGACATGTATATCACTCCCCATCCCAACGCTCAGCAGCTATCATGGAAAAGGGGTGGAGATAATCTAAGAGACAGATGGTGGGGAGGCATGTAGTGAAATTCTGTCTTCTGGACAGGACATGGCCATTGTGCTCACGGACTCACCGAGGCTATGTCTGCCTGCCCAAGCTCAAGAAGCTTAATCAACATGACATTCCTCTGCACTCAGTGGGTTACAGACACCAGAAAAGGACATTAAGGTGGGAGGAGAACATGTTACAGGGTGTGGGAGATAGCAATGGAGAGTTTAGGGTGAATATGGTCAAGACACACTATGTTCTTGTATGGAATTGTGAAAGAATAAGTCAAATATATTCTGTAAAATACTCCTTGGTTAGAGAGATGAGTCAATGGTGAAGAGCATTTGCTACTCTTGCGGAGGACCTGGGATCAATTTCCAACATTTACATGGCAGATGACAACCATCTATAACTCCAGTTCTAGGGATCCAACACCCTCTTCTGGATTCCTGGGTACCAGGCACACATGTGGTATATGTATATGCATGCAGACCAAATACTCATACATATTAAATAAATATTTTAAAAAGGTGTTCCTGAAGGATCTTTGGTGAGGGGATAAATGGTAAGATTCCCAGGACAGCTCTTTAGTGTCGCCCAATTCTCCCTGATTAGCACAGTCTGGGAGCACACTCTTCAAGGGAATATCTTTGCATTTGGCCTAAAACTGCTGGTCTAGACCTTTCGTAGCCCATGGAAAAGGTCTTTGTTCTTCTATGCTTTATAGGAGGCTAGCTTTTATCCAATGTCCCTTTATAGATTTTCTATCCCTGGGTGTACTAGTTACTTTGCAAACGTGACAAAGGACAATATACTGCTAGCTAATGAAACACTGAAGCTGAGCAGCTTGGCCAGTTCTAAGGGAAAGCAAATGTCACCTTTTATTGTTTTCTCCTTCTTCTGTAGCTACACCCAGCTCAAGTTGAGCTAAGTAGGCTCTAGCACTCCATAATTAAGGCTAAAAAATACTTAATGCATAGTCTTGAACAAGCTTGTTAAGGGCTATAGAGAATTCTGATTTCCCTTCTCTTCATGGTTGTTGGCAAGAAGCTTGATGGGATCAAAAAGGATGCTCACACCTCCTCAGGCACTTGAAGCCAGAGTCTGGGCATTGAGACCACATGCCCATTGCTGCTTTTGCCCAGCCTGTGGAGGATTTGGCATTCCAACTAAGGCTCCTGGGTTAGCTACACCATAATTCAGAGAAAGGAAGGGTTAGAAGGACTAACCCTCATCCTTCCCATCTCCACACCCTCATGAAGCCATTTTCCCCTACCTACAACCCCACTTCATGTCACCCGATAACAGAAGCTGGAGAGGGCAGTGTCAAACTTCCCTGAGGCATCTGTTGAGTTCTCAAAATAATTTAGTTTCAAAGAAGAGAACAGATGGATTGCATTTCCCTGACTTTTAGCTGGTTCCAATGTGCAGACAGTTAAGATCATAATGTTAGCATTTTCTCTGTTTTATGTGCATATAAAATATTCCTGAAGAATGTGCTTTTGAATGCAAAGTTTGATCCAATTACAATTTTATAGTTTATAAAAACATAAAAAGTCTGTTTTCTGGGTGTTTGAGACCCTGAGGCCTTTACAGTAAACTTGGGAGTTTGCAGGGAGACATAATTGCCACCATGACAAAAAGGACCCTGTGGAACTAACAGTGATGAGACCATGAGGTAATATGGAAATATTCCACAGTCTCTCGGGAGTGAATGAGATACCAATGGAGGGAATTAAGAACAATTCTGTGGTCTTGGATCAGATTGAAAGTGATTGTTGCACTGTTTTCTTTTAAAAGGGTGGGAAATAAAATAGAGACAGGAATCTTGTAAACTTAATTTCTGTGGTTTAGAAGACATAAGGTAGCTCAGGCAGTTTCCCCCTTGGTGAGACAGAGGAACAGGTCTTCAGCCAACACCCCACACACCCCTCTCTCCAGAGAAAACGTCAGAAAGTTTCTGGGAAAGGAGGAGGAGCTCTTCCCAGTCTCTTCCTTTGTATCTGAGCAAGTAACTTCAGCATTCTGGGTGTGGGCCCTTTCTGCTCCCAAAACAAACACACAAACCAACAAGGTTAAGGTCTGGGATCTTTGCTAGGTCTAGAATGCTAATGCTGAGCACTAATGCCAAGCTGTCGGAATACAGTAGACAGTTGTCAGCAGTGCGTCTGGAGGGAGATGTCTAGAAAGGAGCCTGGATGGGAGGACTTGCTTCTGGAAAAGCAAGGTGGCATAACCAGCCTGGTCTTTGAGTGGTTCACATCTGTATGAGTAATCCATTGAACTAGAGTGCTGTTCCCTTTTAGAGATGTTGATGAGGAGTTCCGCTTGAATGGGGAATGTGAGCGTGTGCACAGGATTGTTTTGTAAACTCAATGTAGAATGGATTTCTTTCCAGGGGTTGTCCACCTCCAGCAGCTTCACTGGTGCAGTCATGTGCCTGAGGAGCAGAGAGCATGGTTCCATTGCGCTCATGTTAGGCAGGTCTGCTGGCTCTGGAAACTTGAGATTAACTGGTGATAATTGTTTTCATGGTACTGATTCTAGGCTATATATCATCAATTAGGGAATTCTGGCTCTCAGAACTACAGGAAAAGTACAACTTGCCTAATTACTGCTGGAGCCATGTTAGACTCAAACAGGTCAAAGGAGTTGGGGAAAATCACACAGATTCTTGGCCAGGCCTCCTGATACTGTAATATAATCCTGCGAATTATTCCATACTTTGTTTGAGGAGGCCCAAGAGCCTGAAGCCAAATGAAAACCGTGTCTGTGTCCATATGGGTTTCTTTGCTGTCACAAACGTTCATGTACCTGGTGGTGTAGGATGGCTGGCATGTGTTCTAGTGCAGCTGTGGAAGGCAGAGGACTGGAGTCAAGGCATCACTAGGCCCACTCTCCCCCTTTACCTCCTCTAGCAAGTACAGCCTAGAGCATTCCAGAAGTAGGTCCCTGCCTACATCTGCTTACTCTGTGTCTCTGTATAGAGCCTTGTTTCTGGTTTTGAGGGCCCGTTAGATTTGCAAGCTGTATTGACTCAGCATGGTCTCATCACTGTCTTTGACTAATTAATTACATATGCCCATTTATAAAGCCAGGCCATTCTTTGAGGCTCTGGATCAACATGGGGGTCCCTATTTACCACACTCTAAGTGAGTAGTAAAAAGAGAAGTCAGAAGCAAAGGGCCTTGAACACTCGTGGTCTGAGCACTAGCTGTTACCCACAAAATATGGTCCCGACACCCTTCCATGTAGCCATAGGATGTTTGCAGTCACTTGTCTCTTATTCTCTGTAATGAGCAGCATTCAGCACTGCATGATTGGATTTATGTTTTGTTTTTTCCCTCCTCTGGCTGCTATGTAGAAAATTAGGTGTAGGAAGTAATGTTGTGGGTTTTAGATTCCTTCAAGAGAAAGGCACTTAGAGTTGGGGGTCAATGGAAATACAGGATGTGAACAGATTCGGAATATAATTTTTGAGGGGGTAGTTTGGCCACTTAGGGCTGAGTGCCATTAGTCACAAGTCTGTAACTAAAGGAACAGGTCTACTTTGGAGATAGAGGGGTGGGGAATCATGGTGAGCAGATGGTATTCAAAGCATTTTACCAGCTGAGGTCACATGTGGGGTGCAGTGAGGAGAACCCAGAATCATGCTTTGGCCCCTGTCTTACTCAGACTCTAGAAAGATGAGGAAGATCTAAGCACAGGCCACTAAGATGTAGGAGTCATTGAGACAGAAAACAACAAGAGTTACTGTCCTGAATGCCAGGTGTCCTAAGAAGGGACCAATCAATCGTGTCAAAACTGGATCGTAGATGGGAGAGATAAGCTTGAGGTCTGCAAGATTAACTGTAAACCTGGCGTGCCTTTAATCCCAGCACTCGGGGAGGCAGAGGCAGGCGGATCTCAGTGAGTTTGAGGCCAGCCTGGCCTATAAAACAAGTGCAGGGCATCCAAGGATACACAGAGAAACCCTGTCTCAAGAGAAAGAAAGAAAGGAAGAAAGAAAGAAAGAAAGAAAGAAAGAAAGAAAGAAAGAAAGAAAGAAAGAAAGAA